>NC_051155.1:211670578-211970578 GCF_013339745.2 Dermacentor silvarum | reverse complement strand
TTAGCGACAGCGTTCGAGCCCATTAATTTTGGGTATTTGTTGAACGTGCAGTTACGAATAACGTGCATTTGCAGTATGCAGCCGCGCTTGAAAAATACATCTGCACAGGGATTTCTCTCTTACTAAATTCTATAATAATGACAACGTGACCGTTTTTAGTGATGGTTCTAAGGTTCATACTGTGTGCGCAGTGCAGGAACGGAGTTGCCCTCATCCGGCCACCGGGCCACCACTCGGCAGCAGCTACGGTGTCCGGCTTCTGCATCTTCAACAACGCCGCAGTTGCTGCTAGCTACGCCATGCAACGTTACGGTCTAAAGAGGTAAGCGAGCGAGGAGCGCGCGCTTCGCGTTGCAATACGGAAGACGACGCTGGTTCGTGCAAAGGGACACCTACATGGGAAATACTTATTCTATGCGCCCTTTACGGCAGCCTATACGTTAATAGTGCGTCTTCTTGGTGAAATATTTAAATGAGCAAAATACTTTCGTTTTCTGCCTTCGAAGGGTCGCAAGATAACCGAGAGAAATATTTGGAGGACGCTTAAGCTTCGCCTTTAAGAGTGGAACGCGACATCATTCAAAGATCCCTGGCTGCTTATCAGGCTTCCCAGCAACTGAATTATGTTTTCTTGTATTTTCAAATTACAATCCGACGCTATGACATCTGCACGTTGTGGTTAAGTCGTACTTTACGATTTTTCTGACTGATTTTACTTTGAGAAATTCAATTTTGTTCACTAACGCCTTGCGCCACACGGAGGGCCCACGCCGACACCGAGACCGGATTTTCTGCGACGCGGGGCCCTTAACGCAATCGCGTCAAAACAGGTAAGGAGTGTGAGACGAAGGGGCTATAATGAAAACTAAGGGTTTCATCTCGGCTACTAGTGGGTATCAGTTGGTCGAAACATCTGAGTTGACGTAAAGGGGAAACAAACAAACAAACAAACAAACAAACAAACAAACAAACAAACAAACAAACAAACAAACAAACAAACAAACAAACAAACAAACAAACAAAGAACAAACGAACGAATGAACAAACAAACAAACTCTATGAAAGCAAGAGAGAGAGTCATTATTTAATGGGTGCTGGAGATGGAAGGAAAGCACAAATTCAAATTAAGCAGTAAGATGGTATGTCGGACTAGTTGGTTGATTTTATTATAATTGTATGACTTTTTGGAAGCGTAACTGCTGACGCACATAAATAAGGGACTCAAGGACAGACACGAGAACACTTCACTCACAAATGAATTTCATTATATCAGTTACAAATGCCGTCGCGCATGCGCAGCAGAGCATTTTTAAATCAGTTACATCGAGAAAAAAAGAAAGACACCACGAACCTTTGACAGCGTTACCCGTAGAAAAGAAGTACTGAGAATCTGAGCATCTGCTAACTGTTGAGGTAGGCGAATTCCCGTTTATCGTTGTGTCACCTCTTGTGTGCGCGTCAGCGATTGTGCTCCCAAAAGTCATGCGATATTATGTCGAAATAGGGACACATCAACAATGCTCTACAGGTGTCCACGAGTTTCGGCTGACGCAATAAAGCAGCACGACCTTAGTACCTAGCATGGCATCCCCATTACTGCCGGATAGATTATCGATGTCTAGCAAGTAATACGGTTTCTATAACAGAAAATAACTTGTACTGATAATCATGACATTCGTACTTTTCGTGGTAATACCGCTTATTTTTATTGCTGTTCTGTGCATATCTACCGCACGCTTGTGCTGTTTGTGTCTTTGCCTTGCAACGGGCACCCACCACGTGAAAAGTTGACTCCACTCTTCACATGCAACTGCAGCTATACTGTGTAACTATTGTGTTACAATGTGTTACAAGTGTAACTATTACACTTTCAGGTAGTGTAAGCCACCCGACGGCATAGTCGCGCTACACAGGAGCTACTTAGTGCCCTTTTCGCTGTACAGGCCGCGTTCTTATTAAGCTCTAGACAGCAATAAAGGCTGATAGGCGTAGGTATAACGAGGCCGGCTAGGAACAGCTCGTTTAATACACACCAAAATGGTTGCTAATTCGAGTTGTTCGTTGTGACGTACTACAGCTTCATATGGTTTTGCGCACGCAATTCTGAGCGAGTAATGCCTTTCCAATCTTATAACGTTACAAGCAGTCCCCTCACGCTGCGTATATTTTTGTCTTCGTTGCAGGATTCTCATTTTTGATTGGGACGTCCACCACGGAAACGGAACGCAGGAGATTTTCTACGAAAGCAACTCGTAAGCATTTTATTTCAAATGTACAGCTCGGTGGTATCTGGTGACCGCGGGGTCTTCAAAGCAATGCACTTTTCGGGACATTATGTTGACAAATGCTGTGACGTCAAGTTCGTGAAAATTTAAAAAAAAAAAGAGGCTAAAAGAAAGAAAAGAACCTGTTCATCAGACGAGGAGTAGCCGGTGCCCCACGTCTGTGCATCTACTTCTATCACGTCGGTAAATAACACGAACACAACACACTTCCAAGACTAGTGTTCGCACTGAGCTGCACAACCTCGGTCAACTACGACAGTTAAATACCATAGGACAGACAACCACATACATCTTTCACTCTTTACTGCAGTTCAGAAATCTCGGAACTGTGGTTCACATTGAGCGAGGTACTAGTTTTATTGCAGCAAATAACGAATACATTACGAAAATAGAGTATTAAGATAAAAAGTAAATTACTTTGCGTGACTTAATTCCCAAAAAGAAAACACTGGCTTTAAGAGACACTAGTCTGTGGCTCATGATTAGTTTCATCCACGTGACGCCCTTTAACGTGCATATTAGTATCTAAGTGCATGAACATTTTTGCATTCCATGCCCATCGAATAAGAAATAGCGCATATGAGGTCCGTGATCTAAAAGTGAAAAGGTAAGCATTATGTCTTCTCTGCCGCTAATTTTCTTAAGTCTCTTCATCGAATTCAATAAAGGCTGGAGTCTAAAGCATGACGTTACCTTTGCAATTAATATATATATATATATATATATATATATATATATATATATATATATACACTCTGTTCTTTCACTCTTAGGACCAAGCAGTTTGTATAAATTCCTCCTCTAATTTATTTGAGCCACGTTTTCTGTTTTATCTTTGCGTGTTATTTTCCTATACAGAGCCCATCGTCTTTCCATAATGCTGGCGGTGCTGAGAAATCAGCGACAACCTTCATTAATAAATTAAACTAATCGGATCGATCTCGGAACGCTTGGTCTGCGCAATCGGTGTGCGAATTCGAGCAGAGATTTTCTCTCTCTCTCTCGTCGTACGCTTCTCGTACGTTGGAAATGGTTCTTTGTCTCGATGCTGTTCCAGAGAAAAGTGGGCAGATTTCCCGGAATCAATATGTGCTTCTCGGAAAGCGCTCTCACGCGAGAACTTCGATTTCTAGTGCCTTGTTCACAATGCACTGTTAGTCTCTGCGACACGGCGCATTCCTTTACGCGTTCCTCTATCCGACGCCACAGTACGCGGACAGCATATGTTCAATAATTTAGCCTGTGTATTTGCGCTTTCTTTAAAACCGGGTTTGTCACTGCGTGCTTAAGGCATGTCGTATCTACACGATAACTGTATTGTGCGGTGGCATGCAAAAGTAACATACCACCTCTCCCTGTGCCCCCTTCGCCCCCCCCCTCTGCCCCCAACCGCACTCAACAAACATTTTTCAAATCGCGATTGGACAATTAAAGCGAATTCGTACGCCTGAAGAACATCAAGCACTAGAAACGCCTCTAGCTAATCTTTGCTATAGCTAATATAAAAATCGAAGTCATAACTGGAGAGAGAGAGAGGGGGGGGGAGGGGGGGCAGGGGTCCGTTACTTTTGTTGTACATAAGTAACGCAGATCGTCATTCTATGTCTATATCAAGTCTGCCCTGATTTTCTGTTTGCGACGAGAATTCCCGAAACCTGGTCCGACTCGACGAGTCCGTATCTTAAAAAAAAGAAGAAGCAATGCAGTTTATAAACCTCTGTCGGCAAGTGGAAAATGCGAACTTCAAGCGAAAAGGCAGTACCTTGTGAAATGGCGGTATAGTCTGCACAAAATGACGAATGTTTCCCTGCATTGCATGCATACTTATTATGTTGCGTAAAAATGAAGCATCTTAAATTTTTTTTTTGTCTCTCGATGTTCTTCGCAGCGTCCTCTACGTCTCTCTTCACCGATACTCGAAAGAAAAGATCTTTCCGAAAACGGAAATCTCCGATGCCAAGTACATTGGCAAAGGCGTTGGAAGAGGGTACAACATCAACATACCATGGACAAAGGTCTGTGTCTGCGTCCGTACGTCATGTTACATGCGTCCAGTACGTCATGTACACTACTAAGGGTTGTGACGTTATGGACGCTTTCTTTTTCTTTTTTTGTCCGCATAGTAGGCATGATAAGTTTGCAGAGTCTTCCATGGTTTGAATGAAACTGCCTAGAAAATTTGTGGTCTACTTTTCAGGAAGCAACTGCTAACATGCTTTTAATTATCGTTAAAGTGGTGATCCTGAATTTCCATGAAAAAAAAATAAGATTTCGCTAGTTTTCTCTAGATATTCACTAAACTTGCATGCATTTCAGCCTGCCATGACTGATGCCGACTACTTGACTGCCATGTATCAGCTGGTTATGCCGGTCGCTTCAGAGGTGAGTCGGGCAGTATGTCGCTGATCTGGTTCTATTTCTGCGTGCTTCATTTAACAACTCGCACAATCGCAAATGCAGACCCGATTGTTTATTGTAGACCTGCCAACCTGAAAATAAGAGAAAGAATAATACAGTCGTTATCAAAAAGTGATAAATTTAGGCCAAATGTACTAATAATTACTTTATTACTTGAGATAACTGTGTATTTAAAATAAAAATGCTGTGTTTGTTCTGTATGGACTCCGCGACAGGCGCTGTGCCCTGTAGTCGCAGTTAGAATGGCCGGCGTCACAGACAAATGAAATTTATTCATGATGTATTCACGTAACGGCAGCTGAAGTTTTGGTTGCTGTTATACAATGGTTCTACAAGTGGGTGGCACTGCTGCGGGTAAGTCCGAATAATAGTAAGGGTCCGAAAAGTTACGCTCGGTAAAATCGGTGGTGGCTTTATTTACGTTCCTTCGAAATTGGTTTTGTCCAAGACTGGACGCAAATGAAAAATCACAAAATTACTGGTGTCAATACGACAATCGTGAACATGGCTTTAGAAATCCGGCATCTTACGTTGAAACCGTATAAAAGACTGCAAGCATTCTTTCTTTCTTTATTTATTTGTTTATTTAAGACAATCTTACAAAAATTGCCTTGGGGGGCAAGAAGTTGCCTGACGGCTAAATGCAAGAAGTTGCCTGACAGGGCGATGTTAATGTATTTAAGCTATAGGGAATTGCGCGAATGCGATCATTGATACAATCAGATAAAATCGGCCTGCCAAACGCAATAATAAAGTATCTTAGCAACCAATGTAGCATTATGTACGAATAAGATAGCAACCAAGGGCGCTATAACGTAAAATGATTCCAAAATGTTTTGATTCCAAACTACTGACGTCGAATTTACGTAACCACCGACGCAAGCATCGGGCGGTTACCCGCAGCGTTGTCTGAACAACCCAATCAAACACTCTCCTCGTTTATAGGAGGTCACCTTTGTTCGCTTTCAAAACCAATAACATCGTCTACACTCAACGGTTTGTCTTATCTAATTGGCTGACAAGAGGCGAGGAGCACACTCTAGTGGAGAGAGTTTCCATGGGGCCGAGCCAGCACAGTGAAAATAGATAACTGCATGAAGAGGGTGGTGCCGGCTTCTCCGATTGGTCCGCTTCGCCTTACTCAGCTTGCGGTAAGTGGTAGAAAATCGCGGCGGCGTGCAACGGAAGGATAAGAATGCCGCTAAAATGGATCCTCAGCAAGGAAGAGTTGGCAGAGCGATGTCGTATGCATGCCGAAAGGGCTCGATAACGTTTTACGGCCACGCAAAAAGGTTTATCATGCGCGAATAAATACATGCTCACCGGCAGGTGCGAGTAGCGAGGGCCTGAGCGATCGGCGGGCAGCCATCTTCTATTCCTTTCCGAACGGGGCAGTCTGTGGCTATTCAGAAAATTTTCTGTTTTGTTCGGCATATTAGTGATTTTTTTCGCGTACACGTCACTTTGAAGTGATGAGTTTTCGCGGTTTTGTGAGGTCGCGTGACAGACAGGCGAAGTGGGCGTAGCCAGAAAACATTGGACCAATAGCAGAGGGCTTATGGTGAAAAGGCGTCGAATCAGGAATGATTATTTTTCTTTTGTGCGGTTTCATCATGCATAATCAGTGCGTACACGTTATATCTAATGGCGAGCTATCGAGTTTTTCGTGACGTCGCGTGATAGACAGGCGAAGTCGGGAGTGGCC
The DNA here is from genome assembly GCF_013339745.2 of Dermacentor silvarum. NCBI lineage: Eukaryota > Metazoa > Arthropoda > Arachnida > Ixodida > Ixodidae > Dermacentor > Dermacentor silvarum. The sequence continues at coordinate 211,964,170 of NC_051155.1, read as the reverse complement.
CGAAAATGTTTTGACCAATCGTGGAGTCTGATTGTAGAAATTGGAATCAAAACAGTTTGAAATCATTTTACGTTATAGCGCCCCAATAATCGCACAGGGCGTAAAGCGTAATTGTCGTGTATCACCAGTGTGAGAGGCTGCGTGGATTTTTCCAACTCCTTCCCGTTTTCACCACAGTTCGACCCGGAGCTGGTGATCGTGTCCGCTGGATTTGACTCCGCGAAAGGAGACATCCTCGTGAGTCATTCTGAGCATATTTCTTACACTTGCGGCTGCCTTGCATATTTGCAGCAAAACAAGTTCACCATGGTCATCATAATCGTAGTCGTCATCGTCGTCGTCGTTGTTGTTGTTGTGTTTTTTATATTAAGCGGGCACGACATACTCACTCACTTCTTGTTGACGACATAGGAAGGGGAAAGGGTAGGGGAACTTGGACAGGGGGCAAGTTAAGATTCCTCGGACAAAGCAGTATCTCGGAGGGGCTCCAGGAGTCTAGGATTGTCTTCATGCGCTGTGACTACACCCTCTTGGCCTCATCTATTGCTGGAAACTTGCGGGACGGAGGGCCGCTGGAAGGCGGCAAAACAAACGTTTTCGGCGTGCCCTCTCGCCTGTGCGCACCCAACCTGCAGTTTTCCTGGTACCTGTAGCACTTTGTCTGATCGACTGCGAGGTAAGCTTTGCGTAAGCAAGAATCATTCACCACTTTGAAGAAACCACCACTTTAAGAGTCGCGGAGATGTACAAGCTACGTAACGAGCAACTAACATCACATCCCACTATACCAGGATAAAGAAAAAGAAGGAAAAAAAAAAGAACTAGAAGCACGTACTGCTGCGTCCCAAATACCAAATCAAAGATTTGAAGAATAGTTCACGCACGAACTTAGTCTTACAGCACACTCCATACACTTAATAGGGCATTCGCTGTTCTGTTGCTGAGCACAACTTCGCGGTTACGATCACCGGTCGTGGCAGTTGTATTCATATTAAGGTAGAATGCCTAAACGCTTTAGCACTTTGGCTTAATTGCAAGTTGAAGAACAACAGACAGTGCAAATATATTTCAGAGCCCCGCAGTACAGTGTTTAACAGAGCTTAGGCATATTGTAGCAAACCAAGTTACTTATCCACTTAGCCTCTTATATTTTCCTCCGGCTTCTGTTTTTTTCTTTCGCTTCGGACGTCGAACCCCGTCAATAAACTAAAGAAAATTATCCGTCAATGGTTGTACAATGTGAATAAATATTGCTGTTGCACGCTCTCTCGTCCCCTGAATGTGTCTTAGTTGCAAATGCTAGTCTTTGAACGTAAAGAGAAGAGCCACCGAAACCAACTATTCCGCCTAGTGGGCTTCGGTGGCTCCTCTACGTCTTACTTCTTCTACTGTGGACTCGATATTCTGTCGTCTTCCTACCAACATTGTACCGAATATCAATGGAGCCGATATCAAGGGCGCTCACAAGGCAGGTTTGCCATTGACTCTCTTCTTTCATTTTTTTTCTCCCTCGCACTTCGTCCAAGCAAGCTTCACAGTTTCTCAGTAAAACCTGATGGGAGAACGCTCGCATAATTTGTGTGCGCAGCGAGGGACGGTAGCGTCTTGCTAATTAGCGGCGTCTAAACGTGAGGGCAATATTTATGAAACATGTTTATCCGATCGCAAATGGCCACAAGCGGAAGCCCGAAGAACTAGCTAACAAAAGCGATCGCCTCTATATATAGAATAATCTGATAAAATGCTAACTACATACCGGACGCCTCCGTCGCACTGATTTCAGCACGCTAGACACGAACACTGACGTCGTTGCAGGGCGATTGTTGCGTCACACCTGCCGGCTATCAACACATGACGTCACTCCTGAAGAACCTGGCTCACGGCAGGGTGATCATCCAGCTGGAGGTAAGGATGGCTCCGGCAACCCAGCGGGCGTTGTCTGTTGCAGTGTATACAGCGCTGTAACCGATAAGGATTTAACAAGCACGCACGCACCTGTTGCGTCATTGCCCTCAGGCTGACGGCCGCGTCGTCTTTTCTTCGGAGATAGTTGTGCTTGATAAGAATTCAGCGAATGCCTGATTCCGTCCTGGTTCTTCGTGGGCTTCCCCGAATCTGGCTAGTGCCCCATGTTCGAGTTTTCGAGAGTAAGCGCTATTCTTTTTTATAGCAAGAAATGCTTGCGACCGATGTCGACCAGTTTCAGGCTCTGAAGAGTGTCACAGTCTCGTCAAGCACTAGTCGTTGCCGGTCGTCAAGCAATAAGCAGTGCGTGCATTGCAAAGCGCACTTCTTCAGAGCTTCGAAGACAATGGCGTAACACATGATTATCGACTGTACAGGACCATGCGTTTCTGTGTGTTCACTATTCAGTCCATCTGCGTGCAACATACTCATCTAGCTTCCGACATATGAGGTCTCTGTTTCAACCGTGTACTACTATTCTGCCAACTTATTAACGGTACACATTTACGATTTCTTTGTGCACTTCTAAAATAGAGGGAGCATTGCCACCTTTACACATTGCGACTTCTAGTTAAGTTGCATAGTAATTTGCCAACGTTACGACTTAACTCCTGTAGCAGGACTCTCTCAGAAATTTAAGGTAGTGTACCATTTTGTAAATGTGCACAATATACAATATCAACTTCTCACGGAAGACTATACTAGAAATAAGACGTAGAAGAGCTTCTTGTAGGACTAGTTGCTTTTGATGGCTCGTCTTCGTCTTCTTTATTCTGTTGTGCTCCCAGCATTCAGTGGTATTCCTAACAACCCCGAAACCAACTTGCCCAACAAGCGGCTCTTCTAAGATTTATATATGTAGATGTAGAGCCTTGGTGTTTATACTGTTGAGTTTCTACTTCTACCTTTTCTCTGTAAGTTATTAACCAGCGCCCACAACACATATTTACGTTACTGCGTGTTTTTAGTGTTGTTTGACTTGATAGCTAAGCTAAACAAATAGGCGTTAAGGAGTCTTCTAATTATTGTTACTTCAACAATGAATTGTCTCACTTTGTATCTCAACACACACACACACACACACACACACACACACACACACACACACACACACACACACACACACACACACGCACACGCACACACACACACACACACACACACACACACACACACACACACACACACACACACACACACACACACACACACACACACACGAAAGTAAAACATACAAAAGGCTCCTCTCAATGCTCCACTAGATAAAGATCCGTGAAGTAGTCCTAATAAGCATTACATGATTGGGAAGCCTGCAAAATATAGGTGAAAAAAAAGGAAACTACGCGCTAGCGTCCACTTTTGTTTCTAAACACAGTCGAGCAACAGACAGTCTCGAAGATTAATGTGAGACCCAAGAGTTCTCAACCGTGTGCTGTTTACGCGGGCACCGTATGAAGCGATATACAGTTTCTTATGGGTCAAGTGCATTATTTTATTAAAATTATTATTTTGTGCAACGACGCAGTGCTATGTTGTTTATGTGTGGCTCGCTCGTTTTTCTGCGCTACTCGACAGAAGCACGTGTCACTTGTTTTGCCGCACCCTGCTATAGATAACGCCGGCCTTTATTTACTCATGAAGAAAACAAGGCCCGTTCCCCGAAATGTTTTCCGTGCCTAAAGAGACAATTAATACACTCACTAGCAAAAGCAAGAAACGCGTTTTATATACGGTTATAATAAGGGCTTCGCATCAGCCAAAAAGTATTTAGAACGTAAAAAGAAGGATGTTATGTATAGGCGTATATTCCTCAGGAACACTCCTTTTTTGAGCTCACGCAGGGAACGCACTGCCTGTTGCTAGGAGCTTTGTTTATCGAGGCGCACTCTGGGCCTGTATATAAGCGCAGTAACATGTGTGCAGCATGCGAACTTCAACAGAGGAAGCAACGGAGACATCAATTTAGGTGCCCTGAAGCAAGAATATAAAATGTTAGAAGAAAGAAGAGAAAAAGAAGTGTGAGTTCCAATTTTATTCCACTCAGCGTCGAGCTTAAAGCCGTATCGATCGCCGCGTCGGTGTGGTCTACAGGTCGAGAGTCTAATGACACGAGGAACAGGGAGCAAGTTTCGCGGCCGGAATTTTGATCAGCGTTCGCAGCCGGCGGCATTCCACCGAGCGCCGCGAAGCTCAACAATAGCGTATAAGCAACGAGCTGTTGTTCGCAGCGCACTTTTGCTCGGCTACATTGTGTACGCGCCTCCTCGATGTGCAAGTTGCACTGGCAGATAATTTTGGTATCTTCAATTTGGGGAGCGGTGGTGCCACTAATAATAAAAAAAAAACGTGCACGCTCATTGGTTTTATATTCCAAGCTGCTGTGGTATAAATAAAGCTCATTGTCTGTCTGTCTGTCCGCCTGCTGTGGTATGTATAGAGTGCTCAATATAGAGTGCCGTCTCGTGTAATGTTCAGAGTTAGGATTTCTAGAACATGTCCTGGTTTCGATAAAAAAAATGCCCCGATGTTAATGTCAGCCGCGTACATGCGTCTACCAAACTTCTTGCACCTGGTTTTCAGTGGCTTTGTTGTCCCGAAATGTCGCGAACTTACGTTGGGTGTCCCGTAATATTACGGGTTGTTCCGGTTATCCAAGTTTTATGTTGCGACTTCAAGTTATTGCGACTATTGCGACGTCACTGTCGTAATTAGTGGTGTTATACTCCGTGTTAAAGTTTTATTATTACCAAGTTGATTAAATTTTCTTAATCGTCTACCTTATGACGACACACATATTGTGAAAGGCTTGTTAGAAACTTGTTTCATCCTGTTCCTTTGTGATTATTCTTGTGTATCCTGCTCACCCTGCTTGGACTTCTTGTCCGCAGTATTTCTTAAATAAATAAATAAATAAATAAATAAATAAATAAATAAATAAATAAATAAATAAATAAATAAATAAATAAATAAATAAATAAATAAATAAATAAATAAATAAATAAATAAATAAATAAATAAATAATGTGTACAATGGCTTAATGGACGTGCTTATGTTCATTTTTCCATTCAACGACAGGAAATATTTTAGCCATGTCAGAAAGCACAAGTTGTTTCATCTGCCTATGTGCTCATTCTAATTGACATTAAGAAAAAAAAAAAACGGAGCTGGGCAGGCCACGTAATGCGTAGGATGGATAACCGGTGGACCATTAGAGTTACAGAATGGATACCAAGAGATGGGAAGCGCAGTCGAGGACGGCATAACACTAGGTAGGCTGATGAAGCTAGGAAATTTGCAGGCGTAAGTTGGAATAAGCTAGCGCAAGACAGGGTAATTGGAGATCGCAGTGTGAGGCCTCCGTCCTGCAGTGGACATAAATATAGGCTGATGATGATGATGTTGATGTGCTCACGGCCTCCGAATCGCTTTTCCTGTAAACCGTTTTTCATACTTTCAAAATTGCGAGAACTCTGTAATTACGACATTTATTTCATGCGCCTCATGTGTCATGCGGCTCCCGCGACAGTAGTTCACGACGGGTGTGCGTCCGCTTTCAGAACAGCTCTTAAACTTAAACGTTAACCTTATCGCAACTACATAGTTTCATTTTCATTCCAGGCACTCACATATGAAACGTCAGAGGTTTACCGTAAATCCATCCGACTATTGCACCGTGGCACGCAATACGTTGTGTGTTGTGCGTGCTGTAGTGTATGGTGCACGGAGTTCTACTACACCATGATTTGATATCATTCAAGAGTTATCGATGATGCTGGCTACCAAGTACCACAGCGTTGCATAGACTGAGTCCATTCGAGGAACAAATGTAGCATCTGTTTAGGTTCCTTGCAGACGTTGTAGCGCCTTCAGTTCGAGCATGATACGCGTTTGCATGTGTGGACACACTTATGCGGCTTCGAGAACCATTTATAGGTATGGATTTATACCGAGTTCGACTGAGAGGCTGGAAACACCAAGGCTTGATGTAGAGGCGCAGCTTGAAACCTTAGATTCTGTAGGAGAAAAGTTGGACAGTCCTGCTAAAGAGAAACTTGCGAGGAAACCTGACATTGAGGGGGTGCGTCTGCCAAGATCAGCGAATATTGATTACGACTTGGGCGTAAAACGAGCACTCAGGTTTTTATCTTTTGTCTCTGTAGAAGTGGAGCTCTTGTTCTCCAGCCGACTTGAAGAACATTTTGAAGGGGAAAAGACACAGGTTGAGCGAGCAGTAGCTTGAGATGTTCTTGACAATTTATTTCGATGGTAGAGAACCAAGCAACATGTGTTTTGGTGGCCAGAGCATGATAAACATTAGGAACTGTTTCTTATACCCGCAGTAACTATACATTGCGTGTGCTCACATAAGTTACATGTTTTACTCGGCGTGCTTCGCACATTGTTATAAGGTGATAGACACCCTGCACAAACCTTAGAGATTGAGCGGTCTATATAGAGCGAGAAGACTTGATGAATTAGTGGATATTTGACGGCCACTTGTAGAGCTTGATGTCGAGGAGACTCGAATGCCGGGCTTGGCAGTCCCTTTTTGAATGAAAAAGTAAAGCTGATGCGTCGTTATTCCTGCTTACGTTGGAATATCTCAGGTAGTAGGAATTAATCTGAAGCACTCAGCCACGGAGCCTGTCCAATAAATTCAGTACCTATAAAGCCAATCAATTCTGTTAACTCAATCATTAGGTCTTGTGGCAGCGCCATCTGCTGTAAGCTTATAGTGCACGTCATTTTTTGTGCTCAAAAGCGACGGCAAGGTTGATGTCTAACGCTCCCCCTATATATTGCTGTGCGGAAAGAATACGTATGCATGACGGCTAATGCGCTCTTGGTTTTGTGTTAAGGAGGCCTCTTCAGGACGTGCTGTCTATAGGTTCCGGTTAGTGTCAACTTCAGTGGCTAGACCTGCGACTGATGTGGCTACACCAATTTGGCGAAACAAGCGAAGTCCAAAACAAGTTACTGTCGACTTTAGGATACTCTCCTTTTGCGTATATTGTATAGACTTGAGTTACCTCATCTCCAGGTAATAGAAATTTTGGTTAACTCGATTTTAACCAAAGGTCCAGCGGCAGGCGCCCATACATTTCTGAGCTAAAATTTAGTTATATCTATCCTGAAATGGTCCCTAAGTGGATAATTCGAGCGTGACCGTTTAGCATGCACGCATCTGGCCCCAATGGCGACTACAATGGTGACCCCAATGGCGACTACAGTGGTGACCCCAATGGCTGCAACATCTTATTGGCGGCGCTTACAGAACAGTGAACGCGTCGAAGACACATTATCTCTGGCCGAAAATGCGGATACTCGGCCTGCCTTCGGCACACTGAGTAAAAACGGCAGCTCACGGTGAATGATCACGGTAGTCGGTCGGTCGGTTGGTCGGTGACGCGCGCTTTCCACGTTCTTGTGCTGCTTCATCCTGTTGTGAACAAATAGGGCTAGAAGAGCAAACATTGCGACTGCGATCTCAAGCCTCGCTTTTATCTCTGGAACAGGGCGGCTACAATGTGGACGCCGTGGCCGAGTCCCTGGCTGCCTGCATGGCGACGCTCATGGGCGAACCCTGCGGCTCTGTGACAAACATGCAGCCCTCCGCAAGGTTGGTGGAAATTTCTGAGCACGCGACTGCGACCGATAGGAGGCGGTAGTGTACGCATAGCCGTGCGCGTGCACACACGGCCTCCGCTTCTCCAATCTAACTGCCTTTAACTTGAATGGTTGATGTGCATCGCCGCTTCATCGCTGGGCGTATAGAATGAACTCACTCTTGATTCGAGCTCTTTTTCAGCACCTGAGGAATACTTGTGTGACTTGTGTGCCAGACTGTAGACATGCTGCACCTAGCTCAATGCATGTGAAAGTGCCATCAAGACCCGTGTCTTCTCTCTCTCTCTCTTTCTTTCACTCCCCCATCCCCTGCCCCACGTGAAGGGTAGCAAACTGGACTAAGTCTGGTTAACCTCCCTGCCTTTCCTTCCTTCCTTCCTTCCTCTCTCTCTCAATTTCTTCTGTACTCAGCAAGAGACTACAATTTTATTCGTGGAGTTTGGTTGCTCTTCGTCGTGGAATGATGCAATCGTAAGAGGGAATGGCGAAGAGGCGCTGCCTTCAGGTATGGCCTAATGTCACTAGTCGATAGCTTCCATAATGTGGAAACGACTGCGCCGTTTATGATCGAATTGAACTATGCGTGAAAAGGCACGCCATATGGAATTAAGCATATCTTAATATTCCTTTCACGGGCACAGACAATACCACATATTGTTGACTAGAACAGATAAAAAGAAAGAAAGAAAGAAAGAAAGAAAGAAAGAAAGAAAGAAAGAAAGAAAGAAAGAAAGAAAGAAAGAAAGAAAGAAAGAAAACCAGGAAGAGTCTCGAAAAGGACGGCGTGAACATTTTAAGCGAGGTGGGAGTGATCAAATTCTGACTTAATTAAGCGAACATAAAAGCGCTGAGAGAGCACACAGTTACCTAGCCTGCTTTACCGAGATCTTCCTTATTCAGAAAGATTACACATTGTAAACAAAATTAAGTGTAGCTATTCGTTTGTACTTGGGGCAAGCGGGAGAGCGTGAAGCAGAGTGCGCCTGTACGATCATCCAAGATGACACCCCAAAAGCTTTAGAAAATTTTATACTCGTTGACATAGGTACTGGTATAACACACGCAGTGCAAAGTACAACCAGCAAATGTTTGTTTAAAGAGAAAACTAACAGAGATTACTTATTTGGAACTGAATTTATGATCGTGACAGTTGAACGTCGTGTGTAGTGAGTAATTTACGTAACAAATTGCATGTAATTGTACTTGTAGTAAGTTACTTCTTTGCTACTTTGTAACTGTTCGAGTACATTTGTTTAATCAGTAATTCTGTCTGTAAATAAATTGCTTTTTCAGTAACCAGTTACATGTAACCAGTTAGTTTATCGACGAGGCAAGCCGTAACAATACGACGCAGATCTCAGCACCCTAATTTGCTAGTAACTACAGTAGGACGTCCACAGTCATGACACACAGCAGCTTCGCGAATGCACGTGTTCAGACAGGCGAACCCGGGAGCTCAGTATTTGTTTCCTGATCCTAACAATCCACGAGATTTTGGCCGACGAGGTGAACCGGTGCCGCTATGGTTTAATGGCAACAGCTACTTCGAACGCTGGTGCCAGTACATCACCTACGGACAATTTTTTTCAACTTTTCATTGCTCTTTGCTCTTTCATTGCCCGGCCCCAGAAAGAAAAAAAAAACTTAGTGCCCTTCTACTCTGTGAAGAAAGACGACCAGCGAAGCTTTCATGTGTTCTTCTAAAATGACGAAATTATATAGATGTATGACTATATAATGCAATTAAAGCATCAAGACTAAGACAACCTAATCCACCTTAATCCTACTTGATCCACCTTAGTCGACCTTAATCCACCTTATTAAACCAGAATACTCATTAATACACCTTAATCGACCTTAATCCACCCTAATACACCTTAATCTACCCTAATCCACTTTAATCCTCCTTCATCCATTTAATTGGTGGATTGATGGGTAGACTGTGACACAATTGTCATCCATCACTGGTTTTGATACTTATGTTAAGAAACCTACATACATAGGCTACCGTGGATTCAATTTTGTCGACGCGACTTTTTTCTACACACCCTGTCGACCCACGCACTTTTGGTCAGAGCCTAGCCATATACAGCTTCGCTGTAAAGTGAAGCAACGTGCTTCGTAGAGGGCTCAGACGCGAGCGCCATGGTACTGAGCACGCAATGTGTTTTGTAGAAGGTGTTCGTACGTTACAACACGATCCTGCCCTCCAGCGCACACGTCGATCGAGTGCGCTTTCAGTGTGGCTGCTGCTGCTGAGGGAAGATGACCGACGAAAATTTGAAAACCAGTTGTCCCTGAAGTTAAACAACGTGTGAAGGGCTGCAGAGGACGCACTGGAAGAGCCATGTTAGCTCGTTCTATTTACTGTGTTTGTGCAGTGTTAATAAAGCTTCTGAGCACAGTAACCTAATCGTCCTCAATTATATTTTAGTAATTGCTCAATAACATTCATGTGGTTGTAATTGGTAACTGTAATCAATGAAGTTCTTGAATGACGTAATTGTAATCGGTTAGGTTGTTTGTGTAACGTGCACAAGTCTGATGTAGTGTGCGTACCGTTTGCTTTACGAGCGAAGTGTAGGTAAGCTAATTTTTGTCTTCTACTTTGTTATTCTTTTTTTAAGATGTACTTTTGCTGTCAGAGCTCGCACGATGCTGGAATAGCCGATTCAGGATTACAAAACCCACTTGTCCAATAAGTATTTGCCTCCATCTGCAATTTCTGGGAGTGTGCTTTTCGAGCTTAACAGCGCATGCATGAGATGTTGAGTTAGACTGCTTAAATTGCATGCTACGAAAAGCGCCATAGACGAGGACGAGGGGCAGAAGTCAAACTGGTTTCATAGGCTGTTCACAATGTGAAACAGTTGACAGCTATTTGTCATTTTCGTCCTTACCATGAAGGTACTGTGTAAGAAGCAGCCCCAATATTAAGCGAATTCTCACCAAATCGATCTTCCAGCTTTGCAAACGCCAAGGCAGCTCTTTGACACGCCACGGCTTGAAATGTTTGCTGCAGCACAGCAGTCCACTGCACCGCAAAAGTTCTGTATTGTGTACACGACACTGGCTCCCTCCCCTTTTTTCTTCTTTCTTTTCAGTGCCATGCATTCAATCGCGAGGGCTAAGGCTGCAGTGTCGTCATACTGGAAGTGCCTTACCGAAGAACGTACGAATGTTTTTTTTTCTTTTTTGTTTTACCTACAATTATATGTACATACAAGGACACTTTGCTGCCCTATTTTGGTGACCGGAAACTCGTGTTTCATTTATGCCTTGTTTTAGCTGTATCTCCACTACCTATACGTGTTCACTGTTCCGGTAATTCTGAAGTGACGCAATTGAACCAAACCTCGAGGCATATTGCAGCCGTTGGAGCTGACGGCGTGATGTACCGCTATCAACGGCGCATGCGTGACTCGCGCGCGGATGGTTACAGGGTCTTCAGAGAGATCGAATGTGTTTGGCTGCAACAATGACGAAGCGAAGTGGACGCACCGTTAATGCCCCGCTCAATCGGCTCGGTGGCTGAGCCAGGACATCGTTCTGCCTTCCGCTTCTGGCACGAGCGTGGTGCGCACGCACAATATACATGTATACTACGTTCCACACCAGGAGCGGTATTCTGTAAGAGTCTACCTAGCGGACTGTCCATTTCAGCTGTTGCTGATTGGCTGCTGCTTCATGTGCAGGAAGGTGCCAGCCAGTCTCCTTCCTGCACATCAAGCAGCAACCAATCAGCGACAGCGGAAATGGACAGTCCGCTAGGTAGACTCTTGCAGAATACCACCCTCGGTGCAAAACTGTGGAGGCTAGAGATACTTTCTGCGGTGGCTGCGTTCGGGCGCTTAAAAATAGTTTGGTGTTTTTTTGACCAACTTTTCCGAAAATATTCCTTATATAGGCTGAGTACTGAAAAAAAAATTAATCTTGAGAAACAAACAAGTCACGTACTTAATCGACTGCTGACAGGCTATTTTAGATATATTGGCTTTTCGTTGTGTTTCTTTTCGTGTTTATCATTTACAGATTTTCTTGCATGGGATTCTACGACGTCCTCTCTTGCTGACTTAGGCTCGTCCTCTCCGTTAACAACATACTGAGATATGTTACGTCATTTGCGCCTTGAGAGGCAGACACTCCCGGGGCCCTCTAAGAGTCTTAATACATCAGAAGAGTGTCGTTTAATCATCCAGCTAAGCTTCCCGCCATTGAGCCCGAGCCTTTTTCAAATCAGTACAAGTTTTGTAGCCAGAAAGCAGATTTATACCATGTGGCATGTGCTTAGCAAAATAGCAGTATTGCCATAAAAGCGTACTTTAGCAAAATTGACAGTCACTTAAGGATCCTTACGTGTTTTGAATGCGAAAGCATTATGGCTTCTTTTATTAATTTGCTACGTCCGTGATACGTGGCTTCATACATTGTCACTTTTCCTTCACAACTCTACCTTGATCCACTTTAATCAACCTTGCGTGAACTTGTACCAACCTCCATCCACCTTAATCCACTTTAATCCACATTAATCGAATTTGCTCTAATTTGTACCTACCTTAACCCACCTTAATCCACGCTGATGATTTTTGGTAGCACTCGTTGAGGACAACGCCGGCTTTTCTGCTTCATGGGGCATATATTGCTTTCGCATTAATAAACAACCAATGTGGGAGGGCTGGGAGGCGGCCCTGTTAAGTTCGGAGCTCGAGGAGCAGCGATCCCTCGTCGAAAGAGTCAGTCAGCGGCGTTTGCCAGCGGTGTCCCGGACTAGGGACCACCAGTCTTCCCGTAACGCAAACCCTTTTTGCTTTTCAATGAAAGTATTTATCATCATCACCATGGCGGCAGCACCACGGGCATGCTCGCGCGCAAACGCCAGTGTGGCATGCAAGGAAGCATATAATTTTTCTTTTTTCTTCTTTTCTTATAGAAGGAACGCGGCGTGATAAATTTTGGTCACCGAACTTTTGCGTAGCTTCCACAGCGTCACATATGACGTATGAAACGGAGTATATATAAGCACACTAGCATCCCTGCTGAGCTGCTTCTTGCATGCACCGGCCTGAACGAAACAGACCGTAAACGTCAAGCTAACCTTATCTAATATTTCACTGGGCGCCGACTAACGCCGGCGATTTCCCGTCGCTCTCATCTCGCCGAGGCGTGACACTTGATACGCCACGCTCCTCACAATGCCAGCGTTGTGAGACGTCTGGTAGCTGCCAGCTAGGGCACTGTTCCTAATCTGCCCAGCAGGTGGTGCATTGCGTGAGGCGTCGCACCAACATGTGGCAACCACGTATAGTTAGAGCACCGACCGAGAAGTTCAAGCACAACGGTAAACCTTGCTATCGCTGTCGATGCTTCGCCCATCAGAGAAAACTGGAAAGTTTTTTACTTTCCCCTGCGCCAGATCATCTATCCACGGCTTCTAATCATTCCAAAGCTAGTTTTCTTTTTTCTTTTCGTTTCTTTTTAGCATCTCAATCGATGGTGTCCTGTGTCTTGCCACGGTTTTTTTTACACCGAAGCTGTATATGGCTAGGTTCTGGTGGATCGCGTCCGCGGACAAAACAACGCGTAGAACAACAAAGTGGCCCATCCTGGTGATAGTGCAGAAAGGGTCCAAGCTCAATGGTACATACCCATGTGGGCTCGGGGACCCGTAACGCTCTCTTGAACTACCCTTGTCACACGTGGGACCCAAAGAGACAAAAACAATGCGCCGGAGCGATGAACGCTGTTGCCGAAACGCTAGTCTATGACGATGCGTGTCGAAACGTCAGTGATAAGACGTAATAGTCTACCAACCAATAGCTGTGTCTCAATCTCTCTTGACATAGCCATTTCTCTAGCGACGTCATCAGTTGCCCCTTGGAACTCGGTATCGGTAAGACCCGTGTCGCTCGCTCCGAAGAGGAAGACCGTGCCTTCAAGGAACGCCGGCGCACTCAACAGCGCGGATGGATGCGAAAGCGATGAGAAGCCGAACGCGCAGCGGCCCAACGTGCTGCGGCCGATGGTGCAACGTGGTGTGAATCTAGCCGCCTAAACTCGCTTTCACTCGCACATACCGCATACGGCGCGCGGCGCGCAGCGACGCAACAAAGATGTGTGTTGTGTCTTTTCAACCATTTAACATAACCACCAAATTAAAAAAAATATATAATTAAACAAAACCAACAGCTTCGCTGGTCTTCCATCTTCACATAGTGAAAGGGCTCTGAATTTTTTTGACGGACTGCATCATCAATCTTCATAAGCATGGCCATCTTGCTGTTGTATAGCTCTCACATCTCATATTTCGCTTCCTAGTTTTGTCTTAATCATATCTTAGAACCAATTTTAAGCCCAAAAGAACGGCGATCTTCGTCTTAGTTGCACCCACTCTTGATGTAATAACCCCATTTTTTTTCTAAGCCTAGAAGCAACTCTCTGCTTTGCGCTTCGAGTGACACCCCCTGAGTGCATGAAACAATGAGAGAATTTGTGATCAAGGTTCGCAATATTTCTGAAGCCGACTACCTCCCATTACGGCCATTGTCGTTTGTCTTTATGTTTCACTGTTGCGTTCTCCCAACGCACGGTAGCCCTCTTTCGTTTTTTCGTACTCTTTCGATCCTTCTCTTCATTCGAATTTGAGACTTGCCAGGACGTTAAACTGAGACTCCGGGGAGAATTCTCATATATACACGCATATATACTATTGTAAGCACTATTAGCGTACTTCGTCGTTTTCATTTGTACATAGCCATCATCATCATCCCTGTTCTGCTTCTTCGCGCATGAGCTGGGGCGTTTCCTTTTTGGAATAAAAGCACTTGACAGCTTCGCCGGTCTCGGTCTTATTATATATATAGAAAAGTCGTAGCTGGGCTGCCTGTGCGACCTCATCAGGCAATAATAAAGGAAACTGCGAATTCATCGAATCATACTTGAGTTACGTATTATTCATGCTTGCCTTAAGGAACTGTTACAGTCGTCTGATTGTAACATCGCGATTTTCTGTTATTCAGAGGTCCGCGTCATTTTGAATGAAGCGTTTTTACGATGCGGGCCGTGTAAGACATTGGTACACCAAATTGCGCGGTGAAAGATCTTGAGTGTTTCGTTGAAAGCTGTCAACGCGGCGTTATAGACTCGAATTTGTCTGGCACTACGCGGATTTTTTTTTGTGCATGTTCTTCGTGCTGCGTGAGGCCGTATAAGAAATTGGTTGAGCCTTGCCGACTCGATTTGTCATGATTTCCATTCATAATCCCACTGTCCATGATGACACTGGTGACGTTCTGTTTTTGTATAAATTCGCTTTCGCATCTTTGCGTGCATAAATCATTCACTTGCTTTTTTTTTCTTTCTTTCTTTTTTTCTGACAGCTACGCCTATCATTGTCGAGCCTCAAGTTGACATAGAAACTGTAAGTTTAACCTTAGCTGTCTCTTATTACGTGAACTTAGAGGAGATGGGGGCACACTGAGGTAGTAGAGCTGGCTATTTGTTTTCGCATAACAGAAAATACGTGGTTACGCTCTCTATATAATATAAATAATTATCCGAGACGTCCAACTGCACAAACGTACAGCACGTGACTGGTTTTCATTAAAAAAATACCATGATGTTTACGCAAATAGCCACATAACGGAAAAGGTTTCAAAGGCAAACAGGTATAGCAAAAAAGTCATCCGTTCACTGGAAGCGTAGACAGGCGTTGTTAAAAGACACAAAAGGAATGCAGATGATAATAATTGCCCGTAACGAGAAACGTGAGATATAACAATGCAGTCAGCAGCATCCGATGTTGTTTTGCAACATAACAATTAAGCATGCTTCGAAAAGCACAAGTCCTCTTCCTTTTCACGCATATATCGGCTACACATGCGAAGTGCACATTATAGAAGACACTATGCCAATTAAACATGATTTGTAGGCTCGTCGTCTTTCTTGATTTTAGCATTTGTAGACTGTTCATTATTTTGATGTATTGTATGCCCATTTCTAACATCGAACAGCTTTACCTCTACAGAACTGATTTAGTCCTGCAAGTTATAAAAAGAATATTCGAGCCTCGCCACTCAATTTTCGGTACATTTAAGGTTGTTGAGGGATGCTTACCCCCCTTTGATGTCGCTTATGCGTGGCAACAATTGCACTAAAGATAACGTATCAATTGACTGCAAAAGCTGTATTAAGGTACAGCCTGCGTCACTTGCTTTTCAGAAATCTTGACATATTGTGCAATTCTTAGCTCTCGTTTTCCCTTTTTCTAACTATACGATGCACCATCACCAGGATGCACTAATCCTGCTCAGCAATTGTGATCGCTTGGTGAAACGTAAACTACATCCTCCTGCAGTGATCGTGCCATTCAACGGTGACGTTTTGCAGCTATAAGTGTGTAAAAGAACTGCTCCGTGCTTGATACTATATCTCATGGGAACAAAAAAAAAAAAAACCTTGCAGCGATACGTTACGTCGTGGCGTTTTACTTGTATGAAATTCTTCGGGGAGTGTACGTGGCCTTCGGGTGGTCACTTAATCCGTATTGAGACATTGTGTTTAGCTGCTACAGCAGTGGTGGAGAAGGGCTGGTAGATAGGGAAGCAGGTATTAACCATGCCAGGTATTCCGTAACCTTGTCGTTGCAAAGACGTCTGTATAAGCCATCTACACAGTCACCTTTGCTCACATTCCTGACATGGGCTTTCTCATGGGCTTTGTCATGGGTTTTGTCTCAGTTTTATCTCAATGACAAGAACTTTGTCTCAGTGGCAGATTCCCGTCCTGGACTGCCCACACGGGAACATGATCAGCAGCCTGCCAAGCCAGGGTCTAAGCGCTGACTCGAGGGGCCTGGACGACGTCAACAAGTGGATATGCCTCAGGTGTTTTCAGGTAGGCCATAGAGGATGCTATAACAGATAAAGCGAAGCGCGAGTATTCGTCTCGTAATATGAAATATGACTGACCATTGGCAAAGCGCTCACCTCAGCCGCACCGCCATCACGATATCTTTAAGCGCCCGGGTAGACACATTTTCATCATACGTCGTCTCGCGTCTTTTTTTCACACGCGGACAACGATTACAGGTGCGTGCAGCCTTGTAAAATGCGCTCTTAGGACTAGTGCACCTGTTTGATGCATAATTGCGTCATTAATTATATTCATTGTCATTCTCGTGAGTATAACTCCTTTGTTACGCGGCGCCGCGGGTGCTTTCACGTCTTGGGCGCTATGTGGGTGTGTAGTGCTCTTACAGGAAGTTACATTGCAAACAGTGCCACCGAAAGCAAATGCTCGAACGGACAATGACCAGTTATGTCGGGGGACGAAGTTACACAGCGAACAGTGCAACATACTTAACAGATATAGGGTAGTCTACTGCCCTGAAATCATTTCAATTTTTGTACACCTGCGCCGGTAATCCCAAAACTTATTTTATGTAAGAGAATTCCTACACTGGCTGTCGATCGCATACTCGCCACTCAATATGGGGATTGTCCTGCTAACTTGTCGATCGCCGCGCAATGGCCGTGAGATAGCGAGACGATCTCTGCGGCAACACTTATGTAAGATTAGGCTTTGTGAATGGGTCCTCTTTCCAGATGCGAAAGCGGGCCCCCTAGAGATTTCTAGGCGTGGTCTCTGGCCGCCCTTTGTCCAACCATAGAATACCTTATTGTAGAGCATCCGCCGCAGCTGTGGAAGACAGACTGTAGAACCGCCACTGGATACCTACTGGTAGAATAGATAGCCGAAGCAGACACTATGGTATCCTGGAACAGCATTGCTGTTCTATATAGGATACGCCTTCCGACAATCCGGTACCTGTCTAAGTATCATTTGTGCTAGAATGCCGCATTAAGAGCTGGAACTCGTACCTGCATCGTCGCAGGTACTGGAAGGGGAGGCCAAAAGCGAGGCCCTGGTCGAGCACGCCGTCAAGAACCAGCACTTTCTCGTTGCCAACACGCACACACTGCACGTGCGCTGTCTTTCCTGTCGCCGAGGAGTCATCCACAAGGTACGCGCTTGCAAAATATATCTGAAACCGGAGCTACAAATCAGGGGCCGAATTCACAACGATTTTCGTTCGCAATTGTTCTCTGCAAGTGGCTGGCCACCTTCAATAATCATATGTCCAGCATCAGGATTGGCTGGAATTGTATCTTACGAACACTTCTAGCACAAGAGGTTTTGTGAATACGGGCCCAAATTCTGTCAAAAAGCTAAGAAAATAAAATGTGCATATCCAGCGCCCGTGTGGGGAAGTTATGTTAAGCGATCTTGTAGTTAAGCGGTTCCTCCTCTTCACCGCGTTTTGCAGCACATCGATTACGTGTCTGCCAGGTAAGACAAGACGCGCAGACCACGTGACCAACATGATCCTCGTGACTGCGGATTAGGTGGCCTCTGAGATCGGCCTGACCAACTTTTCCTTTCACCATCTCCGAGATCGGTCCACTTTGCTGCTGCGCTGTGTCTAGAATCATCAGCCTATATTTATGTCCACTGCAGGACGAAGGCCTCTGCCTGCAATCTCCAATTACCCCTGTCTTGCGCTGGCTGATTCCTACTTACGCCTGCAAATTTCCTAACTTAATCACCCCACCTAGTTTTCTGCCGTCCTCGACTGCACTTCCCTTCTATTGGTATACATTCAGTAACTGCAATGGTCTACCGGTTATCCACCCTACGCATTACATGGCCTGCCCAGCTCCATTTCTTTCTCGTAATGTCAATTAGAATATCACCTATTCCCGTTTGCTCTCTGATCCACACCGCTCTCTTCATGTCTCTTAATGATAGGCCAAACATTTTTTGTTCCATCGTGCGGTCCTGAACTTGATCTCGAGCTTCTCTGCTAACCTCCAAGTTTCTGCCGCATATCTTAGCACCGGTAGAATGCAATGATTGTACACTTTTCTTTTCAATGACAGTGGTAAGCTCCCAGTCAGGATTTGGCAATGCCTGCCGTATGCACTCCAACCCAATTTTATTCGTCTGTAAATTTCCTTCTCATGATTCGTCTGTAAATTTCGTCTGTGTAATTCGTCTGTAAATTTCCTTCACATGTCCCGTGTGAGTAATTGACCTAGATAAACGTACTCACTTGCAGACTCTAGAGGATGACTGGCAATGCTGAATTCTTGTTCCCTTGCAGGCTATTGAACATTATCTTTGTCTTCTGCATATTAATCTTCAACCCCACTCTTGCACAAGAATAGCACTAGTGTCTAGAATAGGCCTATTTTACTCGGCGAGATACCGTCTGAGCAGACGTTCCATACCCCAATATCCCGATGAAGAAGGTATATAAACATTAACTTTAATTAAGAAGTTAGGCGCTTCTTTAAAAAATGCCAAACGTCATTCTGTGCATTGAAGCACAATATTAACTGTAACTCTTTGTTTCTTTGTGCAAGTAATGTCCGCCTCTTCGAGTAGACCAGCTCATGAACTAGACTTGTGCTATCTGCCACAGGCAACCTTTAAAATTTTTTGAAAGTGTTCAAATGCATTTATCCGCGAAGTTCTGGAATTAATATCTCGAAACTGGTGTTATCCTGAGAATTCGTTTCAAGTGGATCCGCATTGCGAACTCCACGGCTAGAAATTGTAAATTGCAATATGGGCCATAAGGTAATTAGTTCAAACTTAATTATTGCATTTTTGTTAATTGGTCGATTATGCATTTCAGTTTCTTTGTGCAAGTAATGTCCGCCTCTTCGAGTAGACCAGCTCATGAACTAGAATTGTGCTATCTGCCACAGGCAACCTTTAAAATTTTTTGAAAGTGTTCGCTGACACATCCGGTATATTTGCTGAACTGGGGTCATTTATAGGCACCGTCGCTCCGTTCCTCCGAGAACAGTGCCGGAAACTGGCATACTTGTAAGGGTAATGCGTATGACTATATATGTACGCCGATTCGTTATTTGAGGGCTCTCTTGTGTTTGAGCTCTTCGGAAGTACAGCTGCAGTGCCCACAAGCCACGGTCTGCAATGCTATGGAAAGTTCGCAAAGAAAACTTTGCTTTAAAATATTTTCCGAAGTCTCGCAGCGTTAATGCTCGAGAACGTGGCGTGGACTGCAGCTCTGACTCGACACGCTTCATTGTGAGGCTCGGAAAGCGAGAGAGGCAAAATTTGACAGGTGAATTATCCAGCAGGAAAATGAAGGGCTAATAAAACTCAGGCGATGACCTTATTTCTGGACGCGATTTAAAAACGGACGATGCAGTGACTGATGTTAGTGTGGCTTCGCTACAACCCTCACACCAACAGCATGTGACAC
Source organism: Dermacentor silvarum (assembly GCF_013339745.2). Taxonomy (NCBI): domain Eukaryota; kingdom Metazoa; phylum Arthropoda; class Arachnida; order Ixodida; family Ixodidae; genus Dermacentor; species Dermacentor silvarum. Next base: position 211,944,281 of record NC_051155.1, on the reverse strand, counting down.
AGCTGTTGGCATACTGGAGTCCAATTTTCGGAGCCGTTCACGTGGGATAATTAAATTCTTAGGTTTTACGTGCCAGAGCCGCGGTATGATGATGGGGCGCGCTGTAGTGGCGGACTCCAGAATAATTTTGGCGACCTGGGGTTCTCCAGCACATGAGAATTTTTGCATTTTGCCCCCATCGAAATGCGGCCACTGCGCCCTAGAATTGAACCCGCGACCCTCGAGCTTAGGAGCGCAACTCTATAGCCACTAAACCACCACAGCGGAGCCACTCACGTAGGCCAACGCACTGTTCACACCTTATATCGGGGACACCGTGATCGCGTCTCGCGTATGGCTGGCTGAAAAGCTAACGAAAACAGCTCCTCACTATCCAAGCCCTCTTAACACCCTAACTTTAGAATAATGGTGCATTATTGAATAGTTAGATACCGAGATCAAATATCGATATAACAGAAATCCACATCTCGACCTTGTTTCCTCCCCTCTAGTAGAAGAAATGTTTAGGCTACACTAGCTTGAATACTACGAGGTGTTTCTGTCAAGAGCAGACGGCCCTCTAAGCTCTGCCCTAATTGGTTCAATGTTTTGCTTGGTTAAGAACACTAAAAAAAATATTTGTATAATACGATGGTATATTTATGGGCGACGATCCTGCACCTTTTTTAAAAATTGTCGTTACAAAATTCAACACTGGAAATATTGCAGATAGACAACAGAGAAAGTAAAGGAGGTTGAGAGACGCGACACAAGAAAGAGGACTCAGACCGAGGGCGCAGCTCGTGCCCTGGTTGTACACATGGCGACAAAATATTACGGACCATGACATCTGAGAAAAAGCTGAATATCTCCGCAGCCTCACAAGGTATTTGCGTTTCTGGCCTCGACTAGAATATGCTTGCAACATTGTCGTATACAGTTTTACTGGCTACTGCTACAGGCTGCTCGGGAATCGAACATTTTCTCAGATCCCGTGGTCCGTAAACTTTTGTCGCCGGGTGTGCATGTCAAAGTGTTAAGCGCTTACTTTCTCTGAAAGAAAGCACAATTTTCCAGATGAGCTTATGTTCTCGTCTCTTCTCTTTCCAGGAATTCATTCCCATACTTGCTCAGCTCCACAAGTAGACGGAATTACGGCGGCCCATCGCTTCCAGCGTGATGTGTTTATCGGTTCTTTCAGCTCGCAAATCACTATTGTTACAGCTGCTACAATGGCGCAACGCATATCAACCGTGTACAACAAACAGCGACGAAGCGGCGCCATATGTCCTCGCTTTCTGCTTACAAGAAAACAATAAACCTTCCCTCTTGTCGTTTCTTGTGTTCGTAAATTTCGAACGAGCTATCTGTTTCATAAGAAGAACCTGCGCCGTATAGTTCAGCGGTATATATATATATATATATCGCCCGATCTCCGCTCTGTCATCCTTATACTTTAAATATAAGTAGAGTGGCAACAGTTTCGCGCAATCCGCGAATCAGAACTGATTCCGCAAAGCTGATTTGCTATATTTATTGTTCTTGTGCTTCGAGTTGTTGATTAAGTCGCCCTCGCGCTGCGATATGCTAGCCTCCTGGTTAACTCAGATGATGGTAGAGCGACCGCCCCGGAAACGCGTTTGTCCCGGGTTCGAATCCCGGACCAGGACGAATTTTTCTTCAACTACGAGGCTTTGTTTCTGAGAAACCACCTATATATACATACGGGTGGATGCCATTTTTTTTCCTTTCATGAAAGTTACGAGCCTATCAGTTCCTCCTTTTGTCGTCAGCCACGACTTTTTCACACAGCCTCAGGCGTGCTATACGCGGTAGCTTGTTCAGCAAGCACGCTTTAGACAACACAGCAAAAGCGAGAACGCTTAGTTGCCCAAAACGACCGCTAGGAGCTCATTCAGCGCGGGCGGTTGAGATCACTGCGGTATGTGCTTGAACGGTAAGTTGTCAAGATGCGTCCCGTTTTGGGCGCATCATGGAACTGTCTTGGTTATAAATTTGTCTTGGTTATGAATCATAGAGTAAGATGTACAAAGGTATACTGAGACCACGGGGAAGTTAAGGGTTTGACGGTGTCTGGATCTGTAATATATCCCGTCAGCACATATTTATTTATTTATTTATTTATTTATTTATCTATTTATTTATGTATTATTTATTTATTTATTATTTATTTATTTATTTATTTATTTATTTATTTATTTATTTATTTATTTATTTATTTATTTATTTTGATTTTATACAGGATCTTAGCACAGCGGTACACATGTAACTACACAGAAAAGGAACAAAAATGGGCGAAATACATACAGTATATATAGAACAAGTTATTGTTTACCGCATGATCGACACCGGCCATTTCTATAATTACGAGTAACCAATCTATAATGAAAAAAAGTCAGTAGAATCAACGAACGGATGAAAAAAAAAGAAAGAATCTAAAAACGCGCACTCTCGGCCAAAACAAAAATTTCTCACTGAAGATATGTTTCAGAAGTCAACAAGAAATTCTTAGTTACTATTATGTCAGACAGCTTATTCCACTCACCTAAAGTTCTAGAAAAATATAAGCGTATAAAAACAGTCAACACGAGCATCAAATTTATTTATAGTTAATCAGTGTCTACGTCTAGTAGCGCAGTCTGTTGAATAGGTTTATCGTTATTGTAGTGGCCGTTTATTGTATGATAAAATAATTTTAAACGACATATGCGGTTTCTCTTGCTTGCAGAAGGTAAGCCACGTTGAGAAATGAAGTTAGAGATAGATGTACGCCCATATATACTGTAAATAAACCTAACTGCTTTTTTTGTAGATGTTCTAGTTACCCGATATCGGTTTTAGATTAATGCGTCCCATAATTTAGAACATAGACAGCTTATTCCAAAACTAGGCGTATCAGTGTTTTATACGAGGATGATGTGCATCTACAAATGAGGTAGCATAATTGAGCCACAAGCACATGCAATGCATAAATGAAAAGTCCCAGAAAAGGTTGCCAACCTGAACCGAAAACCGTTATACTTTCCTTTCGGTCCCGCTCCAGTGCAAAAAAGAAAGAAAAAAAAAAAAAAAAAAACCCGTAAGGTTCCGCTACAGTTCCAGTTCGAGCAGCAATAATGGTCTTTTTTTTTTCGGGTTTTGGTTCAGTTCTGGTTGGATACCCTGAACGGCGCATCATTGCGCATGCGCAGCGAAGTATCTTTAGCAGTGTCGGCAACAGTAAGCGGGAAGACCAGCGCAACAAGCGCGTGCGAGCTAGGCGTGAGCCGCGCGAAAGGAAAGTCTAGTTGCCTGTGCGTATGAGCAGTTGTTTTTGAGTTCACCTTATTTCGAAGTTTATTGATTAAGTATCTATTCGTCGTGACAAGGCAGTTTACTTTTGGTGTTTGCGGTTGTTTAAGTACTTCTCCGGGAGCTCGCACAGAGGCGAGGACGCTACATCTGCATTACAGTAAGATAGTAAGCATTTGTTCAAGCATGACTCATTCACTTTGTGCCTCACTCCAGTTTAACTCTATGTATCATTAGCTTGCTTTCAGCACCGTATAACATATTCACCAAGATAATTTCCAATATAATAAGGGCAGCACTTGACTTCAATCATCCAAGAGAACAGGCTGGCTTCTTCTTTCTGGGGTTTTACGTGCCAAAACCAGTTCTGATTACGAGGCACGCCGTAGTGGAGGGCTCCGGATTAATTTCGACCACCTGGGGTTCTTTAACGTGCACTACAACGCAAGCACACGGGCGTTTTTGCATTTCGCCTCCATCGAAATGCGGCCGCCGCGGCCGGGATTCGATCCCGCGATCTCGTGCTCAGCAGCGCAACGCCTTAGCTGACTGAGCCACCCCGGCGGGTTAGGCTGGCTTCAGAAATGGATATTGTGCGATGGATCACGTCCACGTCATATGTAAGGTAATTGGGAAATCTTTGGAGTACAATCAACCTCTTCTAATGGCTTTCATAGATTAGGAAAAAACATTTGATTCAGTAGAGATACCAGCAGTCATGGAGGCATTCCGTATAGTGATGGGGCGCAGGAGGCATACGTGAATATCTTGGAAAAAGCATCTCCGCCGATTACGATACTCCATAATAGGAAATTTGAGCGCAGCTGCATGCGTGTTTTCATTTCGCGATATATTGAGACAAGGAATTTGAGACCGAAATCACCGCACTGAGTGGAAGTGGGCCAAGTGCCGTCCGCGCCTTCTCTGAGGGAGGGGCACTATGGGAACGCTATAGCATGATGAGCGGCATCGAAGCCAACTGTGGAAGAAGAAGACGACGAATGCGCGTGGAGTGGCATGAGCCCGTTCGCTCATGCCACTCAATATTAATTGAGCCTCAATATTAATTTGGAATAATCCACCCATTTCTTGGCCAATCCCCCTCCGTGGGTAGGAGCCACAGGCGTGATAGGCTACAACAACAACAACAGCAGCCCGTTCGCGCGGTTAGGGCGAGGGACGACATGTAACCGCGCCGATGAACGAGGTTACACCGGGGAACGGGCGTTGCGCTCTCATATCTACAAAGGTTCCACACCTTGGCTCTCCACAAGGAAAGTAGAAAACTATACCTATCAAGAAAGGGGTCAGGTAAGGAGACACGATCTCTCCAATGCTATTCACTGCATGCTTAGAAGAAGTATTCAAGCTCTTAGACTGGGAAGGCTTAGGAGTGAGGATCGACGGTGAATATCTCAGCAACCTTCGGTTTGCAAGTGACATTGTCTTGTTCAGCAACAATGGGGACGAATTACAACAAATGATTGAGGACCTTAACCGAGAAAGTGTGAGAGTGGGGCTGAATGTTATTATGCAGAAGACAAAGGTAATGTTCAATAGCCTGGCAAGGACACAAGAATTAATGATCGCCAGTCAGCCTCTAGAGTCTGTGAAGTACGTTTATCTAGGTCAATTACCATGAGAAAGAAATCTCCAAAAGAATAAAAATTGGCTGGAGTGCATACAGAAGGCATTACCCAATCCTGACTGGGAACTTGTCACTGTTGCATTCTATCGCATTCTAGCTTACCACATTGTATTAACCTCCAAGTTTCTGCATATGGGGCAGAAACTTGGAGAGAGAGAGCAAGCGAGAGAGGAAAGGCAGGGAGGTTAACCAGAAGTCAGTTTCCGGTTTGCTACCCTACACTAGGGTTGGAGATAAAGGGGTTGGAGAGAGTGCAAAGAGAGAGAGAGAGAGAGCAAAAAGAAAACAGAAAAAAAAAACACAGGCATTGGTAACAAAGGAGGCGTTCCAATCACAGATGTTCACACAGGCCAGTGGACTTCAGGAACCGCAGGAGCGCTTGCACGGCCTTCTGATGCGATGTTGAGTCGCGTCGATGTTGCAGAATTGTTTCTTCCGATAACGGCTGGTCATCCAACTGGTTCAGCACGACGGAGAGCGATTGTCTCTGCACACTGTATTGTGGGCACTGACAAAGAACATGACGAATCGTTTCCGCGTCTCCACAATGCTGAATGTTGAAGACAATGCAGAAGACAAAGGCAATGTTCAATAGCCAGAAACTTGGAGGTTAACAAAGAACCTAGAGCACAAATTAAGGACCGCGCAAAGAGCGATGAAACGAAAAATGGTAGGCGTAACGTTAAGAGAAGGGAAGAGAGCGGTGTGGATCAGAGAGAAAACGGAGACAACCGATATTCTAGTTGACATTAAGCGAAAAAAAAATTGAGCTGGGCAGACCGTGTAACGCGTAGGGTAGATAACCGGTGGACGATTAGAGTTATAGAATGGGTGCCAAGGTTAGACAGCGCTGTCGAGGACGGCAGAAAATTAAGTGGCGAGATTAAAAAAAAAAAAAAAAACTAAGTTATGGGGTTTTACGTTCCAAAACCACGATCTAATTATGAGACACGCCGTAGTAGGGGGGGGGGGGGAGTGGGGGGAGGGGGGGCTCCGGAATAATTTGGGCCACCTGGGGTTCGTTAACGTGCACCTAAATTTAAGTACACGGCCGTTTTCGCAATTCGCCCCCATCGAAGTGCGGCCGCCATGGCCGGGATTCGATCCCACGACCTCGTGCTTAGCAGCCCAACCCCATAGCCGCTAAAGCTATGGGGTTGAAAACAGTGGGGAGATGAAATTAGGAAATTTGCTGGAGCAAGTTGGAATCAGCTAGCGCTAGACTGGGGTAATTGGAGATCGCTGGGAGAGGCTTTCGTCCAGCAGTGGACATAAATATAGGCTGATTATTATTATTATTATTATTATTATTATTATTATTATTATTATTATTATTATTATATTATTATTATTATTATTATTATTATTATTATTATTATTATTATTATTAGCAGTAGTAGTAGCAGTAGTAGTAGCAGTAGTAGCAACTCTATGTATTATGCTAACCTGTGTATTAACTCCCCCTACTATTTTTTATACAATTGCTCCTGACAATATCACTCCTACCACCGAGTATAGCATGCTTGAGTGACCTAGTTCCGGCCACCCTCGTTCCAATTTTTCTGTACAATTCTCTTCCGCTTTTTTACTAACAAGCTTCGGTTTGATCTTTGTTTTCACGAATGCTGGCAATGTTTTCTTTATTTTCTTTCTTTTTCTTTTTTTCGTTTTCGAGAAAGCGCTGAATCACTATGTAATTCCTGTCATTTCAGTGAAATAGCGTGGGTAAATTTTTCGAACAAGACTGCAGCGTAATGAGGGTAAGGGCCACGACTTAGCAGCGTGTTTGCTCTAATAGAGTTATTTAAAAAGTCGAGAGTGTGTGTTGAACTTTGAAATTGTGCCGGTTGCGCGAGGTATCTGGGGACGTAATGAAGAATTCACAGAAAGCAACAATATTTCAAAGACAAAAGCAAAAATATTCGTTCAGAAATATTTACATAGTTTCTTTGGCCACTGATTTTTTTTTCAAAACCGTTGAATAAACACACCTTCCGCCTCAATTATCCACTGTGTTCAGCTTCTATAACGGCTGCATGCTCCGATCAAACAGAGCGTGTTGATGCTGGGCAGTGCTGGGCAGTGCTGCCGCAATAGTAGCCTTTAGCGGGTTGTGTGGCTGTTTTCGAGTCTGCCTCCCAGCGACACCCCCTATGCATAACAGCGTAGCAGGTTCGTATTGGGAAGTATGACGCCACAGTGAGGGTGACGTGGCCGCGGAAGTTCACAGCCAGTCACTCTTGGATCGCACCGGCCCTGTGGGAGCAAATGAATCAATTACTTAGGAGTGGCGCCCAATGATATCGCGCACACAAATCTTGTCGGTTGACTCTGCCACTTGAAGATGCTCCGCAATGGCCATAATTGCTTTTTTAGGCTTCTCACTCTTCGTGGCCTCCTCATGCCTAAGAAACTCAACCACCTGAACGGCGTATGAATGCTGGAAACAATTATTTCTCTTTGTCACACATGACAATTAGTTATAGGCTGTGTTTTCCCAAGAAAAGAATGGTTTTGCCGACACTGACGAAGGTAGCAGTGTCCAAGTCCCTGTGATCGGCGTGTAAGACGACTAGGAGAGCGCACGGCTTCGTCTCCTGTATCAGACTGGAAGCCAATACCTATGGAATAATTGTCTTAGCAGGTAACAGAGGGGTCGGTGATGAGGAAGTTCGGCATATAGACAGATACAACGAAAATGTTAATGTTTATGGAAATTCTAAGCCGCGTTCTCAAATACTTCGTGCACCAGATAGATTAGAAGTTTATAGCAGACACTAGAACAGTTCCAATTTTTTTAGGACTACGGAAACTCTCGGCGGAAATAGCTAAGCATGATCCCGAGAATTGGCATCATAAAATGCGTTTTCTTTTTTTTTATTTTGCATTTTACTTCGAACTACACATGTGCAGCTAATAGGGCACGTGTGCCAGTTTTTTCCGTTCTACCATTGACCTCACCTCAGTCGAAACCCGGGGCGATAAACATTTAGCAACATTGCACTTCAACTTCTCACATTCTTGTCTTTTTCTTTCTTTTTTTTTCCCCCGTTCTCTCATCGCTTGCGGCGCAGCCTGGCTGCATGATCGGGTGAGGTAAAGATCGCACAGCTACAGAGACAAATCGGTCAACAAACAGGCCTTAAATAAACGTGCCTACACCCGGACACAGAAATGACGAAGCGAATCGAAAGGGGTGCCGTCCGGTGCCATTATTGTCTAATTTCTTCTGTGCAACAAAGTCACGTCCTTTCTGTAAAGTTCAGTCAAAATGCGAAACTTCCTCCGTCCGAACGTTGACGAGGAAATCAGAAAAAAAAAAAACATAAGAAAAAGAAAATAGAAAGCGGGCGTACGAAGATTCTTTTTCCGGCGTCCCTAACCCTTTCCCCCATTTGAGCCTGGTGGGGTTACTGCACTCGCACACGCTTCCGGTGAGCGCAATCTCTCTTTAATCACGAGGAGCGCATCTCACCGAGCGACGTCAGAGGAAGGCTCGCGTCAAGGAGCGACCGCTGTCAGCAACAAGGCCTGCAATTCCGGGGAGATTCCTCAGTGTGACTCGGCTTCTGCAGTTCTTGTTTACTCGTTATATTTCTTTCTTCCCTTGTTTCTTTTCCTTTTCCTTTTTTCTTCTCTTTTTCTTTCTTTTTTTAATTTCTTATTTTTTTTGCTGGTTGTCCTTTTTTATGTATAAACATGTTCATTACTTACAAATTATTAACGCGTCCATTATCAAGCACTATCGTGTGGACCCGCCGTGATGGACCCGCCACCACGGCGGGTCCATCAGCCCGGATGTGGGACTGATGGATCCGCCGATGTACGCAAAACTACACAAAACGCTCCCAACATTTACGTCAAGAGCTAACAGCCGACCGCCTGTATTTCGCATGCCAAAGTAAAGGCTGAAATAATCACAGTTGTTATTGATCTCTCAGAAAAACAAGTAACATAATAGATAAAATGAGGCGTGAGATAACACTGCTTGGAATTGAAACAAAAAGTCTGTTGGCTTCTAATCCAACTGAGAACCAAAACTCACTCCCCCCCCCCCCCCCCCCCATCCCCTTTCGTGCTGAATAATTGCTTCAGTACTGGCCAGCTTCAATTAGGAAGTCGTGACCTGTGTCTTTAAGAGAACAATCAGCAACGGTATCAGTCAAACGCTGTTAATTAGCTAGTAGAGCACGGTTGTTTGTCGTGCGATATATATTGTCCGCTTCTCCAAGTAATACACCTGATCAGGCGGAATAGCACTATGTGCCACGTATAAAAAAAATCTGACTAGAACGTTAGGGTTGCTGTATATCACATCAAATGACGTGTTTAATAAGCTGATTTGAACGCATAAGGAGAGTGAAGACTTCAATGTGGACGAAAGTAGTAACCCACGTGCGAGTGAGTGATAAATGCCTTCATTTCTACGCGGGACATCATCATCATCATCATCATCATCATCATCATCATCATCATCATCATCATCATCATCATCCTATCATCATCAACGCTGGACACAAGGAGAGTAAATAATTAACGGTGGTCCCGATCGCAACTATTAATTAATTAACACGAAAGTGTGTCTTCGTACCGCTAATACCCCGTCGCCAGTGATGTTGCAGATCTTAGACTGTAAGTAAAAATCATGGCGGCATCGCGCGAAATCTTGATAGCGGTAACGAAATAACGCGTTCTAGTTAACCGTAATTCGCGTATGATTTCTACATGATGTTTACACATGAATACCGGTGAGAAGTCAAGCAACGTGCGACTCGGAACGGCCCCACCCAGAAAACTATGGCATGGGTCTCGTCGCTATTCATTAAAAGCAGGTGTGTCCGTTTTTGTTCAGAATGTTTTCGTTCGTTCCACATGTTTTGAGCTGAGGTATTGCCTGCGCGTCGCGGTGTTCTCGTCTGCGTGCGAGCCACAAATCAATAGATAAACAGATAGAAAAATGGATTAAAAGGTAATAAAGATGCGAATGCTTTCGCTTGACACCTAAGGTCAGTCAGGTGATCTTGCACTGTCTTGCCGCCTGTGTTGTTTTCTTTTTCTCTTTTTCTTTTTCCCCCCTTTTTTTGGGGTGGTGGGCTTGCGAATTATTATTATTACTGTCATTCGCTGTGGTTCTTTACCGTTTGTCTACAAGCGTTGACGGTTCTTAACTATAAACAAATCTAAACTTCCCCGTAATTAGTACCAACAAAACTTCGCATGCTTTTTGTTTGAAGCGAGCAACCGCTTATCCATCCTACATATATAGCGCTGAGAGACAAACACTGCTAGCTTAGTACTTTCCGCGCCGTAGGAGTGTCGCATGGCAATGTCTGTAATCCAACACGATTTTCCTGTTTATTTATTTATTTATTTATTTATTTATTTATTTATTTATTTATTTATTTATTTATTTATTTATTTATTTATTTGGAAGTTGGACGTCGGTTTGCTTAATTTGTTCTGTAAGCTTTCTTTGTTCTGTTTTGTGCTGTAAGCTTTTGTTCGGTAGGCTGTGTGTGTGTGTGTGTGTGTGTGTGTGTGTGTGTGTGTGTGTGTGTGTGTGTGCGTGTGCGTGTGCGTGTGTGTGTGTGTGTGTGTGTGTGTGTGTGTGTGTGTGTGTGCGTGTGTGTGTGTGTGTGCGTGTGTGTGTGTGTGTGTGTGTGTGTGTGTGTGTGTGTGTGACGGGGACTTTTCTTCACTGTGGTTGTTGTTTCCTGGTTCTTGAAATTTCTTGAATGGTGTCGCCAATCCTATAGCGCGAGAGCTACGCAAATTTACTAAGCTACATTATGTAGCTGCACGCTACATGAAGGTTTCTTCCGAGCCTGAAAGAAGTCCGCAAAAGCAGGCGCAAAGTGGCGAGCGGCACTATTTTGTGGTTTGCGGGTTTTCCTTAACGCTTGCAAAAAAATACTTCATGTAGCACGTATTGAGCAACAGAAAGATGGATCGGGAATTTTTCATGATGGCGTACAATTTCCTGTTTTACAATTTTGCTCTGATTATAATATTTGAGAAGTTAATTAATTATAAATAACTAATCGCATAATTTGACTAAATACTAAATATAGTCTGATACGCTCCAAACGACGGTAGACTTTTGTGTTTCAATGCATAAAGCGACGTTTTGTTAAGCAAGTAACTGGAACGCCAATGCATTTCTCCACAAAGTTCGGGAATTACTATCTCGAAACTGGTGTCATCCAGAGAATTCGTTCCAAGTGGATCCGACTTGCGACCTCCACGGCTACAATTTCTAAATTGCAATATGGGCCATCATGTAATTAGTTAACAACTTAATTAGTGATTTTTGTTAATTAGTCTATTATGCATTTTAATTTCTTGTGCAAGTAATGTCCGCCTCTGCGAGTAGACCAGCTCATGAACTAGAATTGTGCTTTCTGCCACAGGCAACCTTTAAGAATTTTTGAAAGTGTTCGCTGAAACACCCGGTATATAGATAGTGCTCATGTGAAGTCACGCAGCCATATCTCACCGTGCTGGTACCCAAAGATGGCGACTACGATGACGTCAGTGCAACGTATTATCACGCGCAAACTGTTCTGCTTTTTCACGGCGATTGTTTTTCACCAGTTTATCATTGTTATCGCTCTGACGTTCGACGCAAGACGCGCTTTTTGTTGCTGTCATGCTGTCATGTTCCTTGTTTACGCCGCTTCTCGACCTGCTGGTACCCAAAGATGGCGTCCGCGATGACGTCCGTGCAACCTATGTATTGAGACGCACGCATACTTGCGTATCTTTCACCGGTGACCGCTTTTCACCGGCTAACAAATGTTAACCGTCATCGCTAGGCACAGAACGCGCCTGCATGTATCGGAAGTTTCTCGAACGTTATCGATGCTTCTATCCGTTGTCTGTTGTCACCGACTCTCATGTAATCTGATTGTATGAGCGACGCAAATTGTCTAGAACTTTCTGGAAGACACGCGGGTACCAGGGATTAATCTGGAACCTTCGATGACTCATGTGTAAAAGTTGACGCGTTTCGCCGCTGATCAGATTTTCGACGATCGCCGACTGTGTTCGCCGCTATCATTTACCTTCGAGTGCAACTTGCTTTTGTGGGCACAGGTTCACCCAATAAAGTCAGTTACGTCATTCACAGTTTTGCAACTGTTTTCTTCGCCGTCACTACTACGTGACAGTATATATACACGATAGAGAGAGAGAGAGAGAGAATGCACTAGTGCAAACTATATTTACAGAGTGTCAATCTAAAGTCGTGGTTGTGGCGCGCGTTGCTTGTATTAGAGGCAACGAGGGCACTACTGTGGTACTTCACTTCGACATATTTCGGCGACCCTTTATAGACTTGCTGCGCCTTATCACGTGTGCGTGCCGCTAGTGCTCTCTCTCTCTCTCTCTCTCGCCTTCTCCCTCCCTCTTTTCGTCCCTATATCCCCTCTCCCCCACTGCAGGTTAGCAAATCGGACGTGTGCCTGGCTAACCTCCTTGATTTCTTCTCTTCTTTTGAGTCTTTGTGCAGTCCTGGGGCACAAACTCGACCAATTCTCTCGCTCCCTCTACCGCTCTCTTCCTCTTTTCAAGCGAAGCTTTATATGGCTAGGCGAAATCGCCTGTGTACAGAAAACGATCATCATCAGCATTGGCTCGATCGAGCGTCGTCGTCTTCTTCCGCAGTTGGCTCGTTGGCGCCCCTCGGGTTGCGCTCGTGCTCGGCACGCGCTCGTGCCACTGCTCCCGCGTTCGTCGTCATCGTCGTCCTCTTCCACAGCTGGCTGCGTTGCCGCTCATCATTCCAGCGTAGAATTTCCCCTCTGTTGTCGTAATGGGGAGGCCGCTTTTACGGGGGCATGAGCCATTGCTTAAGGAGGTATGAGCCATTCATTCTCTTACGTAACGGACAGATTTAATTTTGAAGCAACTTAATTTCGAAGAATCGCAAGCGGCAATGGCGTGCGAATGCTGCGAACCACTCCGCCGAGCAAACTCGCGACATCGAACGGAAGCGACAACGGCGGACTGCGGGACGTCGTTCTCTCTGTCGCCGCCGAACGTATGTGTAACCTCATAATTGAGAAATACTTTAATGGACCCTCGGCATAACCCAGTGATAAACACCGGGGCCGCACGTTTCAGCTTCGCTGGTTAACAATGTTCACGGAGGGGCAGGGCCGAAGAATTTTTTTTTATGCCCTTACTCCTTCCCCCCATGCTCGGTAGCCAACCGGATCTACCTCTCGTTAACCTCCTTGCCTTTCTTTGCATACTATATCTCTCTCTCACTCTCGCCCAACATAGGGTTGGCTTCTTTAGTTATTCTTTCTGGTGGTGTTCCTGATCCTTCACCATCGCTACGCCGTGAGATTATAAGGAGTGACTACAACACCGTTGGACTCGCATGCTGCCCAAACAAGAAAATGTTTATATAAACGCAGTTAACATAACGCTATGATGCTTTCTATACTTCTTTCTTAGGTGTTTTGTTTGTTCTGCTGGTTCAAGCTTTCCAACTCATATCTGTACAGTTTGCTGCAATTGTTTGTGAAGCCGAGATGTGTTATTTATATCGGGGGCGCTGTACTCAACACCGTCAAATTCCGCCATGTTGGCGTTTTGGGCCAATTAGAGATGCCGTATATAGCACCCCTGCGAGCTAATCAGGGCCGACAATATGGCGAAATCTGACAGTCAAGAATAGCGTCCCTCGTATACTTGTCTGTTCCCCAAGCAACGAAATGCCAGACCATGGGGCATGTTTAATCCTTATTTTATATCTGGCACTGTAGCTAGCATCAATCAATCAATCAATCCATCAATCAATCAGCCAATCAATCAATTTTGTATTATCAGAGAAACAGGGAAACTAAAGACCCTGAGCAAAACAAAGTGAAATAACAGTATACATAGGTCAGGCATTCTTACTCCAAAACAATTTTTAAGCGGCTAACAGTAACATATGCCATGTCCTCCACGTTCAATAAGTTAGCCACAGCTTGCTGCGCCGGAAATCTATAGTCGATGAACTCTATAAAACTCGACCTGTACCCTACCATTGCGTTTATTTGATCGTAAACTGAGGAAGTACAGGCACCGGGCCACGTTCCGTGTTCATGCAGCGAAATCGAGCATCGCTATTACACTCAAACTATTTCCGCTGCTATAGCAGCGGACATAGTTCAAAATAAGTTTATTGCTAGCTATGGAGGCGAGTTTCGTTTACAAGTGCAAGGAGTAAAACGTTTTCATAAAACGCTGCTGAGAAGGCATGGCTTAGGTACGAACTTCGTGCAGAAAGTCAACTACAACGATGGGTAGTTTCATAATTGTACGCATTGTATGAGTTTTCGAGGCTTGTAAGTTAGCCATGAATCCTTCAGGAACCCATACGATGCGGAGGCTTGCGTCCTCCGCTGTGTGTGAATAAACGAATAAGTGGACTTTTAACCCTTTTAACAGCGGAGCTGTTTAAGCCGGGCGTAATGTGTCTGCTGAATCCAAAAATGTGGGCCGATCCTGGCGGTAGTGCAGAAAGGGTCCAAGCGCAATGGCACATACCCCTGTTTACTAGCGAAGCTGAGCCTGGCTAAGTCCTAGCTAAGCATGGTTGGGACTACTTAAGATTAGTCAGTCATCGATAACCAATAAAAAGCCAATTAATAGCTAATCTGGAAAATGCCGGGGATAACTTGGTAGTGCTTAGCCTAGCCCAAATACGTGACCAATACCTTGTGATAGCCAATCGATAGCCAATCAATAGCTAATCGATAGTCGACAAATAATACATTCCAAGAAATGCTGGGTATGACTTCGTAGTGCTTAGCCTAGCCCAAATACACGGCCAATACCTTGCGATAGCCAATTGATAGCCAATCAATAGCTAATCGATAATCGTTCAATAATCAACAAATTCTGGGAAATGCTGGGGTTGACTTGGTAGTGCTTAGCCTAGCCCAAAAGCCAGGACTAGCAAGGTGCCCATCAGCTCCGCTGTCTCTTTAGCATTGCGTCTCCAGTGCAAGCTACGCTAATTTTTAAGCCCTTCTTTATGCCTTGAAGCGAATGTATTGTGGCCAAAGGGAACTGGTTACCTGTGACACAAGGATAAATATTCCGCCAGTAACTTCATGGCGTGCATCTCGGACATCTGCGATGGCAAACATTTCGATCGATGCAACACGCTTGCTGCATTTATTACAACAATCTTTCATATAAGAGAGTACCGCTTGGCTAATGCAAATATACAGCCGAAAGCTATGCCTATATAGCTCTGAGAAATACCGCAGTTAATCAAGGAGATGTGGGGGTCAGAGGAGTAGGGTAGAGTGAGTCCGCATAATATTTGACCATCCCACGTTCTTTGTAGTGTATTGCAATCTTAATATACGACTTGATCTGGCGTTTTAAGCTATCGAAATGCGGCAGCCATTGTCGTCAGTCGAAGCACGCTACCGGCTCAGCAGCAACGTATCGCCCCGGTCCCCAGAATTTTAGCCGAGTACAACGAATACTCGCATTCTCTCACTCACAAACCTGGCCTGCTGCGGCGGGACGCCGACTAGCTCTCCCATATATCCCGACAAGACTGGCAAGTTTGGTAGCTACGTCACTACTACGTCACTGAGAGCGTTGCCTGCGTGCTCTCTCTCGCGCTAAACGGCAACAAACTAAGCTGCAGCAATTTCTCCGAGCAACTTGCACATTGGCTCACCTGTGCTTGACCGAAGCCTCGCTGCTTGCGTATGTGTCCTCGCACTTCCTCCTGCAAATCAAACGTCACGTCACGCACGACCTTGTGACCTATCTCTCTCAACGCCTGCACCCCACTGTCATCCGTGAACTTCGTGATTGATTGGCCGTCCGGAAATAAACAATGCCGCGCGATTGACTGTAATAGAATCGCTTCTGGCAAGGCAATCACGAATTCCACCGATAAAAAAAACTAAATATCTACGAAGAGGGTTTGTTGCTGTGGCCCAGGCGACGCAGTGGCGGCGAAGCGCACGTCGTCCGTGGAGCGAGAGCTCATCGCAATTGTCCCTCGTTTTGGAGCAACGTTTCAATTTCATTCCAGATGGTGGGTGTCCTTGTGCCACTCAGTTATACTAAATCAGCGACGCTGACAAGCGGATTTGCCTTGAATACAGACAATAACGACCCGCCAGGGCGGCGGGCGCACAGAGAACAAACGTGAACATAACGGCATGCAAATGGAACTGAAGCTTCTTTTCGTTATGTCCAAAGACCAATTTCCGTAAGTTGTCGAAAAAAAAAGAAAACGATATAATTACGCGTGTAGAGTGAGGTGCATTTATTAGTAGTAGTAACATTACTTCTTTTTTCATGAAAAAGCATAAATACCACATGAAGCAGAAAAAGGAAGCAGGCTAGCGATCGTGTCCTAGAAGGGGCGCCACGTCCATCCGCTTGAAGAAAAGGAGAAAGCAAGAGAGAAAGGTAAGGCACGGTTGAACACGTAACATGACACACTGACAGAGAAGGATAATTATGTACGAATATCAAGTCTCAGAGTTTACAAAAGAAGTTCTAGTACTTACTGTATTGTGTTAGGCGTAACGTTCAGAGACGGAAAGACCGCAGTGTGAACTAGAGAGCGAATGGAAGTAGCCGATATTCTATATGTTGACATTAAAAAAAAAAAAAAAAATTAGCGTAGCTTGAACTGGAGGCATGCAATGCTAAAGAGACAGCGGAGCTGATGGGCACCTAGCCAGTCCTGGCTTTTGGGCTAGGTTAAGCACTACCAAGTCATCTCGGCATTTCCGGGAATTTATTGATTATTGATCAATTATCGATTAGCTATTGATTGGCTATCGCAAGGTATTGGCCACGTATTTGGTCTAGGCTAAGCACTACGAAGTGGTCCCCAACATTTCCCGGAATTTATTGATTATTTGTCAATTATCGCTTTGCTATTGGTTGACTATCGATTGGCTATCGCAAGGTATTGGTCATGTATTTGGGCTAGGCTAAGCACTACCAAGTCAACCCCAGCATTTTCCGGAATTGATTGATTATTTATTGATCATTGATTAGCTATTGATTGGCTATCAATTGACTATCGTTGACTGAATAAGCTTACGTACTCCCAACCATGCTTATCTAGACCTAGCAAGGCTCAGCTTCGCTAGTTCACAGGGGTCTGTGCCATTGGACCTTTTCTGCACTACCGCCAGGATCGGCCCACATTTTTTCCGACGCGCCACGTACTAACCGCTGGCTTAAACAGCTCCGCTGTTAAAAATTGGGCTGGACAGGCTATGTGCGGATAACCAGCGGTCTATAGAGTTTACAGATTGGGTGCCAAGAGAAAGGAAGTGCAGTCGAGGACGGCAGAGAATTAGGTGGAATGAGGAAATTGGGAACGTTGCGGGCAAACGATGGGATCAGCAGACGCAAGACAGAGGTATTTGGAGACCGCTGGGAGAGGCCTTTGCCCTACAGTAGACATAAATAGATGATGATGACGATACTGCGGGCCTGGTATTGACGTGAATGGACGTGAAGTTCGACGTTTTAGAAATACCAAGTCAGCGAGTGAAGTTTGTGAAAGCCTAAGCTTTTGAATCTTGCTCAACTAAAGCACGTTCTTAAATGTTCCGCTACAATATCCACAAAACTGCACGAAGGGCTTGTTCATCTGTCAGATGAAGGTGTATATAATTGTAAAAAAGAGAAGAAAAAAAAAGAAATCATCAATGCCCCCGAAAATAGCAATCGTGTTCCGGAGTTATGGCGCGTAAAATGTCAAGAGAAAGAAGGCAGATGAACGTGTGCTGCAGAGGACTTTTGATTGTGTAAACGCGTGCGTGCAGTGGAGACAGGCGTAAGTTATATATGCGTTTTTTTTTCTTTTAGAATTGTAAGAAACCCTGTTTTCAACCACTCCATTACATTTTTTTCTTGTAAGATTACCTATCACAAATTCCAGTGGCTTTCTTAACTAATTCCTCAGAAGAGTGCGTGTGCTTCCGGACTTGAGTGAGCAAGAGTGAACAATTTGGCTGTTGTGTGGTACCAAGAGAGCGCACACGCATCTCGCAGATTCTATTCTTCCTTGCCACCGTTTAGCAGCTTCCCCGTTTCACACTCTACTGCAGCAACCAGGCGCTATTAGGTTTAGCCTCCCTACATCCCATTTCTTTCCTTTCGTTATCTTCTTCTAGTATTCGAGAATACTATCAGGTGTAAATGTGCCCGACAGAAGTGGTAAAGAGACCCACAACTGTTTTCTCGCACTCTTAATGCCGAAAACGTTTCACCCATAGGTTCTCCCACGAATACTAATGTAATGTCACACCAACGAAATATTGTCGTTCAGTAGCTCAAAAAGTCACCTGGTAGCGATGTGTCCAAGTAGCGCTCTGTCCTCTCATTCTCATTCTTTCCCTCTCTTATTGCGCTACTTTCCATCATGGCCAACTAATAACTTCAATCACCAAGACTGCATAAGCTGCGACTCGAATTGCCCGGAGAGAAAGGGATGATGATGATTGTTGGAGTTTTTTGGCGCAAGGGCCAGATGTGGCCAAAGAGCGCCAAGGCGATGATAATGACTTGTCAGTGGTACATGAATGGTGAATTATAAGAGAGAGGGACAAAAGGAAAAGGAAAGGCAGGGTACTCAATACTCTCGATATTCGATAAGCAGTTCTCGCGTTGAAAGATGAGCCTCGCGATACTTCTGATACTCTACATAAAAAAAAAAAAAGACTCATCCCGAAAAAAAAAGAGAGACTCTTTTCTACACTTTCACTCGTTCACGGAAACTATGTATGTCGCTTAGTGTCCTTTGACTTTATTTTCTGTGGGTAGAACTTTGGAAATATTCATACTATTTGACTGTCGACAGTGCATGCATATCACTTTCTTGCGCTTTTGTTTTGCTTGCCTCGCGAAAAAGAGCCGTGCCGGCGCCAATAACGGTGCCAACCTCGCCTTTCATTTCATGATAATATATAAACAATGGCTTTTAACCTCAGACTTCGCGTATCCGTTAATTACACTGCAAATATATAACGCTGCAGAGGTAAAACAAGGTCACCGCCATTATGCGATAACACAAAAGCTGCGATTGAGTGCAGAGGAAACGACTGTTTTTTCCGGCAAGCATCTGCGTCATTAATCTTTCAGTTGGGTTTAGGAGGAACATTGCCCTAGGCACGTTAGCAATAACAAAAAATAAAATATGTGCAATAGAGACCATTCGATTGAAATTCCGTTTCCACCCCAACTATACAACTTCTTGGCGACTACGTTGACGACAACAGCAGCAACGACAGTATACACCGTGAGGTGGCGAACAAAACAACTACGTTTTGTTCGCCATCTCCCAGCGAAATAGGGAATATAGGATGCTACACTTCTGCACATGGTGAACAGACTTTATTAAAAGCTCCGAAGCCAAGCCTGGCTGAGCCTGTTATGCGGCAGTGTGTTGTCCGGGGACCTGTACACAACTTTTGTTTCTCTATAACCCAAAAGACCTGGTTATAAATCTTGACAAGAGTCCGTAGATCGAGTTTCTGCGTTAGTGCGTTTGCTTGTGTACTTGAATTTTTTACTTACGTATTATTTTTGTTTCTCTCAATTTCTCTTTTTAATCTAGCATCATAAACACCTGTAGCATGACAAGCCTGTAATCCGTGCTGACATTTTACAAGATAGTTTTCGTTTCTCTCTGCGGCTGGGGAATGCGTAAATAGTATTGTGTTTATGTTGTGGGGAGCACGCGATACGACATTTCGTGGAATGCGCATGTCGTGCCGTGCTCATATTGCCTGCCATGTGCATATTGCGCGCAATTCGTGTTAACTAGCTTCTGCACAGGAATATGTGTTCTTTTTTTTTATCACGCCTGTACTTCGTGTCTACGCTACCTCATCGCATATATATTTCCCAGCTATGTACTCTCTTCACTGCCTCAGTCTCTTCCGTCAGCTTTCTCCTACTTCATCTACCTCTTGCACCAAAGTTTAAAAAAAAATTTCAACTTGTGGCCTTTCGACGTCACTTTAAATTACGAACGAAGTTTCTTCAAACTTATAAATAGTTCTTCATTGTGGCCATCAGACATAACCAGAAAAAAAAAAAGAATGCTGTAGAGGTACAGCGCCCCTATCCGCACGTACATTTTGCACATGTATGTATTCCTGCAACCTACATTTGGGCATCAGAAACACTGTCGCAAGCAGATGCAAAAGGCAGGGCCAGAATAATATAGCGATTCTATTCCGATGTTATATTCTTTTTAGCGCCGGTGGTCCGCGCTGTGCTCCGCCCACAACCTCTTGCTTTTATCTTTGATGTTCATTTGCTGCTGCCAGATGGTTCGGCTCCTAAAGAGCACCGCAGCTATCGTAATATCAGAGCCAAATAATCAGAGCAATGAACAGGAAGAAAAGAATATTTCAAAGGAATGAAATGAACAAAGTGCTTCACACTGCCTAAAGAGAGAGAGAGGAGAGGAAATGCAGGGTAGTAAGCCAGATGCACGCCCGATTTACTACCCTACACAGAGAGAAGAGGTTAAAGGAACGAAAAGATAAAGAATGTGAGAAAAAGAGTAGCGTACACACGTGAAGATGCGCAAGGTCGAAGAGACCTATCGACGTGAGGTACTCCAGCAAAGCTTTGGGCCAGTATTCACAATTGACCTCTTGCGCTAGAACAGTTGGCGAGAGAAAGTTTTAGCCAATACTGATTCTGGAGACATTATCAGCGAAGTCACGGCAGGCTAATGGCAAGAAACACTATCGAACAGCTGTGGTAATTTGGCCTCAGAGACGGCATTTATGTAGTGTTCCATTTCATTTTTGATTCTTTTCTTATCTCGCGGTGCGTGGTGCGCGTGTCCTATCCCAGCGATAACGGTGGCGCAGCGGCGTGTGGGTCATATGTATGAGACGATGAAAGAAGGGCGAAAAGAATAGAAAATTAAAGGTAACCTTAAACGATACCCCCCTTGCTTTTACGCGCCCGATGAGGCGCGTAACATGTAGTGCCTTAAGTGAAGCGCAATGACTATCTGCCGTGGTGCCTCGTGACTATGACATTTTGCTGCTGATCGTGAGGTCGCGGATTCGATCCCCGGCTGCAACATTTTCATCACGTTTTGATCAAGACGGAAACGCTTGCGTCTTTAGATTTTGCTGCGCGTTGAAGCGGTTGCCAAAATCTGGGCGTATGTCATAGCTCCAGTGCTGTTTTGAGGTGTTAAACTCGTCAAATAATACATCAACAAACAAAGGAAACAAGAACAAAAACCAAGACGTTAACAAACACAACACGCGCGCACAAACGACGTCGGATCTGTTAAAGTTTATAGGCTAGATCTGGTGTAGCCACACCGAACATGGGCCATCTTACGCCCTAAATTCAAGCATGCCGCGCGACTATAATTTATATGTACTTGTGTTTGTTTTGCCTTTATAATGAAGTATTATAACTTCTAACATCATACAAATGCGGTAACTATAAATAAACGAAAGCGTACTCTCACGCTTACTTCCTCCAGTTCGCGATTTTGCTTACAACGACAGTCTACTTAATAGAGTGATGAAGCGGTCCGTACGTTTCTGACTTCCTCATTGTAACTTAGCTTCAGCGTGCCTTACTACGTTTTCCATCCTCCGTTTCTGAACGAAGAAACGAAAGAAAGAAAAAGAAAAGGATCAAAGCACGACTTTCGTTTCCACGAGAATTTTTTTTTTTCCCCGTTTCTCCACTCGTGTTTGGCAGACGATCGCCCACAAACTACCTCAATTTCCCTGTCACTTGGAGAGCAGCACAAGAGCCCTAAACGCGAAAAAAATTTCCGGCTCTTTATGAGCCGGAAATTTTGCCGTAATTACAGCGCAGCTTGACACACCCATATAGAAAGAAAAGGTAACCGACGTCTAGTGACCGTCTATAGCGTTTCCTCGACAACAAATGTCGAGAAGCACGCCCACGAAGAAAAACGGGAGAAACACGCACACCCCGAACGTAGGACGCACGCGATAGCCGCATAAGAGAGAAGACGCGTTTCCTCCTCTGTTCGCGAAACGTGGGGCTTTTTTTGTTTTGTACACCGAACAGGACGGACACGCTGCCTTCCCGTGTAACATTCCCGTGCATATAAATAATTCGGATCTGCGTTAACGGGTAAGCCAGATAGAGGAACAGCTGTACCACATTTATCGAGCCGTGAATACGACGCCGAACATTATGCAAGCGCATACGGCATACACGTGCGCGTCCAGTAACATAGTGATATACGTATAAAGTACACTGTATACGTTAACTTGACCGCGCAAGTGCGGTTAAGTTAACCGTGCTTGCGAGTTTCCTGCGTCGTTTGTATGCTGTCGTTCGGAGCTTATATCTGTGCGGGGGGGAAAAAAAGAAAAAAAAAGACGTCTCTCTATAGGCCCTCTCCGGAGACGTTATGAGACAACCAAAATGAAATATGCAGTTATTCACAGAAAATACTTCACGTAGACGAGCCGTATTGTGTTGAGCCCAGAGCACGTGCCATGCGCTGATGTTTTTGTGGTTTCTTGGACAGAACACGCTCGTCTTCTTTATTATAAACTGGAAGCGGCACAATTTACGAGTTTATAGCTACCGTCCTAATTGAAACTTAGGTTCTAGAAGTGAAAAAAAAAATCAGAGAGAGGTGGGCCGAAACCACTGCAGCCCAGACTGAAAACTGCGGAGGTGGCAACATGAATCTGATGGCGATCGACATTAAGGAAGTCATCATAGGTACTCCTGTTCTCAGTGAGACACGGTTTGCAGTGCCTGATAATGCGTAGTATACCTTATTTCCCCGTACCACGTTCAACGCGGAATCTAACACCACAAGGCAATTCATATACGCAACATTACCCGCCGTGGTAGCTTAGCGGCTATGGTGTTGAGCTGGTAAGCACGAGGTCGCGGGACCAAATCCTGGCCGCGGCGGCCGCATTTCGACGGGGGCGAAATGCAGAAACGCCCGTGCGTTGGGGCACATTAAGGAATCCCAGGTGGCCAACAGTTTCGGTCGGACTGTTGGGTAAATAATAAACCTAAGATAACCGCGAAGTTGTGCTTCTGATTTTCCTATATATATATATATATATATATATATATATATATATATATATATATATATATATATCTGTTGCAACGGCTAATCAATATAAGTATCTAGGAGTGATATTCACATCGAATCTCTCTTGGTCAGAACACATCACGTTCATTTCAGCTAACGCCTCCCGATCGTTGGGATACCTGCGACGCAACTTAAGAAATGTCGCTTCCAATGTTCGCAAGCTAGCTTATGTAACTCTCGTTCGGTCTCAGCTGGAGTACGCGTCTCCCCTTTGGTCCCCTCACCAAAAATACTTAATTGAACTGCTAGGACGGATTCAAAATAGGGCAAGGCGTTTCATCTTAAACGATTACAGCTACCAGTCCAGTGTAACTTAAATAAAACTTAAACTTTCATTAAAATCCCTGAACACTCGCCGAGACATTGCCCTGTTAATACTGTTTCACAAATTCATTCATTCCACGCGAGCACCGGCATGCTTGAAACGACCCTACTCCACGTCACACAGGCTTCATAATCATTTCAGCTATGCCCGCATTCACGGTACTACTCAGGCATTCCAATACTCTGCCCTTCCTCGTGCCGTCAGGTTTTGGAATTCTCTCCCGGATACAATCGCATGCCTGTCCAACCATGATTCATTCCGTGACGCCTTGATAGACTATATGTCTAATAAAATGTGAAATTTTATGATTGTCGCACCACGCATTCTTGTATTTACACTACGTTCTTGCACCTTATTGTAGCCATGGTACAATTATGTCGCCGTGTTTACTGCTATATCACTATGTCGCGTTAGTACTCCGGTTGAGGATCCAGTTGTGTTGTGTCAATTGCTTCTGTTTTATGTATGTCAAATATTCTATGTATTTTCTGTGTGCTTTCTATGTACTGCCCCCCTTACTCAATGCCTCAATTGAGGCCTGTAAGGTATTTTTAAATAAAATATATATATATATATATATATATATATATATATATATATATATATATATATATGGCCTATGAGATGCACTTTTATCAATTATGCCATTTGTGCATTTGGATCTGTGGTAACGGTTAAGCGAGATAGAGGAACAGCTGTACCACGCTTGTCGAGTCCTCTCTCTATAGATATATGTATGCACAAAACGTTCAGACATATATATGCAGCTTGTATGTATAACTACGCAAGAAAATTATGTCCCTGACATCACTATGGTTTGCTTATTTTGAAAGTTCGTTCCTCGACATATTTACGCGCGTTAACGTTCCAGGGCAATACATTCAAATTTCGGCCACCGTGGAAATTTAGGGGTAGCGAAATAAGAGGCGTGAGCCTAATACCGAGATCGACGAGCAAGATAATCAGAGTGTGACCTGGTTGCCTACTTATGTGAATGTGTTTTTTTTAAGTGGAAATAACCGTGCGTTGCCTATTTCAGCGTACGTAAAACGTAACAAGGTCTTTAGGCAAATAAAATGGGGTTGGCTGGCGGAGGTGATGGGAACAACATCTGAGCTGGTTTGTTATATTTAACTATAGCTACGGCGTCCTAAAAACGCATGCGGACAATTTCTCGGCAGCGGGAATGCAATTTTACGCTTGTGAACGCCAGCAGCGCATTAGAGTTTTGTTCTTTTTTTTTTTTTTCAGCGCGTTATCAAGGAATAAAGGAAGGTGATTAAACGTGCTCCTAAGATTTCGTGGTTTTTTAATACATATCAATAAATAAGGAGATTTTGGCAACGAAATATGGTGCCGGCTACCCCTTTTCACATGGTGACACGTATCGCATATTATCACATAATGTCCCACATATAAAAGAGTGTTACAGATCATAAAAGTATAAAACTGACACGCTATGAACTGAATCATGTTAAATGTGAGAAACATCCCAGATACAGTATAAATACACAAATGGCATAAGAGATAGAAGTGCATCTCATAGGCCATTACTGGTCTTCGTTTAATTGCGCATTTACTTTGCTAAGTTGTGATACCAAGACTTTCCACAGGTTTTCGCACCAACAGCTGTTAGAGATTTTACTATATTTCACATTCAGCTATAGGCATACATGCCAGCAAATTTGTTTGAACCTTCCATTCGGGTTAGTAAATGGATAACTCCTTCACGGAAGGTGACTGCCAAGTGTACAGTCAACTACAAAAGATTACGGACCAGAAAGTTTACAGGATCTCAGAAAACGGTCAATTCTCGAGCAGCCTGTAGCAGTAGCCAGTAAAACTGTATACGACAATGCTATTAGCATATTCTAGTCGACGCCCGAAACGCAAATACCAAGCTGCATTGTGAGGCTCTGGAGATACTCAGCTTTTTCGCAGATTTCATGGTCAACAATATTTTGTGCTTCACTGTACATTTCGCATTAATGCGGCGCCGTGGCTAGCAATTAGATGCTGACTAAGTTAACGCTTCGTCGCGGTAGCCTTGCCTTCAGTGCCGTTACCTTTGTCATCACTTTTATATTTTTCAGCAACTCACGCTTGCGTTCTCTCGACCCTAAATTGCGACTTCGCCTGCCACCTGGACTCCCCCGTAGCGAAGCAACTTTACTGTGCCGCGTGTGGTTGGGCGTCGCATCTACAAATTCCTATTCATTCCTAATAGGAATGGCTAAC
The DNA here is from genome assembly GCF_013339745.2 of Dermacentor silvarum. Lineage (NCBI taxonomy): Eukaryota > Metazoa > Arthropoda > Arachnida > Ixodida > Ixodidae > Dermacentor > Dermacentor silvarum. Next base: position 211,918,634 of record NC_051155.1, on the reverse strand, counting down.
AGTGCGGCATGCAATTCGTGCGGTTGCGATGAGATGCTAGAGCACCTTCTGTGTCATTGCCCAGCTTTTGACGCTCAGCGACGGATTCTGCAAGCTCAACTCAGCATGTTAGATAGCAGAGTAGTCTCAGAGGAAAAGATTCTGGGACCATGGCCTACGCATTCTTGCATGCGAAAGGCCACAAAAGCTCTTCTTCAGTTCTTGAAGGAGACTAGACTATATGAACGCTTGTGACAGTGGACCTTCCTCTGCGACTGACTGTGTGAATGACTGACTCCTTACTATTTTTTCTATTCTCGCTCCTTATCTATTCTTCCCTCTCCCCAAGCGTAGGGTAGCCAACCGGGCACGTCCTTGGTTAACCTCCCTACCTTTCCCTTCTCGTTTCTCTCTCTCTCTCTCTCACTTTATATTTTTCAATATTTATTCATTTCATTTGTTTAACTGCTTACTTCTGACGCAAAACAGAGACGGAAAGTATCGGAAGGTATTTCCCACATGCAGTGCCCCGCAGCATCCCATTATAACAGCACAGAACGTTGTACACATATGTTCTCAGATGAAACTGATCGAATCAACACCTTCCGCGAGGGCCGGCATCATGTGCGACGAGTAGCGTATCGTAAACCCGCGATGCGGCGTAGTAACTACGAAAGCATCCATCCCGACGAAATGACGAAATGAAGTCACCCGACTTCGTCAATCACGACGCACGGATCGCTATAGCTACACACTCGTGATTCACGCCGTCCCTTTCGGAAAGCTTGTCGCCACACCGTCTCGGCGAATAACCGCGATATCGGTCGGACGTCTCTCATTGACGTCTCGCATAAGCCGCTTATAGTTCTTTATTCCGTCCATTACGGGTCTTCAATCTTGATGAGGGGGGCGTACGCACGCTACACAAGCGGCCGCGTACAATCCTCCCGAGCGCAGCGCGCGCGCCCACGATGCCCCACGTCAGCTGACGACATCCAACCGGCGGATCTCGGTTAATAATTCCCCGGTTTTTATTGTTTCCTCTCCCTCGACAAACAAGGCGGACCGTGCTCGGCTGCACAGTGCCGCCCGCGCCTCATCGTCGCAGCTGATGCCGTCGCGCGGTCCCGGTGTGTGACATTTGCACTCCTCCCCGGTGAGCGTTCGGGCCTTCTCCCGCATCCTTCTCTCCATCGCCCAACACGCCCGTCACTTTCACCCTTCTCTCTCTTCTCCTCGCGGGCTGGTTGACTGTAGCAGCAGCGGGCGGTCGCGTACAGCGCGCAGCGAAAAAAAAGAAAGAAACACCTTTTTTTTTTTCTGTTTTCGTTTCCCTTCGACGTTCAGTGAGCGCTATCTGCGGCCAGCCGCGCCAGTGGCCAACGCGCACGCACGCACACACCTTCCTCCCTCGCCCTCGGTGCGCCACAAGGGCCCGTTCTTTATCACGGCGCGAAATCCAACACCGGCTTGATTCAGGTCCGGCCAGCGCCGAAGCAGTCTCGGTGCGCTGCGCAGCCGTACACAGCAGAAGTAGCCCTCACTGGGGGACCCGGGGGTCTCTTCGTCGTCGAAGCAAGAGTAACCGCGTCTGCGGCCGATCGGGGCCCCGACCCAACCGTGCAACGGAAGCGTGAGACAAAAACAAATAACCATGAGCATCCACGGCGCCCAGGACCAGCAGCGGCAGGAGGGCGCCGAGCCCTCGGTGCACGACAACCACGACCACCATCGGTACCACGTGTCGTCGATGGCCCAGTACCAGCGCATGTACCGCGAGTCGGTCGAGGACCCGGCGGCGTTCTGGGGCAAGCTGGCGCAGAGGCTGGACTGGAAAGTGCCGCCCAGCGCCGACCGCTTCCTGGCGTACAACTTCGACCCCCGCGCTGGACCCGTGCGCCTGATGTGGATGCAGGGCGCCGTCATCAACGCCTGCTACAACGCGCTCGACCGTCACGTGCTGTCAGGACGTGGGGACAAGGTGGCCTACTACTGGTGAGCGAGCCGAGACAACCCCGGCTTCTTTCTTAGTCACCAGCCTCGACCTCCGGTCTTCGACGAAAATTGGTATAATCGAGAAGTTCACAGTAACCGAAAGGCTGAAATCGCAGTTGCTCACCATGTACCTCAGAAAGGAGATCGCGCTTCGCAGTTCAGGCAGGTTTCGTCATTGCTTGTTTTCAAACGCCACAAAGCTGCCGCTGAGTTATGACGAGTGCTGTGTATATAGTGGAGGAATTCGGTTTAGACCGTGGGTAGGATGATTCAAACCCGGAACGTGGGCGCACAGGCATATGTGCGATTCCGCCTGACAAGAATACGGCCGTCTCGGATGGGTTTTCGAACCTACGAACTTGCGCTAGTGGTACGGGCTTGCTCGCACGAGGCAGACAACAGCCTGTCGTCAAATATGCAAGAAGCAATTACGCAATGTCTGCTTATAGGTAGATGACACGTTATATTTGATACAAGTTAATGGTATACCGCGGCTCAGCGGAGCTTCGATTCCCTACGGCGTTTCCCGTTGGCCCTCTTGCGCCGCACAGCCGCAACTGCCGCCAGGGGTGTCCTCTCTTGTCAACAAACGAAGCGCACACTGCCGACTCAGAGACACCGCAGATACCTTTTAGTCGCATCAGTTGGCATCAAAATGCAACTATGCTGCATGACGTAGTTCTTGGCGGGGCACTCGCAGACGTATGTGTTCCGTTCGACCTCTCCCGAACGAGGAAACATTTGTAAAGCAAACGCCCAAACTTGCTCGCGCCTGCAAGGGTATTCCCGACAAGGCATTTAAGTGTCAAATTTTTATACCAGCAATCACGGAAGATCTCGAAGAATTGATCAAACAATTGTAAAAGGTATGCGTGACCATTAAGTTTGGTTGTTTATTTATTTTCCTCTAAGAACCAGGTGGTTTTATCGAGAGGAGTGAGTCAACATTATGACGAATGATACAATAAGTGAAAATAACAACCAAATTAAATTCTGGGGTTTTACGTGCCAGAACCAAGATATGATTATGAGGCACGCCGTATATAGTGGGGGACTCGCGAATAATCTTGACCACATGGGTTCTTTAACGTGCACCCAATGCAAGGAACACGGGCCTTCTTGTATTTGTCCCCCATCGATGTGCGGCCGGCGCGGCCGGTATTCGATCCTGCGACCTCGGGTTTTGCAGTCCAACACCAAATCCACTATGCCACTACGGCGAGTAAGTGAAAATAAGAAAGCTCGGTAACAGGAAATATTATAAACACCATCACCAATACGCACACTGTATCTAATGAAAACAGTCTTTGCGGGAAAGTCGTCCCACTCGTGTGTGAAAGTGCGGGAGTACGAGAAGACCTGTTTCGGTGTTGCTTGAAAGCAGCCGCACTTTTCTAAGACGGTCGACCCTTTCAGACACCCATAAAGTGTCGCAGATGGATAAAGGTGTCAGGTAATGGTGGGGTGGCATGGGACTGAAGTCCTTGACAAGGAACATGCTGTAATTTGAGTTCAAGGTTAATGAAGAACACCATTCTCACGGACAGCGTCGACCGAGCAACAACAACAACAGAAAAAAAAGAACACGACGAAACTGGAATGATTCGTTATAAAGTTTTTACCAACTGACGAGAAACCGAATCCTCCCACACGCATAGCGCACGTGATAGACAGATGTCGAAAACAAAGCTAATTAAGCCACGGAATGCGGACGCAGAATGCGTCAGTCAATCAGTCAGTCAATCAATCAATCAATCAATCAATCAATCAATCAATCAATCAATCAATCAATCAAAGAAGAATGTTTAGCAACTATGACCTCGAAGCATTTCGACATTAGTGAACGCATAGAATGAAGGACAAACTAATAGTCCATATTTGAATGACGAAATTAGGTGAAAAAAAAAAGCTAAACAAATGAATCAGCAAACCAGTGGCATTCCTTTATACTTACATATTTCGAGCACGATGAATGTGACGAGCATATTCATGCGGACAACTTAGAAAACACGCTGTAACTGAACGGGAAACTTATATAAATTATTTATATTCTAAGGTATACTTTTTGCCTGCCAAAACCATGATCAGATTGCCAAGTGCACTCTTAAAAAGTCGTAGTAGTTATTACCTAGTGTCACACCATTTGCTACCTTAGTATAGCTGCAGTTGGTAACGATAGAGTTAGTATTATAACTGACTAAACAAGGTAGTCACTGGTGCTAATGGGTCTTAGCTATACCTATTGAGAACGCAGATAGCACCAGCAGATTCAAAGTTTCTATTCTGTGACACATATTGTCGGAGTGGAATACGCTACATGTGGTCCGACATATGCAGCAGAGGTGATAATCTTTGCATCAGGTGGTGCCAACTGCGTTTGGAATTGGTAGCTGAGACCCATTAGTAACAGTGACTACCTTGTTTAGTCAGTTACCTTACTAACTGTATCTTTACCAACTGCCGTTATATACTAAGGTAGCAAATGGTGTGACACAAGGCAGCCACCACTATGACCTTTTGTTTATATATATTTTTTCTTTTTAAGGGTGTACGCCGTAGTGGGAGACTTGGGATTAATTTTGACCACCAATGGTTCTGAAACGTGCACCCAAATGCCCGGTGCACGAGCATTCGTACATTCACCCCCATCTGAATGCAGCCACCGCGGCCGGGATCAAAGACACGATGAAATGTATAAATTCATTGCGAAAAACACGTTAGTATTGCCTTTTTTATTTTTTCAGCATCATGTGCTGCCGATTGGTTGATCATTTGCACATCCCTCGGTGTCCTGAGGAGCCAACTGTTGACTACGCGCCAGCGCATGCATTTTTCTGCATGCTATATCTCGTGATAGAGAGTTCAGGCGTGCCTTGCAGGGCCTGGAAGTGACACATTTCAACAGATGCCTGTGTAGTGGGGCTAAATAATCATCAGTTTTGCTAGCCTCTCCCAACAAAAAAGAAAATCGAATTTATTAAACCCGACGTTGTCGGAGCCAACTCGCCTCCTTCCCCAGGTGTTAAACGGCGGATGGCTGCGGACATGCAGTTTTATACATAAAATATCTCATATAACACCTTGAATATCTTACACTGTTATCAATGTGTTCTATAGAATATTGTGCAAAATATAGATAATGTAGGAAGTTATTCCAGTTATCTTATAGGACATTTTATAAAGCAGCACTGCGCCGCCACCCAATCGTGTCACTTCCAGGCCCTGCAAGGCACGCCTTAGCACTCTATCACGAGATATGACATCTGGCGAAGGAGCCGAGTTGGCCCCTAGACGCCAGATTTAATTAATTTCACGTTCTTGTTCGAGACGCTATCAACTCTGTAAGATATCGGGCCATATAGAAAAAGGCGACAAATCATGGTGCGAGCGCTTACGACGTGTTCACTTCGCACTCTAGTGTTCGTCTATTTTCTTTTCTGCATTCGTTTCTAAAGTGCATACAGACGCACTTTCTGTAATTCAGACTCTCGGTCAATCCCCTTGAGAGGTGAATGTGTCACTCCTAGCGAGAACGATAACATAAAATGAAAAAAAAAAAAAAAACAGCGCGTCGCTACACGGTCTTCCTGCATGGTGTCTTCTAACAAGACCGAGATATCGTGAGGCGCGGTACAGCACTTTCTCGCCAGATACACTCCTATTGCGGAATACAGTGCGGTCGCAAGCGCAAATTCTCCGGGCACGCTCATTACCGCTACTTTCGCCTTAGAAACGCGTGCTTTCGTCTGTAGTCTTTGCCTTGCATGTTTCTCTTCGATCACACTTGTAGAGCAGCGATCACTGATGACTTAACTGTTCGCGGGTGAAGCTCTATAGAAGGAAAGAAATCATGCTGCTAGAATCTCGCCGTGGAGGCATCGCAGAATTTTATTTCGATCTCGTTTCTGACAAGACCTGCAGATTAGTTCATCAAGCCTCTATCGCTTTTACGCTTCAGAAGTCACTATTCAAGTTAGTGAGTGCCAGCCGATTTATTCATACTTCAACATGAAATACCATCAGAACTCAAGGAAAAACGGCAATAGCATCCGCAGCACTCGCAAAATTACGAACAGTCGACGACGCTTGTTAAAAAGTCATATTATAAACAGGCAAGTTTACGAATATGGGCAAATTGTTGGTCTGTTCTTGGAGTAGGCGAGAAGGGTGCAAGTATATAGTGTGCTTTTTGCGCGCAGCCATGAAGACTATTAATGTCTGCTGTAGAGGTTCAGATGCAGCGAATTGTTTAGTTTTGTCATTTGCCCGCAGAACTGGATTATGATTATCCTTTTAGAGCATGATGGAAATATATTAATGAAGCAGCGTATGTGATGAAGAACACCGATAGCCATCGTCGCAGTCATCATTCTTGAACAGGACGCGAAATACGCGCAGAAGCAAGAGCTATATAGCAAAAAACGTCGCCAAATAAAACGCGCACTTGAGAAAGCATACTTCCAAGCTCAAGGTAAAAATATTGTGGAATAAATACTTTTAAGTGTTGCAAAGGTACTTTTATGAGGTGATATAGGGCAAGAAATAGTGCTAAATTTAGTAGAAAAAATTAATGTAAAAACATCATGCAGCGCATGCTTTTTGCTTGTAGCGATTCGTCTGGCCAGGTATAACGATATTAGCAGTTATAAGTCTTGTTACAAAGCATCAATATTTATGGTCAGTGACAAGTTATATGATTGCTATAATACGCTTTTGCATCGAACTTTCTGGCCACAAGCCCAATAATTTCGCTTCCACCCCCCCCCCCCCTCCCTCATATTTACACCATCAGGTCACTTAGTGCGCAATCTCACCTTTTCTTTACATGATCTACCCCTGACACTGACGAACACAATATGCGGCTGTGTTTCACGCTTCGTACGGGAAAGAGAGATTGAAAAGGAAGAAATGAAAGGGTCGAAAGAGTAACAAGACACACTTACATTCTGCTACGAGAAAGAAAGAAAGAAAGAAAAAAAGAAAGAAAGAAAGAAAGACAGACAGACAGAAAGAAAGAAAGAAAGAAAGAAAGAAAGAAAGAAAGAAAGAAAGGAAGAAAGAAAGAAAGAAAGAAAGAAAGAAAGAAAGAAAGAAAGAAAGAAAGACCACTGACCGTTCGTCCATCCGAATGTGTGCAGAGAGACTAGAGGTGGTCACTGAAGTCTGTCGACCTCGGCAACTGCAGGAATGCACGCGTCGCTTTCTGTGTATACGACGCATGTGGCCGGGGTCCCAGGACCTTTATCACCGAGAGTAATAATGAGTCCAAGTGATATAAAGTGGCAAGGAGATGCAGGCGCTTGTCGTCGGGGCGGGGCCAAACGCAGTTGAGATGTTCTCTATTCTCCTCACATCTGCAACTGTCGCACGGAAGTGCCCCAGGCATCCTACTGAGGAATATATAGGCCTTTATGAATGCTACTTTAAAGTGGATGTCAATTGTCCTTTTCATGAAACTACCTCCACGTTGAAGGTATCCACTGAATTCATTAATTTATCAAGTTTATATACGGTCGAAGATACCTGTACTTGACGAACTAAAGCGATGCTCGATTCGTTTTTTGTGCCAACGACACATGTGGCTGTGGTTCAAAGAAATTTGCCTCTTAAAGTGGTCTTGAGTCGAGGCGGTTTAATGATGTCCGAGGACTCGCTTACGTCGATACAATAAGTCGATTTTCACTCATGCTCACTCACCGATACTAAAGCGAACCATTCTTCGCCTAATCTCCCGGGTTTGTCGTGGCTACTGGTTGCTCTCTGCTGCTGGGTCGGTCCGCGTCTCGGTAGATATATCTGTAGTACATGTCTTGCACAATTGTCCGGTTTCGGGCATAGTGCAAAATGGCACCGGATATAGTGCGAATCGAGGCGGCTCGGGGCGACATCTGATGTGTACGTAAGCGCGGACGCGAGCTCCAACACAGACACGCCGTGGTCGTCATGTCACCATCGCCATTTCATCACCTTCACCTTTTTTTTGTGTGTGTGATAATTCCTTTGTTATTATATTGTCGTCACTGCGTTCTCATTTCATCGCTACCAGGCCGCGGCGTCACGCCATCATCATCATTCTGTCGTCATCATTACATCTTCATTACGCTACCATAATCCTGCTGACGTCATTCCATTGTGATCACGTTCTTCGCAAACGAAGCTTTCATTGGTGTTTGCGGGCGACATCTGCAAAATGTTTCCCTTGCTTGGAGCGGCTGTAAACCCACTCACACTCTCGTCTACCCACACTCATCGGCACTCGCTCACGCTCCTTCTCTCGCCAGCACTCACTCGCGTCCATACTCGCTTTCATTCACAGTTACCAGCACCCATTAATGCTTATACTCGCGTCCGCTCACACTCGCCGACACTCACGAGCTTATATACAACGCACTGTCACTGACTCTCGTTGATACTCACATTACCCCCATGCACTCATTCTCCCAGTCAGTTCTCCGACACGGATGTCGTGACAGCTGACATATGAAACCGTGATACTTCACCATCACGTCAAAAAAAAAAAAAAATAGCCACGAGGTTGTCTTTCAATGGGTACCTGGTCATTGTGGAATCCGTGGCAATGCTTCCGCAGATAACGCTGCTCGCGCATCACACCAAGAAGAGCACAGCGTTCCAATTCCGCTTTCGAGGACAGACGCCGCAAGGCAGCTTCGACGCCTGGCACGCAGTCTCTCACTGACCGAGTGGAACTCGCCAAACTTAAGACTTACACGAGTGCATCGATTCGACCCCTCACTGCAACTCCGACCTCCATTCGGACTTCCTCGACGTGAAGCTTCGCTTCTCTGTCGCCTTTGGTTAGGAGTTGCCTTCACAAAGGCATACTCTACATTAATTGGAGCGACCGACAGTGCAGCATGCGAGGTCTGCGGCACCGACGAAACTATCGACCACCTGCTGTGCCACTGTCCACGATATGCCCACGAAAGACAAGAGCTTGCTAACGCGCTAAAAAAACTGGACACTCGGACGCTTTCCGTGCAGGTGCTGCTGGAACACCGCCCTCATCGCTCGTCGGCCCATAAAGCGGTGAAGGCACTTTTGTGCTTCTTGAGGACGACGGGCTTGTGTCAACGTCTGTGACTATTAGTGCACTAACACACGCGTCAGCGAACTCACTGCTAATTTCCCTTCTTTCCTTCCCTCCTCTTTCTCCCTGTCATCTTTGTGCTTCCCTTTCCCATTCCCCCGGTGTAGGGTAGCCAACCGGACGTTATTCTGGTTAACCTCTCTGCCTTCTGCCTTTTTCTTTCCTCCCTCACTATTCTTCAGACGCCCACGCAAACTCACCGGCACTCATTTCCACTACTACCTACGTCCATGCACAACTTTCGTCACTCTCTCACACTCCGCCCCACGCCTGTGAAGTAAGTGTGGAGAGAATGTGAGTGAGTGAGTGAGTGAGTGAGTGAGTGAGTGAGTGAGTGAGTGAGTGAGTGAGTGAGTGAGTGAGTGAGTGAGTGAGTGAGTGAGTGAGTGAGTGAGTGAGTGAGTGAGTGAGTGAGTGAGTGAGTGAGGCCGACCTCTACCGAAGGGTAACAGGAGCTCTCATAGCCAGCCTGCCACTATGGTAATAGCTGATGAGCAACACGAGAACAAGGTGAGAGCAGGAGCCATGTTGCTCATCGGGAGCCATGTTGCTTGTGTTGCTCATCATCTTGAATTTCCATCTCCCGCATTCCCCGTGTTATCGTAATAGCTGTGACTCACGCCTCCCCAAGATGCAGCTTCGTGCTACTGTTGATCAAAGCGCCCTTGACTGTAACTGTACCAGCGTACTGATTCCCACGTTCTCTGCAAGCCGTAAAACAACAATATAACTGTCAAAATGCAGATAGTACAGGGAAGTGTGAAACTACCACCACGCGCCTATCTTCATCTGTAGGCGCGGAGTGAAAGTGTCCGTGAATTATGCTGTTGTTCTTCTTCTTTCTGGGGTTTTACGTGCCAAAACAAGCTCTGATTATGAGGCACGCCGTAGTGGAGGGCTCCGGATTAATTTTGACCACCTGGAGTTCTTTAACGTGCACTACAACGCAAGCACACGGGCGTTTTTGCATTTCGCCTCCATCGAAATGCGGCCACCGCGGCCGGGATTCGATCCCGCTACCTCGTGCTCAGCAGCGCAACGCCTAGCTAACTGAGCCACCGCGGCGGGTAATTAACTTGTTGTGCTCTGACCGGTTTAGGGCCATTAGATGCCTTCCTGGAAGAAGGCGACTCCGGTAGGGAGTCACCTGTTTGTCCCTGCGTACACTTTGATCATCGGCTCGCAATACTTTGGATGAACACTTTAAAAAAGAGCCACTAAATCGCAGCGCCGACACACGATAGTTTCCTTTAAAGTCACGTATACAGGGATTCTCCGAAGTGAGAAAGTCTTAATTTGTTGCCCAAACTCGTCTCCCTCGTGCCTGCCCGTCGGCTTTCAGTAAATAAACGAGGGAGTTGATAAAACTTGCCCGATATAAAACTTTCTTTATCACTGCACCGTAAGCAAGTCGAATTTGATACCTCTTTTGGCGTCTCATGCGCTTTGATGCTGTCGTACATTGCAGGGCTGATTAATGATTGCGGTTTTAGCTCCAAGAGATACACGAAATCTGTGATTATGCGGTCGTACTTTAACTGTGGCACCGACACTTACTTCGACAGCCTGGGTTTCTTTAGTGCGCACCAAAATGCCCCAACGCCGAAATTAAGATATACGCGACCTTCTTGGGAACGCGGCCACCACTGCAGTTAACCGAACCTTCTGCATCATGCCCCGCAGTCAGAGCAGAGCTAGAGATGGCAGTTAAAAGCATCGTGCCTTATTCGTTGTCGACGTTATTGTATGTCAAAGTTGCCTCCATCGAAAGAAAGGGGATGTAAGCCCTGCATGAGTCGCATAAATTGCAGAAATATTTAGCGTAACCTAAGTGTACCCTTGTCGCACACAGAGATATGTGCTGAAGAAACACTAGCAGCATCAAGGAAGGCTTTCTTCGCCACATTGTTATACGAAACCAGCAGCGGCCTGCTTCACAAACGGTTTTGTTCATATGTGCTCTTCGCCACCGGCCGACTGCTCTCGCTAATATGGTCATTATCGCAATTCTCTGTCAGCTTTCTTACGATTATTTCGACAGTAAGAACATTTTTGTGAAAATATACGCCCAGATGATCGTTACGGCCTAGCTTAGATGCACAGTGGCGTGAAAAGGAATGAAAAGCCGGTTCGCTATGGTAAAGGTACATGCATTATAGCGGTGCCGTTTAGTGACACATGTTCGGCGCTGTGCGTTTTCAGAAAAACGTAAGTGAAACCTGCACAATGCGACAGGCGCCCTCCCAGGGTTACTGCTGTCCTTTTTTTTTCTTTTTTTTTTCTTCTTCAGCTGTCACAGAACGTTGGCACTGCGGTGAGCAGCAAGCGCTTCGTGCTGCTGCAGCGCACTCGCGGGCGCACTGACCCAGATAAGGCCCATCCGGACTCGCTTCTAAATCGGAACTCCAAATGTCACACGCCGTGACGCATGTTTTGATAGAATCGGATCTCGTTCTTCGGCGCTCAACGTAAAAGGACGAAAGGCATGAAACGCAAGGCACGAAACGAAGCTTGCACTTCTTGTCTGAGTGCAAGTGAGTTTCCTCAGCGAACGCAAAAAGCGTGCGTGCCTCATAAAATACCAGACGTAAAGCAGAAAGTAGAGGTAGTTCACAAATGTACGGGAAGTTCTGAACGTGAACACTACAGATTTCATGGCGGACGCGAGCCTGGAAGAGCCATGCGCGAGAATAGATCGATCGATCAATCAATCAGTCAATCAATCAATCTGTATGCGCTATCCTCAACAAGTTTAATACCTAGTAAAACGTACTGGAACATGGTCCAGTATAGTTCAATGTCTTACATGCATTTTCTGTAACAGCTCTACGGAATTGATATCAATGCCGTATACACGCCATACCGTTTCCATAAAATATCATGCGAAACACATAGTATTACTAGACGGCATTTTGAACCCTTCGGGAGGGATAGGCGAAGTGCTTTTGGCAACGTGGAACACGGGCGGTAAATGATGCACCATAATATAAAGCTAGGCGTTTAAGCTTTTTTATATTTTTTTACAGTTGTTTTACTTTGTGTCGCTCCGCACTGGATGTGACGCATCCTGCACAGTGTTATCGGCGTGCACAAACCTGCGCGAGCTTTTTAACGGAAAGAGATTACTATGACTCTCGCAGATCAGCGAATCGCGCAGCTAAGGACGTTTCAACACAAGATCATCAAAAATGCAGGATGTATCGCTCACGCCACAAAAACAGGAAGTGTCCTGAAAAGCGAAAATGACAGGAAACGTCGCAGGCAAAAAAAAAAAAAGTAGAAGATCGAAAAAGAAGAAAAAGTTCTAAAAAGTACGAAAAAGAACTTGTCTGAATAAATGTAATAGCACGTATATTTCATTCGCGTACGTGACTTCAGCGGGGCCAGTCTTAGCGGCATACGCGAATTCCATCTTCACTACATGTGTACTATAGCGCTGAAAATGAGTTGCAACGCGGCAGTTCATTACTGAACGGGCTCCGAGAGTATTTGACAGTGCCGACACACGAAACATTGGTGAACTAAACGCCGTTCCAATTACTGGTAGCACCCCGTTTACAAGAAAAAATTCGTCGGTCCTTCCGCTCCGTGAAGATGGTTAGCCAGCGAAGCTGAAACGTGCGGCTCCGGTGTTTATCACTAGGTTAATCCCGAGACTTAATTAAAGTATTTCTCAATTATGAGCTTACACACACGTTCGGCTGCGACGGAGAGAACGACGTCCGCCGTTGTCGCTTGCGTTCGATGTCTCGAGTTTGCTCGGCGGCGTGGTTAGCAGCATGCGCCCGCCCATTGCCACTTGTGATTCTTAGAAATTAAATTGCTTCAAATATAAATCTTCCTTCTTTGTGGCGTTTTACGTGCCAAAACCAGTTCTGATTATGAGACGCGCCGTAGTGGAGGGCTCCGGATTAATTTTGACCACCAGGGGTTCTTTAACGTGCACTATAACGCAACCACACGGGCGTATTTGCATTCCGCCTCCATCGAAATGCGGCCGCCGCGGCCGGGATTCGATCTCGCAATCTCGAGCTCAGCTGTCCGTTACGTAAGACAATGAATGGTTCATACCCCCTTAAGCAATCGCTCATACCCCCGTGAACGCGGCCTCCCCATTACGACAACAGAAGAGAAGTGAAATTCTACGCTGGAATGATTAGCGGCAACGCAACCAGCTGTGGAAGCAGGCGACGACGACGAACGCGGGAGCAGTGGCACGAGCGCATGCCGAGCACGAGCACGAGCACGAGCGCAACTCGAAGTCAACGAGCCAGCTGCGAAAGAAGACGACGACGCTTGAGCCAATGCTGATAATAGTTTTTTGTACACAGCCGATTTCGCCTAGCCATATATGATTTCGCCTGGACATATAAAGGTTCGCTTTAAAATAGCACCTGCCATTTTTCTTTGCGGTAGTAAATGTGGTGGGTCTGTACCATGTTGCTACTCATATTGAGTGTGATAGTCTATATCACTACCGTTACCTTAGGCGTCGTCTATGTCAATGTAGCAGAGAAATTTACTGACTGATGAGCTTCCTTATATGTGGTGGTACTGATCGTATACGATACCCGCATACGAATAAATCAGGGTGTTATTTTAATGGAACGAATTCTCATAAGTGACCTACTTCCAGTATTTTGAACGAATTATTGTGTCTCACAAAAAGAGAGGAAATAGAAAATTAATCCGACACCCCTACACAGCGTATCTGTATAGTCGCCGATGTGTGAGTTCGCTACAAATAGTCATCAGTAGGCCAACAGAATTTCTGCGAGAAGCGCAGTCTTTGAGCTTACTGTTCAGTGAATGTAGGAACGAATGGAAAATGGCAAAATCGTCTCTTTGCGCGCAAACAATCTGCGCAAGGCGTAATGATTTACCCTGTGAAGGTTGCAGCTGGAAGTTGTAGCTGGTACAAAATACAGCGTTATCGAACATGAAAGCGATCCCATTCCGAGAAAGACGGACGCTAAAGGCAGTGCGCTAAGACTTGTGCAAGTCTTGTTGGGCAATGCCGCTACTATATCCGGCGTTGGACAGAACCGAGAATCCCGTGCGCGCGCTACATTACAAGTGAAGCTGAAGAGAGAGCAGGCGGACACGCGTAAGGCCAGCGAAGCAGATATAAGTATCTTACGCTCACAGATAGAGGAGCCACGACAGACGTCTGTTTAACTCTTTCTGGTAAAAAAAAATGCTTAGAACAGACGACATCGTCAAATAAACAACAAGGCACAGATATACTAAGAGAGCACAAAACGAGCAAAAGCACGGAGGGATTATCTAAGTAGAGGATAAACATTCTCTTGTGCTTATACTTCGCTCAGCGCGTCGTGCGACGGAGTTTGAATCAAGAGGCGTTGACCGGTCCGGCTTATCTCGGCAGGGCGCGCTGGAGATCTTCACGGGGGAAGACTCTTTTGACCGTCAAGTCGACCGTTGACACTCGATGCTGCCGGGTTCCGCGAGCAAGCACTTGCTTCGCCAAACGAATGCCACGCCGTCACAACAAAAGGGTCTCCTCCGCAGCGCGCTCAACGACGACGTGAGACCACGCCGCACGTGCTTATCTCGGTGGCAACCTGTCTCGGCGGCAGTTCTTACTAAACGCTTGTTTGAGTTTGATGCCGGTGCTCCACGAGTTCCGGATGTGTGCTTCTTTTCTTTTCTTCTTCATCGTGATCACAACTCGGGTATCACGAGTTGGGGCAGTGTTACGTACCCAACTCGGCGGCCGGTCCCCGGCACCCTATAGTATTTTTCCGGCAAGACTGCTGATCAGAGGTCTGTTGGATATTCTCCGCCACTCAGCGAAGTGGTTCGCACCAAATCAGTGCATGTTCCGCGTTTGTGCAGGACGCGAAAACTACGATGCCCCGGACACGGAGCCGACACAACCTGTCCCCAAGTGCATGCAATCAATGATGTGCACACTTTGTACTCGAATCCTGCACCTTGTGACGCACCGGGTGATGTCAACATATACTGCTGTTGCGAAACGAATAGAGAAATGTGGTACATTATCACCTAGTTTAGGAAGTGCACGCGAATCGAATGGGTTTCAAGAGCTTAGCTACTTTTCTGTCGCAAAACAGCCTACACTAAAGTTGGTTAACGTTAGCCGAAGCAGTAACCAGAATATGGCGCGCTTACTTGAGGCGGCACCTTTACGTAGAACGTAGCATCCCCTCTAACAGTGGTGGAGACAAAAAGAGAAGCTCTACCAGCAACACGTCCTCAAGAAGCAGACACATTTACGGAAAATGTTTCAAGCGTATCGAAAGCCTGACGACACACTCAGGATGCTACCATTTATAGATGACGTTGCTCTGTTAACTTACACTGGAAATAATTCACAGAAAATGATTAGATGACTGAAACAGGGCTACCAACAGGTCGGTGTTGGAAACTGCCGCTAAGGAACTGAAGTTATGTTTAATCGTTTGACGAGGCCCACCTGCTGTGGACTTGCCAAGGCACAAGATGACATCCGGGAGCCTTTGCTCAGGGAAACTGGGCTCCGCAGTGAATGGACTGATGTGGCACCTCAGCAAGTGAGCTCGAGAAAACTCGAAGAGCCTTACTGAAGTTGCTGCAAGACGCACAATCACATTCTTTCTAATTAAATTCTGAGTTTGTATGTGCCAAAACCACGATATGACTATGAGGCAAGCCGCATTTAGGGAGGCAGTTTTAAGTTTGACCCCCTGGAGTTCTTTAACGTGCACACAATGCACGGTATACACTGCACAATGCACGGTGCACTTTGCCCCACCCCCCTGAAATGCGGCCGCCGCGACCTGATGACAATCTTTCTCAAATATAGAAGGCTTATGCCTATAGGCCATGCAGTCAGGTATGATGTTGTCGATAAGTCGGCCGACAAATAAGAATGAGTTTCGGTATATTCGGCACGCACTTTTACAGCATCATTGCAAAACAAAGCACGTAATCAATGTATTCTGTCGTCGTTTGCCTTTGGTTGCTATGCTTAAAGGCACAAAAGAAAAAGAAAGCAAAAAAATGTTAAGGTGCTCTACTATCTGAGCTAACCGGCAGCTAGACCAACAGTTTCACTATGAAATTGTCTGCCACTTCTATGTATGAGTGAAATACAAAATTTCAAATAAGTGTCTTCATTCTAGTTCGCGCTCTCAAAATGTTTAAACCGTGATGAACTAATAAATGAATATACGCAGAATCAATAATTCAACCGTTGTAACATAGGTTTTGTATAGCGAAAGCAACGACCCCAGCCGCGTCTTTCTGCATTGCATCACAGACCACTGGAAATGTGGGGACAAGAACAACCGGATCAGTGAGCCGTGCAAAATCGAAAAAAAAAGAAAAAAAAAGCAATATAGAGTCGCATCCCAGACGGCGAGGGCATTCAGCTTGAAATTAAGATGTGAAGTTGCGCTGGAGCGCGCGGCCTTGACGATAGATTAAGCTCTCACTGTGAGCCTGAGATGAGGTACTCTTTTTTTTTTTTCGATGCTTCCGTAGTCCGACTGCTTTTGTCCCCCCGAGTAGTTCGCCTATTTGTTTGTGTGTTTTCTAGTATGTGTAGTGCAATTCCGGCCGCAGCTTCAGAGACCTTGAAATTATGGGGCTGACACAAACAGTGCATCGCCCACATGCATGCAGTTGGCATCGATCTGTGAGAAAGTCTTATCCCATACTTCACCGCACCCCACCCTCCCACCTTGTTTCTTCCCCTATCTTATAACGCAAGAAAGAAGAAGAAAAAAAAACTTTTCCACAACTTAAAGCTCGCAAGCAGTCCCAACTAAAACACTGAGCGTCTGGTACTGACCACACGACGAGGATGTCTTGGTATCTTTGTCACGATCTGCGAGCACTCGCAACACGAATCTTGACGTCACCGCTTCGCGCGACGCTGTGCAAAGGCTTAAATAAGGTGTTTTTAACCAGATGAAAGTGGCTCACGCAATGCCAAGGACGTCCTTCGTTCTTAATACCAGAAGGCATCGAATTGCCATCTCCCACGTACTGCTCTGGCGCCTATTATCTGCTATGGATATTCTTTCCACTGTGTGTCGAGTTCACTTGGATACATGTTATTTAGACATTCACTGCAAAACCGATTCCAAATGACATATGAAGATTATTTGCTGCTGAATCTAGTCACTGTAATCAAAGAGGCTTACGTTGCATTATGGTTCATCATATACTAATAGAAAAGGTGTTTGGTTGTCTGTCGACGCGGCTACAAATATTCAATTCTTTTTTTAGGGAAGGCAACAACCCTATGGAAAAGAAGACCATAACTTACGGGCAACTGCTGGATGACGTCTGCAGATTCGCCAATGTCCTCAAGGCAAAAGGTGCGAAGCGAACGTTGCTCTTCATGTACGTACACTTGTGCGACTGGGGTTGCCTACATTAGCTGGAGAGCGCCGCGTATTTTCTATCAGGGCGGAGCTCTGTGCTATAAATAACACTACAGGTAAAAATTCAGGTCGTTACTTCAGTTCTAATCAAAGACAGATGTCGTCAGTAGTGCTTTTGATCACTGCGTTGTGCAAGCCTGTATACGGAGCAGGCTATAATAAAAAATATTAATAAATACCGCATACATTTGTGGAACCGCATTATAGCAACCATTTCGCTTTAAAGATTTCTCGTGAGAAAATGCTGACCAAGAAATAAACAGGAACTAAAAAAAGTCGCAGTTTCGCCCGAAAGGCGAAGCAACGATTGCGATAGCAAATTAGTATGAAGCTATACGAAGCAAGGATACTAGTTTAATGGGCCGTATAAAGTTGTAAACATTCGCTTACTAACTAAATATACAAGCACGGTGTCACGCGCGCACAGGTAAACATTTACACATCTCGCTTGATGACCAAGCAAACTCGCGGTGAAAACGACGAAGTGAGAAAGCTCGCCAGCAGCAGCGGACAAATTGACCTTCGCGCTGTCTCTCGTCTTGCTTAAACGCGAACTAAACGTCGAAAGCACAGCGCATATGAAGCTACCGGCACTCGGCGCATGCACTTTGTCCCCATCGCAGATCGCTTTAGAGATGAGGCCCACGCGAGCGCGCACTTCGCCCACATCGAAGATCGCTTTCAAGCTACGGCGCCCGCACGGCCGCGCTGTGAGCAGCAGAGGACGGAGGAAAACGCAAGCCCCCCCCCCCCCCCCGCCCCCTTCTCTCCATCTCCGTCGCCTCGCCCCCGTTCTCGCGCGCGAAAAAGACCGCTCGTTGCCGCTCTGCGTTCCTCCCTCGCGTGCGCTACATTGATCCGCGATTACCGGCTCACCCTCGTACGCGTTCACTCACACACACAGCGTACGGCGCGCAGCGAGGATTTTATCGCCGTTGGACTTTATACGGAACCTCACGGCGACGGCGATGGCGATGGCGACGCCAACGGCAGAAATTACGCTTGGAGTGTCAATATAATTGCTATCTAATAAAATTATTCACAGTGACAAAAGGACTTAATCCGTGGCCCCATTCGTCGCAAGCCAAAAAAGTGATACGTGCATTACTGCAGTTACTGAAGTCGAGAGACCTCAATGATCGACTGGGGTTTCATGTGCACCTCCGAACGAAGCAACAACCTCAGTGCTTTTCTTTACATCCATTAACCCCTTTCCCTACGCGCAGGGTAGCAAAGTGGACGTGCGCCCAGTTGACTTTCCTGCTGTTTATTTCCTTTTATTGCGATAGCAATTATATGGACACTTCAAGCGGATTTCTGCCGTCGCCGTCGCCGTGAGTCCAAGGGCGATAAAGTCCAAGGGCGATAAAATCGTCACCGCGCGCCGTATGTGCGAGTGAAAGCGCGCGGGGGATGCGCGCTATCACGGAGAGCGAACGCACGCCGGAGAGCAAACGCGACTTCCGTCGCGCGAAAGGCCGAGGGGGTATGGGAGGGAGGGAGGTGGGGCGACGTTGTGCTGCGGCACCAAATGCGTATCTTGCAACCGGGCGCAATGGGAACTGGCCACTGAATCTCCCACGCGAGAGGAGGAAAGCGGGAAGGCAACGCGTGGAGGGAGGGGGTGGGGCAGCTTCTACTCTGCCAACAACTGTGCTTGTACTTTGCGCCGGTGCGGGATGTCGCGCGCACCGTATCTTGAAAGCGATCCCCACACGGCTCTGGCCTTTGTATGCGCTGTGCATTCGTCGCTCAGTTTCCGTTGAAGTGATAGACATGAACCTTCGCTCGCTGCGGCGGATGCGCTTGCTGCCAGCGTTTTGACAGTGGTTGTCTGTGGTCATTGAGTCTGATGTATTCATGTTTGCTTGTCCGCGCTGACACCACGCTTGTTAATTCAGTTAGTAAGCGAATGTGTCCAAGTTTATGCAGCCGATAAAACTACTACCCTTCGGGGCGAAATGCAAAAACACCCGTGTACGTTAAACACCCGTGCACGTTAAAGAACCCCAGGAGGTCCAAATTTCCGGAGTCCCCCACTACGGCGTGCCTCATAATCAGATCGTGGTTTTGGCACGTAAAACCCCATAATTTATTTTCTTTTTTAAAACTACTATCCCTACTCCGAATAGCTCTCTACTAATTTGCTATCGCAATTGATGCTTCGCCTTTCGGGCGAAACTGCGACATTTTTTTTCTCACTCGCTCTCTCTGCCATAGTTACTAGGTGTGCCGCCTGGCAAACTCTCCCCAGTATTTGTTTAATAGCCTCTCCCTCCCATACGGAGCATGCGTCACTTCTAGAGAAAAACCAAATCAATACGAATCAAATTAGCGCGCCTTCGATCAATGCACAGCGCGAGGTTGTGCAGGGCCATGAGCTGTGGGCGGTGACGAGAAAACACCAAGAAAAAACAGTCGGCGTTTGTCAACGCACAAGGCGAGTATTATCTATTTGCATGCGCAAAAAGGTCGTGGCGTATAGTAGTAAGAATACTCGTCTTGTAAGCGTTGTTGTTGTCGTCGTGGTGAATGCGACATTCTTGCTACAAGCTCAGATCGGACATATTCTTTTACTCAAGTTGTTCCACGCGGGAAACGAAGTTTGACGAGCAATAATAATCAGCCTATTTACTGTCGATCATAACTGGTGTTCATAGTAAAAAAATGTCGCAGTTTGGCCCGAAAGGCTGAAGCATCAATTGCGATAGCAAATAGTAGAGAGTTATTCGGGGTATAGGGATAGTAGTTTTATAGGCTGCATAAACTTGGACACATTCGCTTACTAACTGAATTAACAAGCGTGGTGTCAGCGCGCACAAGCAAACATGAATTGCTCACACTCAATGACTGCAGACAACCACTGTCAAAACGCTGGCAGCGAGCGCAGCCGTCGCAGTGAGCGAAGGCTCGTGCGGTCTATCGCTTCAACGGAAACTGAGCAGGCGAATGCACAGCGCATACAAAGGTCAGAGCAGTGTGGAGATCGCTTTCAAGATACGGTGCGCGTGACAGCCCGCACCGGCGCAAAGTACAATGGCAGTTGTTGGCAGAGTAGAAGCTGCCCCCCCCCTCCCTCCCACGCTGCCTTCCCGCTTTCCTCCTTTGAAGTGGGAGATTGAGTGGCCAGTTCCCCTTGCGCCCGGTTGCAAGATACGCATTTGGTGCCGCAGCACAGCGTCTGCCCCCCCCCTCCCTCCCTTCCATACCCCCACGGCCTTTCGCGCGACGGAAGTCACGTCCACCGTGCGTTCGCTCTCCGTGATGGCGCGCGTCCCCCGCGCGCTTTCATTCGCACATACGGTGCGCGGCGACGATATTATCGCCCTTGGACTTTATACGGAACCTCACGGCTACGGCGACGGCAGAAATCCGCTTGAAGTGTCCATATAATTGCTATCGCAATAAAATATTTGCCACCGTATTCAAGCTGTCGCCCCTGCAATCGCGGGAAAAGTATCTGCATGCGGCTGCTATTTAAAAGTCTCACGTTTTCATGAACACCAAGCAACGGTAAATTCCTTCTTCTGGAGTTCCAGCGTGTCCGAGCAGGAAAACATTAAAGGGTATCGCTTAGGAGTATGCTTTCGAATGGCTCTACTACATTTTGTGTAGTTTAAACGTACTCCACATGTCCTCGTTTTTCTGTGCAGCTTGTGGGAAGCCAACCAAGGGGAGGGGGGGGGGTATTCTTAAGTGTCTACCTAGTGGGCCTGTCCATTTCGTCAGCTGCTGAAGCGCTGATTGGCTGGGGGCGCCTGTCTCCTTCCGATGCCTACCCCAGCCCAGCCAATGAGAACTTCAGCAGCATACGAAATGGACATGTCCACTAGGTGGACACTTACAGAACACGCCCCCCCCCCCCCCCCGCCCCCGTGTTCTTGACGACTAAATAGCCGCCATGACGTGCACATTTACATCATTCCGATATGCATCACGGGTCAAAGGCGCGTTTATTAAGTACATTTCTTGCCACGCATTCTTCATGTAAAATCTCTCCCTCTCGGTTGATGTCTCTAAGGCAATGAACTGAACTGATATGATGTGCTGCGCAGCCACATGATTTTAACGCGTTCTCATGCCTGCAATCGTGAGTCAATGTACGAGAGGGAGGGCCAGTTATTTGAACAAACTTGCACTACAATTGAATGGAATACGGGGTTACGCATACTTCAGCGGGCGCGACCGCAACGTGGTGTTGAAGATGCATTGCAGGCTGTGTGACATTCTTTCCGTGCATGCAGGCGTATGCGAGGGCCACCTGGTCACCATCTACCTCCCCATGGTGCCCGAACTGGTGGTCGCTATGTTGGCATGCGCCAGGCTCGGAGCCGTGCACACTGTGGTGGTGAGTGACCGTATATCGTGGTAGAATTGGGGATTGTTTGCGATAGGAGTATAGATAGAGGAGGCGCGACGCCGGCAACTGGCAGCCATGACGCGATGGCAGAGGACGCTTTTGAAACGAAACGCCGGAAGCTGAAGACAATAATGAGACAGAAGAACGTATTCGAATATGCACTTCGTGTATCTGCCACGGCAGTCTTCCATCATGCGTTTTGTTGTATGCACTTTTTCACTGTACAGAAAGAAATGGGAGCAAACTCGCTAGCCTATTGTCTCGGTTCCTTCCTTAAAAAAAAAAGGAACTGTCAGCCCTTCTACTGGGGTGGAGATGAAGACCGGCGAAGCTGTACTATGGTGGGAATTATGTATTTATAATTATGACTATTAAGATGTGATGATGTAATTGGTTATTTGAACTATTAAAGAATGAGAAATATATACGATCCGGTGGTTTTCATTTATTTAGTGACCACAGGGATCATGGTCTTATGGTCGCTACGTTACACCGCCATAGGGTGTACAGCAAAGGTTGGCACGTTCTTCATAAACACGTCACCAGCGCCGCGCGCGTTCGGTGCGAACGCGGGCAAAACGCCGCCACCGTCGACAACAGTTCTGCGCGTTGTTTGTGAGACCGCACACAACCGCTGTCAAAACGCTGGCGTGAGCAAGCGCGCCAGCAGCAGCGAGTGAAGGTTCATGCGGTCTATCGCTTCAACGGAAACTGAGCGGCGAAAGCACAGCGTATACAAAGGTAGGAGCCGTGTTGCAGATAGCTTTCAAGATACGGTGCGCGCGACCTCCCGGCGCCGCGCAAAGTACAAGTTGCTCGCAGAGCAGAAGCCGCAACCCCTCCCTCCCGCGCTGCCTTCCCGCTGTCCTCCTTTCGTGTGGGAGATTGAGTCACCAGTTCTCCTTGCGCCCGGTCGCAAGATACGCATTTGGTGCCGCCAGCTAAACGTCGCCTCTCCTCCCTCCCTCCCGTCACCCCACGGCCTTTCGCGCGATGGAAGAAGTGGCGTTTGCTCTCCGACGTGCTTTCACTCGCACATGCAGCATACGGCCAATGAGAGTTTCTTTGTACATCCGGACGCGACCATCAACAACTGAGCCCTTAACAGCTTCGATGTAAAAAAAGAACAAAAAAGAAATATTTTCTCTTAACTTCACTGCAGTTCGCCGTGCCACATCTCACGTCAGCGTGGTAAGGTGATTTTAAGCGATTTGTTGAACGTGTCCTTATTCTTAACATACGCTGGACGTTGTCACGAGTGCCAAATGTCAATGTACGCCTTACCTGTAGCTCAAAGCACGGGCCGACAAATCATCCAGAAACCGTTTTTAAAAAGTATCTCTTTACGAGCTCATCTTAGCAACGTGTCACTTAAGGCTTGCTTTTACACAACGAGCATTCTTTTTTGCTTTTCCCCATTCTTTACCGATAATGGGATAGTTCGTTAGGCTGCGTGCTGATATGCATTGCATTCAGGTTAAGTTGCTTGAATGGAAACGTAAACGCGCTTACTTCAAAGCGCTAAACCAAAGGGAGGGTTAACACACAGGCGTAACGGAATCAGCACCACGATTCATCACCTTTAGCGCAGGGATTAATTCAGACCTCCTGGTGTTCTTCAATGCGCACCCAATGCACGGTACACGGAAGTTTCCGCAAATGCGACCGCCGTGGCTGGGATTCGATCCCGCGACCTCGTGCTTAGCAGCGCAACGCCGTAGCCACTAAGCAACCCCGGCGGGTACGGATAATGTAAAAGAAGTAAACAAACTTGTGCGCAATGTTGGGCACATGTTTGTACGTTCCGGTTACGTCGTCCTTGGTGGGAAAACCACAACGCAGGAAACGGAACGATGTCATACCTACCAGCTACAGTTTAAGCCTAATTGAAAACGAGTTACGTAGTACGTAGAATGCTGAAAAGAACTGAGTAAGATGTTTTAGTACGTAACAACGACTTTCGCATAAGAATGTCGTGCCCTGAATTCAAAATAAATATATATATATATATATATATATATATATATATATATATATATATATTCCTTGCAGAGGACTACTCAGGACTAACTTCTGCTGCGAAGTTTTCGTTCCGTAATGCGCCGGCATCGCCTTTTCGGCGCTGTTATGGTTGCTCTGCTTACTCTGCTTTCTGTCTCTCGCTCTCAGTTTGCAGGCTACTCGGCCGAGTCTCTTGCGCAGAGGATATACGACACTCAGTCGAGAATACTAGTCACCGCCGGTGAGTGCTGTTTGCTTATCCCTCTGGTCGATAAAAGCGTCATCTGTCTTCACTCGTGTTTCTTGCTTATAATTCGCATGTCGTTATTGATCGGAATCATCTTCCGCGAAGGTAATCGCGCTCGTCGTTGTAGATAAATGGTGCAACGGACAGACAACGCAAGGCGTTCCCATATCAAAAATGTTAAGGCAAGCTCTTCAAAATTGGCTCACCGGAGGTAACAAAGTGAAACGAAGAAAAGCCAGCGCATTACATGTACCTTCTTTCAGTGACAGCTGTGTCTAAATGTGTAAATATTGGATGAACCCTGCAGGGTCCTGCAGTTGATCCATTTATTATTATTATTACTTTTTTGATCCGCAGTATTTCCATCTGCTAATCTGCATCCCAACTTATGCAATTTCATGACAGCTGGCGTGCCACACGGGTTTACAGTCAAACGTACGCAAAATACTTGATCACTCAATAAAAAAAAATGCGTAACTATCAAGTGCGTGCACTGAGAGTTTTCTATACATCCGCTGTTGATACCTCGCTCTCCAACGCATTTGGACCGGCCGCTCTAGACTAAGAAAGCCAAATTCAGACTAATCCGGGGCTCCGCTCCTAGATTTCCATTTGATGCTAATATTCGCTTTCGGTCTTTTAATCTTAGGTTAACGGCTTTGACAACTCGCTGACGTCGAAATAGATCCTTGATTCTCGAAAGGTATTCAAGTAGCTCAAGCAGAAACACTGACGCAGCAAGGCACCAATACACGCCAACGCTACTATTGCCTCTTCTTACGTCCGTGTTCTTACTTGCACGACTATAGAATACCTTACGCATAGAGTTTCTCACGAACTCCATGACCTTACGATGTCATATCGACAAGCCCACATTGCAACTGTTGATTCTGAACACCTGAGATTGACTGACGCGGCACCTGTTGTCACGAAAATGCAGGCGCAACGTGTCCTCGGAAATCTTAACTTGATATCTGTTTTGATTGCACTATGTGTTTTGAGCTACAGATGGCACTGCAAGCGGTTTTCGTTCAGGGCAGTCTGCGTTAGCGTACCGTAATCGTTAATGGGTTGCGCTCCCAGAGACGGACACAACGTTGAACGCAGTGCTAATACCGCCATCTTTACGCTGTTATAAAGCTACACGAAGCCGACAGACAGTGAAACTTCATATGGCTCACCAGTATTAAATCACGACTCTCGGTTCAACTGATTCATCTCACTCTCTACTAAGGTGTCTGCCGATGCATAGCGATGCTATGCGTCTCCAAACAGCTTAATAGAAAGCCGCTAAGCTCCCACTTTCCGTCGAGCCATACGTGAGCATTCTTCTGCGCTTCCTTTCCGCAATGTATCATCGAATGCGGGAGGCATATATTAGAGGGCGACAGGTAGTGGACGTCTCGGGATACGTCTATTTTCTTCTCTCCTTGCGTTCGGTCGCTGTCATTACGGTACAGAGTTTAGCAGCAGTCAGCTACTTCCTTCGAGTGCGTATAGCTACCGAGATGCTTCTAGTAAACAAGGAAAACAATTAATAAAACGCCGACAGGCCGTCATCAAAAAATATGGAAACGAACGCCACGTGCCCCAACGATTGCTGAATGAGTGGCGACTACAGATAATCATTCCTTTTTTTTCTACTCTTTTTTTCTTTTTGGGAACTCTCCTAACGAGCTTCCTGCTTCTATTTGTTTTTATTATTATTTCCTCGGTCTACGTTACATAGTTTTTGCTGTGGATCTAACGCGAAGTAAACACAGCCGGCAAAGGAAAGCAGCGTAGCTTCAGCATTCCACTGATCCGTTCCTTGTTTCCTTGTCCTTTTCTCTTCTTCTTTCTTTCTTACAGATGGAAGCTGGAGAGGCAAGAAGCTCATTCTACTCAAGCCGATCGCCGACGAAGCGATTGAACTGTGCCGACAGAAGTACGACGTAACAGTTAACGTTTTATTTTTTATTTTTTATTTTTTGCCACGTAGTGAAATAGCCACGAATCACTGACGACGTCGAAGAAAAAGGCGTGAGGACGTCGCCCTCAAAATCCAGCGTTCTGCATTCGGAATTTGAAGGGGTAGAAAAAAACATAGTAGAGTTACTGGGTGGGCGTGGGCCGCAGAAAAAACGAGAGATACGGAAAGAGAGAGATAAACTTTGCTTACAAACAGCTCTTTGTCCGAGTAATTAAGGTACGAACTAGAGGTCGGCGAATATCAACTTCTTCGGATACAAGTAGTAAGAATCGATTATCGAAACGAATGTCGGATAATCAAACGCAAACGCATATATATATATATATATATATATATATATATATATATATATATACAGCAGGACTAATTTATTTTGGAATAATTGGGTACCACGCCTTTACTGCCAAATGCAAAATTGACAGCTAGCCATCAGATAGGAAGGATCAGTTTTAAACACAATATCACTAATTGTCCTTTAAAAAAATTGCTCAAACAGTTTTCAACATATTTAGAGCATTTCGCAGACGAAGCAGGAGGAGAGGTGTTGCTTGCTGCAGGCCGACCTAGCCTCGCGAAAGTTGCCGGCAATAAACTTTCCAAGAATGAATAGCTGCTGTAATACTAGCTTTCCAAAACACTTTATAAATGGTTGCCGAAAGCCAGAAGTTGTGGGAGAAAGAAAAAAAAAAGTTGCTGAGGACTTGTGTGCCGTAAAGCACGCGTAAATGTGCCCTTTACAAGGACAACATCACAAGTTGTAGCCTAACAGAGAAAACTGTTGCATAACTAGACTGCCAAAAACACTAAATGTCAGGCTACAAGCAATACTCACAGGTTGTCATGTAGGCTGAAAGCAAAGCTCGCATTATCCATTTTGTTCCTGCATTGCTTCAAATTTTTGTCGTTGACTCGCATCCGATCATTCGCGGTACTTCGAAATATGCGATTTGCGATTCGATCGGACGGAGAACAGTGACAAGATTTTAGCAGTCGGCTGTTGCGAAAGTTTGGTTAGTTTTTTTTATTATTCGAAAATAATGAATAGGTTCGTTTCGAATACGAATTGTGTGTAGTATTTGATTCGTATTCGAAACTTGGGATATTCGCCCACATCTAGTACAAACAGATCGCAATATGCGCCCACTTCGTAGAGAAGACAGTTGCTTTTTTAACGACTATAGTATATACGTACTCACGTTTGCGTCAACATGAATACTTTTCGTGCGATTATAGAACGTTAACGTTCGCCTTACAGGTGACGGCCAATTAAAGCTACTTCCAGCTTAACTAAGCAGTTTTGCACACCGAGTCACTCGCGCGTCCGGGCTCATCATCTCTTGGTTTTCCACACGTGCCTCTCTGAGTGTACTGGCTCAAAGACTGGCTGATTGGCCCACTGATTTCTCCCACGGAGACGTCATGGCGTGTGCTATTCCCGAAGCAATAAATGGAAATGAAGCGCGTTGTCATTGTAGCTCAGGATAAATTTCTTCCACAAAACGCAGAATAGACGCTAATGTCAATGTATCAGAAGCTTCATTTTACTTTTTGTTTCGACGTGAGGCTGCTTCGACTATAATGCGGCGTTTAGGGTGTGGTTAAAACCTAAAAATTGTGCTGTAAAGAGAGCCAATGAGCTGTCTCGTATTTTATTTAAAACTTAGATCAACAAAAGGCTGCTTAACTGAGCTAGTTGGTTCATTTTTCGAGGATTGTAGCAGCAGAAGATTGTGGAACACAGACACGGAAAGAAACGAGCAGACGTGGACGTGGCTGCACTGTCAACTGATTTCTTTATTGAAATTTCCGCGCTTTTTATTCCGTCGCGAAACAGACCATGCATTCTTTTCAAAAAGCCCCAGGAAGATAAAAAGGGCGAGATTTGGCGACGAAATAAAAAGCGCGCCAATTTCAATAAAGAAATCAGTTTACAGTGCAGCTACGTCCACGTATGTTTGTTCCTGTCTCTGTGTTCTACAGTCTTCTGCTGCCACAATTGTCGAAAAAGTTAGATCAACAGTGACGTGAGTCTAGAACACGGGCGCTCGTTTACAACATTAGATGACGATTTCCGAGGAACCAAGTATAGAGTGGATTTTTTTTAATGCCTTATCCTTGTACAGTTCCTGTTCATGTTGTGAAATTTACTCTCGCGTCTGTCGGCACTGGTGCGCGCAGGAACCACGCCGTTGATTCGTGCATCGTCCTCCGCCACCTTTTGTCAAGCGACCTTCGTTCGGGAGGCAACCTGCTCAATGGCTATTCGAAAGAATCTCTCGAAATTGTGAGTGTACAAATACCGTTTATCCTCCCCACCTACCTCCTTCCCACAATGACAGTATCCAAAGTGAGAAATAAGCACGTTAAGCACTTCGTTCTGGCGGTGGATTCTGTCGGTTAGAATGTAGCATGTGGAGTGTTTATTTCGGCAAATACACAGAATAAACAGTGATAATAGTCCAGTGCGCTTAAGCTATTGGTTTGAGTGCGTGGCTGGGCAGCATCGGTTTAGGTGAGCATGACCATGCGTCAGCGTATATCATGGAGGAAATAAAAAAAAAATATGAAAGAAAGCAAAAACAAACAATGCGCTCGAACAACAACAACAAAAAAAAAAAATCTTAACATCACCTGTATAAGAATGATGAACTGGGACCGAAATGGAAGATTTGAAGCCTGTCATCCGGGGAGTTCATATGCCCATTCCCTGACATATGGAAAAAGTTGACGTTTCTATTTTCTACAGCGTAATGAATAGCGGCCAATTTCAACCAGAAAACGGAAACTGAGCTGCCGGAGAGTTTAGCAGATGCAGAACGCAGAACGCAAAACGCCCTCATCAGATGTCCGTGGGTGATGTGACCGATTACGCCGTGCAGTCGGGGAAACATGAAGCGAGCAAGACCACTGCTTGATAAGGATTCTAGCTTTATCCGCGCCCGATGGTGAACGGTAGATGCTCGCGTTTACGGTGATGAACATAAACGTTGCGTGAGATTACACGTTGCGCAGAATGAAAATGAACACAGTTGTAAGCATCGCGTTTAGTTGTATGGCACTGAATTGGCACTGAAGCTTTAGCTCGGGCCCAACTCCGACGCGGCCTATTAAAATACATGAAAAACGCAGAAACGCTTTTGTGAGATAACACCTCGACCGATTTTAATGAAACTTGTCGTATTTGAGAGAGCGAGAGAGAGAGAGAGAGAAATTCTGGGGACTATTGGAAACGGTAATTTGATTTAGGGCCCGAAATTATTTAAAGGAATTTTTAAAATTCATAAGTTTAAAAAAAAGTAGAAGCCCGAAGTTTACAAATTCGTAGCTCTGCACCAAGAATAGACATCGTAGTTCTGTAAACAGCATCCATTAGATCATTCAAAGCATTCAACGCGAACAAATTAGATATGTCAATTTATATCTTACGTGAATTTGTTGTATTGTTTCCATGGGCCGGTCTTGCAAAAGCTATACTCACAGATTACTCGTTTTATTGAGAGCCATCTGTAACACATCAGTTTTGTCCGCTTTAGATGTACTATTAGGTGCTCAGTACAGAACTGTGATATCGCCGACTATTGCTGAGTTACAGAGTAGTAAACATGGTAGTTTCGTTTTCTGAGAATTTGCAATTCTTAACAATTGTTTTTTTTTCATATTGACGACATAAATCAAAAATTCTCTACCAACAGTCACTAGAGTTCAACTTTTTCTTCTAAATACAACAAACCTCATCAAATTTGGAGCAGATGGTTGCCGAGAAAAACGATTTCTCCTTTCCCATGTGCTTAGATAGGAGCCCCCCAACTAAAGCTTCCTCATTTCACGTTGACACCATATGCTTTGGATCTACATTATTATTATTATTATTATTATTATTATTATTATTATTATTATTATTATTATTATTATTATTATTATTATTATTATTATTATTATTTCGAGTGACTGCCGTCGTGTGTTTTATTTAACGCCACAATAGCTGCAAGGATTCACTTCACATCATCCTTTGAACAATTTAACGTTGCGGAGAAGCCCGCGACACATTTGACCATGACAGCAACGCCCGGCAAAACGAAGACACAGCAACAGAAAAAATATTGTTTCTGTGTCTTCTTTTTGCTGCGCGCTGCTATCATGCATAACTTCCAACAGGCCCGATTCACCAATCCTTGTGCAGATGTATTTGTTTCTAACATTTCCAATTACGTAATAAATTAATCAAACCGAGGTGACCGGCGGGTACAGGGTGGACCTGATTAAGTGCATGAATCCTTCCTGAACTTCGTACTGTCCATTTCATAACAGCTGGTCGTGTTGCTCTTTCTTGGTAACGTTAGTGACACGTGACACAAACTCACGCTATCCGACATTGTGGCACGTTTAGCCACGCACATGTTTAAACAAAACGATCGGGTCGGAGATGTCATGCGTCTGTGAGGTTAGATCCGCCCGTAAACAACAACACCAACTGCAACAACAAGAAAAACCGCAACCTCTTCATCATCATTTTCTTGTTCCCCCCACCCTTATTCCACCTCCTGCTCCTTCTACGTTTTATTCGCATTGACCTTGTTTTCGAGAGTTACCTTCATTTGACTGATTTTCTTTACAACTCAAGCACATGCTACATACTTCGGGCAGAGCGTGGTTACTTGGTAGGGCCACGTTACTTTCCTGTTTCCTTCTATAGGCGCATTATGGCGGTCGGAAGGCGTTTACCATGAACGTTTCCAAAAGGTCGACCATATACAAAAGAAAGATAAGCCTATAAAAGCACAGACCCATTAGGCCCGCCTATATCCCTTTTGTAGACGCGCTGCCGGGAGCACAGCAATCAAATTATCCCTCATAATAGGCTGCACATCGTATGGTGCTTGGGCCCTGGGGAGAGACGTTAAGAAAAGTTTCACACTAATATCTCTCTTTTTTTTGTCTTCTTAAAATTTTGACTTTTTTGACAGAGCTGGAACAAACAATTATCTTAATTTCCAACCCCAAGGACGTCTATATCACTCGGATTTGAGACATTTGCTGTAAAATACTGTTAGGGGCACATTACGCGTTGACCAAATTAAGGCGAACAAAGTGTTACGCACCAGTACTGCTGAAATAAATGCAGGCTGTCCCCGACTTCCACTTAGCCGAATGTCCTGAATATTTTTTTTTCGGGCAAAACAGGTACAAGGTTTGCCCGCGAGGTAAGGCAAAAGGAGGGCCTAAACCTCCTGACTAGTCCTTACCTCGCTGTTGTTTAACGTTCCTCTATATACTTAACGTAGCCGTCGAACTTCCTGGAATGAGGCATAGAGTCGTATATCTCGACTTAGGTTTTTCAACTGCGATTCAGCAACTGCCTTTAGCGATTCTCGAGGCCAAAGTGCTCGTTTTCGGGTGCTTTCAATAGCGGGGCGTTTCCCAAGAAACTTATCCCTGCGAACACCCAGGGGATCTCGGCCGTCTGATAGGCGGACGGAGGCTGCGTCCGCCCTCGTGAATTGCTGGCACCATTAAAGTTGAATCTCTCTCTCTCTCTCTCTCTCTGCGAGAACCACCCGAGAGCTGTTTTGAAGCGCAGTGACGAGTTCAGCCGTGCAGTGACGCTGTCATTGCTTCCCTGAAGTCAGAGCCGAGCGCCAAATAAGGATCGTGTCAGTCCATTATCGGCGCTCACTGTCCAGCAACTCGTTTTCACTAAATTTATTCGGGCAACGTTTCCGCGTGTTCCCACGTGTCACTCAATGTGCTCAACAGAGTTCAAAACACTTTTGTTGCCTTAAAAGGCTATCTTTACTTTCACTTACTGGCGCCATCTCGGTGAGGACGAGGTTTTATTGTGTCGTTGACACCGGATATATCGTAAACAAGGCCTTTTTTTATTCGCAGAAAAAAAAGAAAAAAAAAGAACACTTCTGCTGCACGACAGCTACGTTAGTTCAAGAGTCAGATATTGAGTGACGGTCCCTAAATTCGTGCAAAAGAGTGAGTTACGTCACTCGCACTTACTGCGGGGCGACGGAAATTGTCGCTAGATGCTACGAGACATTTTGGCAGCGTCGTTATTTTTGGCAGCACCAATATGACGGCATTCAGCATCCTCAGAAGCGACCGAGATTACGGTGCATTAATCTGGCGGGGAAACTATTGCTGGTGTCTATGCTTTACATGTACAGCAGAAGAAAAAAAAGAAGAATAGGAAGAACGAACAAAAAAAAAAAAGAACCAGCGGAATAATAAAAAAAATAAGGGGGGGGGGGGGGGGTCTCTCTGCGACATTCGTTACGAGACGCACGGGTAGGTTGTTGAACTCTGTTTCCCGTTAATCGTTTCGTAATTCTCTGTCTGTGTAGTCGACACGGCGGATATGGTGAATGGGCTTCACTGTCCTGCAGCAGGAGCAGATCGTTACACCCTAACAGTATGTCGTGTTTCGCAAGCGGTGCACCAAAATCCGAATTCAAATCCTAATAACGCTCAGTATATGAATGGGACACTTCATCGCGCATTTACTTATTAGTGGTGGGCGTTGGTAATATGCTAGATCTCGTGTCTATTTTTTTTTCACTACTGCAGATTAACGATAGACGAATTAAAAAAAACTTCCTGCTGCAAGATGTCGATAACAAGCGCTGCCGATGTCCCCAGTCAATCAGTGAATTTTCTATCGCATTATTTGAACAATCCATCGATGGACCCTCCCTCGCGTGCTCGAATAATTCATAATTGGTTGATTAATCAGCACAAACACGCATTTTCGACTCAGTAACACTACACGTTCTGTTTTCTGAGCCCGAGGCCCCCTCCCCCCGACACGTTCTGTTTCGTGCAAAAGCCACCTTTTGTTCTGTGACAGCTCGGCTCCTTTGGTGCGACGACCATAGCTATGTCCAATGATTACCCCTGAGGCCACTCGATCGTTCGATAAGCGCCCGCATTCAGGATCTGAAAGTGCCGCGCAAACTTTTCCATCATGCAGCTGCAGAATGAAACACAGCTCGGTCGGCTCGGTGTCGATGCTTCCTCGTGCGAAAAAAAAAAAAAGAAAACATGCCTGGCAGCTTTGACGCGGTGGTAAATTAAAGTGCATAAATACCTCCTGTCAAAGCACTGTACAAAAGGACAAGTGACATGACCGCAGTGCAATCAGGATCAAAAGGCATTCGCGGCTCACGTGCACATGCAGCATTCCATTTGCCGCTGGAATCGGTTCACGCCGAGCTCCAGCAGCTGCGGTTGCCTGGAACCTTCGTTCGTGGCAGCCTACGTCACAAAGGCTGGCGCGGCAGAGCGCTGCAAGCTTCGGTGTATAGTGTTGCACATCTCACTTGGTTCCGAAAAAAAAAAAGGAATCACGGCGTTTTAAACTTCGAAAAATAAAATAAAAAAACATAAATAAAGACAAGTCATAGTTGTACGATAAAATTAAGAACTAACAATTCATGTTCGTCAGGAGGAGAAGAAAATTTGTAACGCAGCTACGTTTACCGAGAAGAATCGCGAGAAACCAGATGCTCGATGTTTGACTCTGTTAAAGCATGTAGGCATACGCCTGCATGCTTTAACAGCGCAGTGCGGCTTGCCAGCGAAGTGTGGTGAAATGAAACAGGCAAAGCGTGCTTCCTGATGAAGCCTACACCGAGGGTTTATAGACGTGAGGCTGTCGTGGGTCGGCAAAACTAAACAGAACACTTCAAGTAATTAAAATATACAGTCGTGCTTATAAATGCATGAAAACCATTACGATAAGCGTTGCACAAAGGGTGGCCATAGAGTTACGCCAAGAGAGATAGAGGGGGGCAAAGGAAAGACAGGGAGGTTAACCAGAGATTATCTCTGGCTGGCTACCCTGTACCGAGGAGGGGCTAAAGGGATGCGATAGGTGAGAGAGACGAAAATAATAAGAGAACCCCCCCCCCCCCCACACACACACACACGCACACAAAATAGAACTGTTTCTGTGGGCACTGTCACGCAGTCTGCGAAGGCGTTCTTAGTGTTACACCGTGTCAACGTCCCATCCTACGTCACACAGTGTACAGTCACAATTTGTCACAAAGTCCGGTGTCTTTTAAATAACGTAGCAGTGACTTCATAGCGGCTCGCGCTGATGTTCGTGTAGGCCAGTTTCCAAGGATGTTGTTTTCCGTTATTGGGCGCTTGACCAGTCGGTCAAAGTACACGACAAACACGGCAGGAAAGAAAAACAACTTGTTTAGTAATAACCACATGTAGCCAAGAGACAACTAAACCAAGGAATGCATGGGAGAAATCAACTTTTTCTTTGTTGAAATGCAGAATTAACGAGGACAATCAAAATTAAAGCGGTACAAAGGGCACCTTGCCGCTGGTGGGAGCCGAACCACGGACCTTCGCACAACTTTCTCTTTTTCTCTTTTTGTTTCTTTTTTTTAATCTACCTGATCTCTTTCCACCTCGCTTTCTCCTCCCCAACGTAAGGTAGAAAACTGGAAGTTATTCTGTTTACTACCCCTGCCATGCTTCATGGTCTTCTTTTCTCTTCAAGACCCGTAATTTTTGCCCCTCCTACTCTTTCCGTCGGTACGCAGCAAGAAGGAACCGAGGATGTCTACTCCTGGTGGCACGATGAAGTGAGTCGCCAGAGCACAGATTGCGACGTCGTCTGGGTCGAGGCCGAACACCCGCTGTTTCTTCTCTACACGAGGTTGGTGCTTCTCATTGTGAGCGACCGTCATCACCGCTCGCATATCTCACGCAGTAACCACACACGTCGTCTCGTTGCCCCACCGTTGTTCTACCCCAGTGTGCACAGCGAACTAGTCCAATCGTACATCCTACTGAAGGGTTTAGCTTCGAAGCGTACAAGGCATTACTTTTTCTGGTATGCACTCTTATGTGCAGACTAATCAATAGTCTGATTCGGTAAGGTAATGCACTCATTCGTACACTCAGAGCTGAGAACCATTTAACGACCTCGGAAAAGTATGAACCGGCTGATTTCACTAGTTCAGTAGGTTGTAACCGT
This sequence comes from Dermacentor silvarum, assembly GCF_013339745.2. Classification (NCBI taxonomy): domain Eukaryota; kingdom Metazoa; phylum Arthropoda; class Arachnida; order Ixodida; family Ixodidae; genus Dermacentor; species Dermacentor silvarum. The sequence continues at coordinate 211,883,551 of NC_051155.1, read as the reverse complement.
AAACAGGAACCACTTTGCAGCCACAGTGTCGCTGCGGCTGCACCGCCTAATATTCGGTTTTGATTTTCGTTCAACGCCCAAAAGTGTGCCATGTTTCTGTCGCCGTTCTTTGACAGAGGCTTCTGTTATGCAGTGGAATTAATGACCATGACGATGCAGAGTGCACGGCATCGTCATTATTTCTGCTTCGGTCAGCGCAGAGGTAACATATTTGGCTCGACTCGTTCTCGACACTATATACCCCACAAAACTGCCCAATTTCTTCTGCTGCTGTCATTTTTCTTCATCTTTCATAAGCATCCAATTGTCTGATCTAAAGTAGGTGGCAGGAGTAGCAGTGCTTGATCAGCCTTTTCTACGACGACTCGAAGTAGTTAAAGTGTGCGAATTTTGAGCTGTCCGTCCAACATGAGAGCTCAAATGTGTGCAAGTGGCGACGTCAGCTTTGCACGGAGGTACGACGGATTGCTGGCTATGAACGGTACCACAAATAAATAAATAATAAATAAATAAATAAATAAATAAATAAATAAATAAATAATAAATAAATAAATAAATAAATAAATAAATAAGGAAGGAAAGAAAGAAAGAAAGAAGAAGAAAGAAAGAAAGAAAGAAAGAAAGAAAGAAAGAAAGAAAGAAAGAAAGAAAGAAAGAACGATTAGTCGCACTGTACTGCCTCTTAAACTGTTCGCCTTTAAAGTTGGCTTTCTTACAGGTCAAGCATGCACACGGTGAGAGACAGAGAGACAGCTTTACGGGAGGAGGGGGGGGGGGGGGGGGGGGGGGGTTGAAGATGCGAGTATGTGCTGTGGAGGGTTTTGCGCTCCCGAAGAACCGAACATAGAAGTACGATGCCCTACAATGGCAAGAAATTTTCTTTAACAGAACAATTTCTTTTTCTGAGCGCCGAACCTTGCATCTCAGCAACGCAGCAGGAAGGTCAACGTTGCTGAATAGCCGTAGCATGTACATATATTGGTGAAGCGTGTGCCGAGGAACGGGGATTCGCGGAAATGGAAGCCCATGCAAATTTAACTGTCTTGAATGTACAGGAAGCTTACCGGTCCGGTCTACGGGCTGGTGGCGAAGCCAGAGAGTAGTGCCTTGGCGTAAGGAATATAATCAGACCCTGTGATAAACACGGGAAAGAGGTTACCCCGTGAATAAGGCTGGAAACATCCCAAAAAATTCGGTCCCGGCTGTGCTGCTATCCAAAGCACTCGCACTGATACATTTGTTACACTGGCTATCAAGTGATAGGCGAGGAGTGTGATAATAGAAAGGTACGGGGGGCTAACCAGATCTGAGTGCGGTTGAATACAGTTGTAGGTTAAGGCAAGAAATTGATTCAGAGGAGAGGATAGGACAGAGATTTGGGAAATCTGAAGATGTAGACGAACTGACTTGTCTTCGATGCCCTGTAGAAATGATGGAACCCAGCATTTAAGACGCAAACACCAGGAGAGAAGTAGACGGACGTAAACGGAGAAGTTGCTGGGACTAGCAACAAGTTAATGAAAACAACCAGACAGAAGTTCGCAGGGAAGCCAGAGCGCGCATGCGTCGTACTTACTACGTGACTATAAAAAAAATTACGCCTAGTAACCACATTTTTCTAAATAAGGTATCTCTTTCTTTGGCAGCGATAACGAGGGTACACTAACACATTGATTGTGACCATGTTTTCAGATATGGTACACTTCAGTCAGTTCTCGTTCGTATCGTGTGGTTCTCCGTCCAATTTTGTTGCTAGTCCCAACGTGTGTCCGTCTACTTCTCTCCTGGTGCTTGCGTCTTAAAGGCTGGGTTCCATCGTTTCTACAAGTATGTACCAACAGGCCCAGCAACAGACTCTTCTTCGATGCCCCACAGACGCTCTCACACTCCTTACTTCACAAATCGCAGCAAAATTTCTAAGGCAAAAGTTGTAAGCGCATCACCAAGTATAAACAATTGCAACGTGCTTGTCGTGCGCCAACATTCCAGATGTAGAAGCAGCGTGCTCCAAGTACTGTCATGCAACCGTGAATGCCTCCGATTTCGCAGCGGATCCACGGGTCGTCCCAAGGGCGTGATCCACACGACGGGCGGCTACCTGCTGTACGCGCTGTCCACCATCTACTACACGTTCGACTACCGGCCCGAGGACGTCTTCTTCTGCTCGGCTGACGTCGGCTGGGTCACGGGTCATACGCACGTCGTCTACGGAGTGCTCGCCAACGGTGCCACCAGCGTGCTCGTGAGTGCACTCTGAATGAGTAGGATTGTTTAGCATCGTACTTTGTAGTGACGATTTCGCCTTACTAAAGCAGTCGAGAGATAACAGAAGTTTCTGCACGAAGAAGCATGATGCACGTACACTGGACAGGACAATTTTAGCCCTCTCTATGGAAAGGGAATGGGAGGGGGGGGAGGCAGGCTTTTGTCCCTTTGCGCTGTTACTAGAGGCGCAAAATTTAGCCCGACATAACCTTCTGATCAGCCTAAAAATGTTCGGGGTGCCGTAATATGTGTGTATCGATCTTTTAATGTACGAATATTACAACGGCCAACAATGCGTAACAAGGTCATTCTTGAGCTCACAATAGGCCTGAGGATCCTGCTTTGACAGTAAATAATTTTACCTTACCAAAATCAGCGAGGTATTATTGAGTTCTTTGGCATTCGCTTAACTTATATTTCTTTATCAATATATATATATATATATATATATATATATATATATATATATATATATATATTGCAGTGGTGCATTTCCTGCTGGTCACCTTCTTTCCAAAATGGCGTGCCCTCATTGTCCTCGCCTTTTCTTTGACTCCTTCAAGCTTCTGAAACGTCACAGTAACCGTCAGTAATGTTGAAAACTGCATGTAGTAATACTCAATTTGACTGTACTTTTGTACGAAATATTGTTACGCAATTACACACAATGCTGTAACAAAATGAGCCCCCCTCCTAAGGTTACTCTCACAATACCTCCATCATTGCTGTATTTGTTTAGCGTGGTATTTGTGTATTATTCTCATGTATACAACAACCATAAGCAGGGAATTTGGTAAAGTGTATCCTATGCAAGGATACATTAATCATTATGTGTACTGCACTTCAATTCAAACGCTTTCTACTCTACAGTTAGTTTGTCATGTGTTCCAACACCATAAACGAACTACCTGTTTGACCGTGCACGATGAACTGGGAGAAATGCAGCACTTCTGCTCCTTCAGTATCTGGACCACTGCTAATTATTCTGCCGCACCCCTACGTGCTGAAGTTGCACTGTTTCTTTCTACTATGGCTTGTCAAAGGGTTATCAGAATACTTCAACTACGACGTAAACCCTGCGCAGTTCGAAGGGGTGCCCTTCTATCCTGACCCCGGACGTTTCTGGGAAATCATCGACCTCTACCAGGTGACCAAGTTCTACACGGCGCCCACGGCTATTCGCGCCCTCATGAAGTACGGTGACTCGTTCGTCAAGAAGTGAGTGGCCTGAACAGTTCTTTGATGCTCAGTTATATATTATCACCTGCTTCAAGGTCCTTAAATATCAGCGCTTATATTTATGCTGTAGACTGATCAATTCAATTTCCCATCATTTTGTCCTCTGAGTTATATGTATTATAAAACATATATTTTTTTTAAAGACTGACGCGGCGATGTAGTCAGTATAGGCTTACACAATGAGTAGTCGAGTGTACGAAGGAAAGAAACTGCGGCTTTTCGAGAATGGTGGTACGTGGGTTACTATGAGCCATCTTGAATTTATCATGCAGACACGCAAACATGCATAAAGCCTAAAACGACGTTGAGGAACATACTGTTTCCATAGACGTAAATTTGCTAAAAGCAAGGAATAGTCCGAGTAAATAGACACAAAAACGCACGCGTGCTCACGTACCCACCTACATACACACGCCCCCACACTCACCGACAGACAAGCACGCCCCTCCTCCCCACCACACACACGCACGCCCGCGCGCGCGCTTACAGCAATTAGTGCAGATCAAAAAATAGACGCTGCGGTGAAGCGTTTCAGGTGATGTTTTGCCATTCAACATTGTCAACCATAAATGCGTCATGCGCTGAAATTCTGCGGACTGTGCATGCGTGTTGGCGCGCAGACAGTGACGTCAAAGCCTCCATTAACGACTTCATAACTCTGCCTTTCTGCGAGTAGCAGGAAGTCAACGGTCACGAGTGACGTAATCAGGGCCTTCGAAAAAAGCGTTCCATGTCAGTTACATAAATAACGAAATTTCTGCACGGCTTTCCTGTGGTACAGGTAGGAAAACTATATAAAGTGAGATTAGTCTACGTTGGAAAAGGGTAGACCTATGAAACAAGCATGCTGCTTTATCGTAACGATAACTATTTATGCGACTAAGGAAATGTCTCGGATAGCATGGTGGCCAACAATTGCGCTACGGGTGTTATAGCGGGACAAGGTCTCAACAATGCTCTTAATCTGTCTCTATAGTTCGGACTTAGATGACATTGTGTGTGTGCGTATGTTTGTGAGTGTGCATAAATGGGGTGAAAGTTTTATTTATTTATTTATTTATTTATTTATTTATTTATTTATTTATTTATTTATTTATTTATTTATTTATTTATTTATTTATTTATTTATTTATCATGAAATGCTTTTGCTCCTGTTGTCGGTGACGAAGCGACCTTGAGCCAAAAGCCAGAGCCGTTATCCGGGCCCTCAAACGAGGTGATCCGGTCAACGAGTTTTAGAAAATGCGGTCTTTGGCCCCCAACCCTTTGTACAGGACTGCATTACATACGCTAGTTACTTCCCGAACAAGTTACAAAAAGTATTGCTTCCGAGTTCTTCCTAATCTTTGTTCACAATACCAGTGAAGCTTTAACTTCTAGTACCCTGAAGTTTTATTTGTCATTTCCAATAGCGACATTCAAAAGGCAGATGCAGGGGACTTAAGGCCGCACATTTTCAGCCGGCTACTTCAACGTGACAAGAAGAAAAAGTAGCGACAGACGCTGAGCGCGGTGCACCGAAGAAAAGCGGTTGAAGGCGGCGGCACTACAAGCAGCAAAAGACGCCATTTGGTAGCCATTTCATGCTTACATCTACTCTCGATTACGGGAGAGCCAGAAATTTTTACAGCGAAGCTGATCCGGCGGAAATAAACCTATCAAAAACCTATCGAAAACTCGCGTCTCGTTCACTTGGTATATACCAAAATTGGCAGGGAAGGGTACGAATGCATGACTAACATGACTAACAGGGGAGTAACACGAGAACAAGGTGAGAGCAGGAGCCAACGTTTCGACAAGTTGACTTGTCTTCTTCAAGGCGGCATATTGATGTCATGACTAAATAGGTCGTGACATCAATAAACTCAAATGCTCGTCAGTTACGTCACGATTGATGATAATAAAATCACGTGTGGCGCATACCCTCATTGGTTATGCGGGTATGAGCCAGGGACAAGAAAGAAAGAAAGAAAGAAAGAAAGAAAGAAAGAAAGAAAGAAAGAAAGAAAGAAAGAAAGAAAGAAAGAAAGAAAGAAAGAAAGAAAGAAAGAAAGAAAGAAAGAAAGAAAGAAAGAAAACAGAAAGAAATCACGTGTGGCTCCCACCGGGGCCGCACATTTCATCTGTGCTGGTTTACCATCTGTACGGGGTGCATGGAGGGTGAACTTATTTATTTATTTATTTTGCATCCTTCATCATGAATATAAAGTAGGATGACAAGCCTGTACTCTCTCTGGCTACGCTAACATTTCGTTAAACATGGTCTCCCTATCTCTATCTCGTCAGTTCAGGCGTCATATGTAAGACAAAGCGTTCACCTCATCGCCAGTATCATTGCTCCGCAGACACAGCCGAAAGTCACTGAAGCTGCTGGGGATCGCGGGTGAACCCATCGGTCCAGACGCCTGGTTCTGGTACCACCACGTGGTCGGCGAGTGCCGCTGCATCGTTCTGGACACGTACTGGCAAACGGAAACGGTGAGCAGGCATAGCCTTGGAAACTCCGATTACGTCACAGCTTACGGTGACCGTTATCTGCCTATAGCAGCTCGCTTACTTCTCTACTGGACTGAGATTAGCCTAAAATGGTACGTCAGGTGAAGAGCAAGCTCGGTACGGGATCTGGAAACAGAAACAGAAAGATACAAAATAAAAGAAAGGCATGGAGGTCAACCAGACGCCATCCTGGTTTGCTATGCTACTCTACATAGAGGGAATGGGGTTAAGGCAAAGAAAAAAAGAAGAAAGAAAGAACTGCGCCAATTCGCACGCCGCTTTATGAGCTCGAACGCTACCAGAGACTCCAGGCGTATAAAGGTTCTGTAAACGTAATTGAAAAACGGTTGAGATCGTTGCTCTCGCATGACAGCTGTGTTGGCCCCGTTCACCTTGCTTGTTTCTTTGTTTCGCGAAGATTCATTACTGCTTTTTACAGCGAAGCCGTTAAGCGCTAGGTTCCAGAAGGTCGCGTCCATAGACCAACAATTTCGGCTACATGTGCGTGGCGGTTTCCCGCAAGTTGTGCCTTAGCACAGGCACGGCCGCTGGATAAAGAAAAGGCACCTTTTTTTTTATCCAGCGGCCGTGGCACAGCTGTCAAAACGGATGACTAACATGACTGATAGGTCATGACACCAGTAACATTGATGCGGGTATGAGCCAGGGATATGCGGGTATGAGCCAGTGACAAGAAAGGAAGGAAGGTAGGAAGGATGGAAATAAAGAAAGAAAGAAAGAAAGAAAGAAGGTAAGTAAAAATCGTGTGTGGCTCATACCCGCGTTGGATATGTGGGTATGAGCCGCCGAGAGCAAGAGCAGGAGAGATCTCACAGGATCTTGACGCTGCCGCGCAGTGTGCCGCAGCTATGAACGCTGTGGCTCATATACGCTAGTCTATGACGATGGGGCGGAATAGGCGCAGCAAACGCACTACTTGGCCATCGAGCCGGGCGAACACAAGACGCCGGTGTCCTTGCTCTTTGACGAACATGCCGAAGACGCTCAATATAATCAATAATGATAATATATAAATTCACTATAGCAATATTCACTACAGCAGACCCACCCTATAGTCACAGCTTCGCTGACTTCCATCTTCACAGTAGTGGAAGGGCTCTGAATTTTTAATTTGTGGTTCGTATCAAGAAACTATCATCATCAGCAATAAAGAAAGAAATGAAAGAAAGTAAACTTTCTTGCCGAGGCGGCATTCGAACCAGCGCACCCAAGGCGAGCGTCGTAACCACTAGGCTATATACAGCCACGCTTGCAGAACATGTATTTATGCGAACCATATGATTGCGTTCGAGCGTCGTCGTCTTCGTCCACAGCTGGCGCGTTCGCACGCGCTCGTGTCAATGCTCTGCGAGGTGAAGAAGAGGTTTTGCGCACTATGCTCGGGAGAGAGATAAAGAAAATGAGAGCGAGAGAGAAGAAGTGGTTTTGCGCACTACGCTTGGGAGAGAGATAAAGAAAATGAGAGCGAGAGAGAGAGACGCATTCACGGAGCGGGTCTGCTGGAACGCGTTGTGGGCATTGCAACGCAGTGTCGGTGTTGCAAGCTGCGCTATGCAACGCGCAGTGACGGCCGTAAGTCCAAGACGCGGGAAAAGAAATTATCATCATCATGAGTAATAAAATGAAAAGTTCGCGCGCACTTCCGGAAAATGCTGGGCTACGATCGCCCAGCTTTGCTGTTTCAAGCGTTGCGCTACCGAGTGCAAGGTTAAGCGTTTTTTTTTTTTTTAGCTGCTCGTTTTCAAGCGCTTTGGGATGCTCTGAAATGCGGCTCCTCGTTCTCCTAGCACGAGCGGAGCACTCCAAACACTTTCGGCTGGTTCCGTCGACGCGATCTGTTGCGATATGTTCAATTTCTTTGTTGGAGGGCGTGGAGAAAAAAAAATTCCTTTCTTTAGAGTCACAAAAGGAAGCAAAGCCACATGTCCGTTTAAGAAGCTATAACACACTAAAAAACCTGACAAGCATTCGGTTGGGGCACTCCACCGGCAGCGTCAACCGAGAACGACTCTGTATTTGGCTGTCTTATATCTGGTAGAAGATTTGGAGGGCTACCTTAAGGACATCGTTGGTAATCGGCTAGAGGTTAAGCGAGAAGCCGACAGGGAACGGTGAGAAGCGAAAGATAAAGTAATCAATTGCAAGAAGAAAGCGAGTAAATAACGCTAGATCAAAGCTGAACTACCCAAGGAGCGTAACGATTGCGGCGGATATCATCGGAAAAACTACCACTTCTCGTAGAAGTTCACGGATGGCGCGAACATATTGTGCTTTGCGTGTAGATTGTGTGAATGACTATATAGTTCCCTTAAAATGAGCGACTGATGGGTAGCATGATTAGCTGATACAATTGCTCGCTTGCACTTTAAAATAGTTATCGCATTCTCTCTTGTGAGAGCACAACCTCTGCCGTCATGCATAAGGTCCTGGGGTCGACTTAGCGGAGTATCAAGCTCGTAAGCGTTGTTTGCATTAGACCGACAACCTTAGCTACTGACATGTCCAAAGGCACGATTGGCTAGCATCTGCTCGTACGAAAAGATATAGCGTAAGGACTTTTTTTGAGCGAAAGGCGTAAACTTTGTCGCTGTTTGCGTCCAAGTCCCCGCACAGGCAGGGGACGCTCGATCCCCACACTGATGAAATGTTTGACGCTTTTGCCCTAGTTATTAATTTATATTATCCGCTTGATCGAGTCACGGCGAGTACATTTCTGTACGTATGCGACCTATTTTGGCCGCTTCTCTGCAGTGGTGAAATAGAACACTGCAGGGAATAGAACACGGATATTAGCCATAGGATAAATTTAACATTCTGCCTACCTAATTAAAGCACGTCCCTATTACCTCCGAGTAAAATATATCGTTACTGACGACCGCTTTGGTGATCAAAGCACTACCGTGTTTGAAGGTAGTGCTTTTTGAGTTGACGTGGGACGCTTCGGTAGCAATTTAGAAATATTTTTTTTTCTAGTAATGGGGGCTTGCAGACAATAGTTATCTTGTGCATGTGATCCGAGCGGGTGACTCAATTCTTTTTATGAAGGAACGTAGCATGACTGACTGTACAATAAATAGATATTTAATTAGTTTGTAATTATGACCACTCATTATAAAATGTACATAGTCACTCTACCACCTTGACGTGCCTTCAATGATGTCTCCAGCGCCTTGACATAAAATTATATAAATTTCACACAATTATTGACAGTCGATCATAATTCGTGACATAATAAGGGATTAATATTTTTTTGGCACCACGGTTTCGAAGAACTAGCGCGAGCTATTTTTCTGACGCTGCCCGTGAGCTTAAGCATGTAGCCTCAAACAGAATTGCAATGCGCCGAATTTGACGAGTGATGTATCTCTAAGCTCGCAAGTTGATCGAGGAAAATGGCGCGCTGCTGATGTGGTGTCAGTGCCTTCGAAGGGTCGATTCGTCGAGGTTCCGCTTATATTGGTAGACCTTCTTTTCAGTTTATAGGCCAGCTCCGGAGGAATGCTAAGCAAAATTGTGGCTAAGCTACAGTGAGTCGCCTTTGCGCGCTTGCTGATTATTTACTGTAAATAGAGTTTGAAGAAAAAAGAAAGAGAAGTGGTGCTATCGAATGACGGAAAGAAAAGACAGAGAACAGGCAGAAAGGAGAACTCATTCTGGTGGAGAGCTCGCAAGGACAGAAGGCAAGAAGAAAAAAATACAGAATAAGCATAAACGCGAACGCAGCGTGCTCACAACCTCGCTCGAAGTTTTTTTCTTCATTTACTGTTGCACCAACGCGCACGCCGCTATATAAATGACACCGACAGAGCTTTCCAGGTTAGTTGCGGTAGTCACCCATAGATGGCGTCCCTGTCGTTTGAAGCTCCGAGGAACATTGCGCCAGCTTTCATTTCCCCCCCAAAAAAAATAAGCAACACATGCGATTTACCACGTATTTAAAGCTAATTAATTGCTTTGCTGTTGTTTTCACTCGGCTTCCAATGTTGCCACAATCGCTCTTAAACAAAGCCCCGCGGGAACCACTCGCGCTTCAACCTCGCGTCTCCCTGTGAACGCAGCTTCAGGATTGCGCTTAAGGCGGTGCTCCTACTTACGGAAGTAGCCGTGCTGCAATGGACCTGAATGACTTGCTGGATAAGTCAGAGCTGGTACTAGAGTCTAATTTTCAACCGAACAGGCCAGTTTTATGCAGAGCTGCTTTCCTTGAGAAGGTTGATGTCACAGAGTAATATCACAAGTCCCCCCTCCCGTCCTTCTATATTTAAATCGTGATGATAACGTTCATAGAATCAAAATAGGCAAGCATAAAAAAATGCAGTGCCTCGTGTAATTGCATCTAATTTAATAAATCCAGCAGTGGTCACATTTCTGTTTTGACACTCAGGTTCTCAGGCAATCCATGTGGAAGTGCTCTTAAGAATGTACAGGAATGTGCGGCCAGAACGGTCCTGTGCGCATTAGGAGTGATATTCTTGTTTCCTACGCATTTGATTGTGTTTTGTGCTTTGAAACCAACAATTTTTCACTGTTTCTGGAAGTAAAGGAATAGGAATAAGAACAAAGGGAATGGCGTACAATCGTAGCATTTTTGATAAAAAAAAAAAAAGGGAGCACGCCAGCCCTGGGCATTGCGACCACTCGATCGATGATAGTGAATCATTGCTCATGCCGATTCGTTGAAGAAACGTACGCTATACTTAGTAAATGTGCCTGGATACATACCATTGATTAAAGATTACATATTTCCTCACGTCACTTAAAAATATTGCCTCCCAGTATAAGGATTCAAACGCTTTATTCGGTCAACATGTCAAGGCCCTCATTCGCCAGGGATGAACCGAGTTTGACAATTACCAAAATCAGTCGAGGCAACTAAGTGTTTAACTTGTCGATATGATGGCCTGTTCTACATCATTATTTTTTTGTCACGCAATAACAGGGTGGACAAATGATCACGCCTCTGCCGGGCTGCACGCCCCTGAAGCCGGGAGCAGCGGTGAGTGGGGATTACACCTTTCGAATCCTCCTTTATACTTCTATAAGCCTTCTTCAAACGCAGTTTCAGTTAACTACAAAAACAAACGGCGTTTCTGAAAAAGTTACGAGTGTGATATGTCGCTTTCATTTTGTTTTAGTTATCGCAAGGACGTGTTATTATCAGACACTGACACTGACGTTCACTCTTCTTACCACGATTGCCTAACAAATACGAGGTAGAAAAGTTGTTTCGGAAAAACGTTAATACTCTGTAGGCATGTCATGCACGCTGATTATAGCTGCTTGCGTAAAATAATCCCTCTTAACAGGGACTGCCTACCGCGGAGTTTCGACATTATGGGTCGTATTTTGTAACGGTTTCTTTCATTTACCATACTTTCTTGTGCATCGTCACTGTCCCCCACTACCGCCGCGATTGACAATTCGGCTGTACAAATGATTTTAAAAAATGAGTATAATTCGAGGAAAAGAATGTACACAAAATACGGTCGTCTATAGTGTACGCCGTGTTGGTAGGTTGGTTTTAATTCAGAGACGTGACTTGCCAAACATACCACTACTTGCGCAGACACTCCCATTCTTCGGCGTGGCGCCAGCCATACTCGACCCGGACGGCAAAGAGATCAAAGGCCCAGGAGAAGGCTACTTGGTGCGTATCAATGAATTTCGTTGCTACTCTTATTTTATCGACACCGTGGCGTCGGTGTTAGAAGGTCTACGTGCTATGTGTTTCGTCATAACCTTAGAACTAACACAGATAAAAATATTATTAGGGGAGTGTGAATGCTAGTTTTGGAGACCCAATTTAATTGTTCCAGAAGTGAATCAAATCGAATGTCTAATATACAAGTATTTCAGTATTTCAAACGGTTTGCAAATAATGTACGGCCTTCTCACTATTAATCTAAAGAAGTATCGCATTCTGTAACTAACAACAATAGAAAGTTTGTCATTACACTGCACACTATAAAGCATGCTCTTTTAGGGGCACAAAGGCACCGTTTTTAGAAACATCTAAGCAGTTTGTTCGCCAATTCGGGGTTCTTGGGAGAATGCGGGGTCGAGCATCATCCTATAAAGTTTAAAAATGCATACTTATGGACAAACTAACCTGTTTGTATACTTTCGTGAAGAAACCAGAAACGCGTGTCGTCTGCGGCAGTGTCACAGCGAAAACAAGCCATTTTTTTGCTAGGTGGAATGGTCGCGGCAAATGGTTCCACTGTAGTATCGAGTACCTTGAAATTAAGCGTATTAAGATTTAATCCGATTAGAGGACACAGGCGCTGCATCTATAAATTGTAGCAAACAGTATGCACCTCAGAATGACATGTCTAAATAAAAGTTTATTGCCATTTATTGTAGTCTAACCGGAAAATGCTGGCACCATTAGCAGCGCAGCGAGCTATCTATAGTATCGTTATGACCACTGTGGGTGGGATGAAAGTTATCGCATCTTTGTTCCAATTTCATGCTTTACCGCGGACAGTCGACGACGTGACATCTTCGAAAGATATTCCGATTTTCTAACTCTGACTATTCATTTCGAGGACCGAATCAATTAGGACAATATTCGATTTGTTATTTGAGAGATTCGAATTCGCGGAACCCCGATAAGTATACCTCAATGACAGGACTCCTTGAGGTACTGAATCTATGCATAAATTCGTGTGGTTTTACTCATGCTCAGTAGATTCCCTCGAAATTCCATTGTAGATTCGCGCATGCTGATGTTCTTCGCGTGTATGCTTTGTTTACCGATAGTATACATTTTCTACATTTTGCAACGAGCGTGTAATGAAATAATGTCCACTACGCCAGACTTCGGTACAGCGGTGGGAAGCAGCTTCCTCTGCCAAACAGCCATGATGTTTGCCTCGTTACCGTCGTTCTGGCACCACTGTAAATAGGTGTCAAAATTTAGTCAGTAGCATCCAACGTTTACATCGCACTCACTGACATCGCGATGTGTCCGTAAACGGAACTCTGGTTTATATCACAAACTGCAAACAAAATTACAGTTCGAATCTATCCGACGCATGCTTGAATGTCCGGCCGTAATTCGTCCGACGAGTGCACGTTTGTTACACGTGCACTACACACCGCTATACACGAAGGCGTCGGACATTAAAAATTAGTCGAATACGTCTGCGTTCGTCTCATGCGACCAACTGCCCTTCTGTGTAATGGGCTTGTGCCTGCCCATATCACGCACGCGTACCTAACGTTAATATTTTGCGTGTTATATATATGTAGAACGCATAACTCACTCGGTGTATTATAATTGCTTTGTCATCACAGATGCTCGCCCCCTTTTCCTCTCTATAATATATCTCTTATCGCACTGTGGTGTAGCAGGTCGGAGAATCCATTTTGTGGTATATCTCTCTACCGCCTAAGGCATCATCTTTCATTATGCTTCGAAAAAAAAAGACGCCGTGTTTCCCTTTTTTTTCTTTCTTTTTACTTCCACAGTTCTCAGGAAACTTTGAGTCACTTGGAACAGTCTAGAGCGCAATTTGATGTATTTCCTTCGTTCGTGGGGCAATTTCAGGTTATTAAGAAACCGTGGCCCGGTATGATGCGCACCTTGTACAAAGATCACGACCGCTTCCAGAAGAGCTACTTCACGAAGTTTCCCGGATACTACTTCACTGGCGACGGTAAGTGCGCTACAACTCGTGCACGTTTCAAAGCGACTGGAATAGTTCCTTAGAATTATTTATTTTATGTGTAGCGTAGTGGCGTCGATGATCATTGTTCCAAGAAAGCTACTTGCGTAATAAAATTTGGAGGGTTGCACCACGTAGTCTGATTATTTAATTCTTTTTTTTATTTTTTGAAAGTGATGTGGTTAGGCGGCACATCTCGTAAACAGGCACCATGTTTATAAACAGTGGTCATAATTACAACACAATTATTGAAAAACCAATGTGACTTCTTGTCCCACGTGAACTTAAACAGATGCCTGCGCCATTCCGCAGTGGTTCTAATTAATTCCCAAGTAAGAAACTGCGGTGCACCATGCTGCAGGCTACAGAAATTCGAACAATAACGTGCGAAATTCGAAACTATAGGTTACATAGCCTGTCAAGCAAAAAAAAAAAGAAAAGCATAGGTTAATAATGATGCGTTCCAAATGTAACGTTTTAACGAAGAGAACGAGAGAAGCGTGCTTCTCCTCACAACATATCTTATTGTAGAGAAGCCAACCTTAACAAATTCATTTGCGTTTTTAGTGGCTTACACCGCACTATAGCGGTGTACTGCGGTGAGGCATAAAAATGTATGGCGGTGAAGGGAAGTGAAAATTTGCGGAAGCACTAAATGTAAATAGTGTGTCGTTGCTCTGGCTCCTCCAGGACACCAAAGGGTCAACAGGGCACCAAATCTGCACGTATGCGTACACATGCACGTCGCAATTATCGGACGCTGGTCACCGCTTTTAATCCTGCTGAAGAAGTCCATCATTCGTGCACGCGCACGATTTTTCTGTGTTCTCGTGATACCGGTTTCTTTACTGTCAGGCTGTCGGTTGGTCCTGATGAACCCAGCAGCGTTTGACAAGCTGCACATTAAGCTTTAAAAACTTGCCTTTTCTAATTAAGTAAATAAAAAAATTAGCAAAGCATGGCTTGCCAGAAAAAATTATATTGACGTAATAAATTGGGACAAGAATACGATCAGTTTTGGTCTAAGCAAGTGTAAGATTGCAAAAAAATAATAATAAGCGCTGCTGGTCATATTCGTCTGGTGTAACAAAGGGATTGAAGAGCTCTTTTTGAAACCTTTATGCATGATGGTTGCAGTGTATCGAACTTGTGAATGAGATATAATTCTCTCCAGTTGCTGTCTCTGCGTGAACGAAAGGTGTGCCTGTAGGATATGAAGTTTAAATTGTCGAAATTGTGACCTGGCTGCATTATAAAGTTTTGTAGCCGCGTCCGTACGATGTCCGTTTAATCTAACGTTCATTGGGTGTCATGTTTCGCCAATGTATTGTTCGTGCATTCTGATATATTATGTACAAACCCGCCTGTTTACTTCCTCTTTTTAATGCATCGCTTTTAAACAATGATCTATAGGCCCACCTTCGCTAAGGTATCTAAATGACGCTGGCAAAACCGGTAAGACGAAGATTGTTGCTTCGGCGTGGTCCTGCTCCGCAGGTGCCCGCCGGGACGAGGACGGCTACTACTGGATCACGGGTCGCGTGGACGACATGCTGAACGTGTCGGGCCACCTCATCTCGACGGCGCAGGTCGAGGCGGCGCTGCTCGCCGTGCACGACCTCGCCGAGGCGGCGGCGGTGCCCCGGCAGCACAAGGTCAAGGGGCAGTGCCTCTACTGCTACGTCGTTCCTAAAGAACGTCAGTACACATTTATTTATTTTATTTTGATTTCGAGAAGGTCTCACCTTAAGGCGTAGTAGAAAATAACGTTGCCTAAATGGATGCAACAGACCTGCATAAAGCTCGAGCTTCCGTGAATATTTGTAGATAAAAATCCGCGTGTACCTACTCGAGGAATCCGAGCAGGCCGGTCATTGTTGGGGCCTGTTCCTCTGAGAAAGGGTTCCCGGAGGTGTCTCACGCATGCGTATACATGCTGGTCCCGGTTCGAATCTTTCCTGCCAACATCTTACTTTTCGCTACTTTATCATGAGCATGAATACAGGTATGCGGTTGGAGAGCAAATAACAGACGCTCTCAAGTCATGACCGACAGCCTACAGATATTCTTGAAAGAAAGAAATGAAAAGGGAAATTCAGGCAGGTATACCCTTCAAAAGTATGAGATGAGCGCATTCTACAGGTACTAACTTGTAGGGTTGTAACTTGGAGGTTAATTAACAAAGAATCTTGCGATGAAGCTAAGGACGGCAACACGGATTAGTGAGCAAACAGCTACAGCTGATCTTCTAGAGGAGACCAAGAGGAAGAAATGAATTCAGGCAGGACACCGACTGCGTAATTAAAACAAATAAACGTTGGTCTGTTAGAGAAGGCTCCAAAAATGGGTAAAAAGAACGGGTGCCAAGGAAAGCTAGAGCGCAGTAGATGTTGGCAGAAAATTAGCCGATGTGGTGAGGCTAGGAAATCTGCAACTACAAGATCGAGTCAGCTGACGCAACTTTTGGGATTCCGCTGGAAAGTCTCTGGGGGCACCGCCACGCGTCGTTTAGCGTGTCATGAATTAAAACACGTTACGTCTGTGCTACGCCTGAAATCGGACAGATATACCTGTTATTTTGTGCGTGTATGTGACGCTGCGTCTATAGGTATACTGGCGGGAAGTCCGTACGGCGCTGCGCTATGCGGCGAAAGCTGCCGCTTAATTTTCGCGTTCACTGTCGAGAGTTATTCCTCCGATGACTCGCTTTCATTCATTCTTTTTTTTTTTCTTCTACAGGGCAAACATTTCTCCGAGGATCTCAAGACCCGGCTCAAGCAAAGTGGTAAGTCACCTCACGTCAAATCAAACTGCCAGAACTCGGATTGTCCGCGCAGTCATGGCTTCACCTTAAAGATACCAGAAACACTTTCGCCAATGCTTAACATTATTGGGCAAGGTGATCGTGATATATAATTCAGAACTCAAGCTCTTCTAGCTGCCAACTTTAATACGGCCAGCAACGCAACAGGTAGCTCTCAGCTTGTCAAGGGGCGACGCAGCGCCAGCATCCAATATGTACACGGCCTTCCCGTCCATCCTCCTCAGCGAAAGTCAGATTTAGTGCGTTAACATTACACAGATCGAAACTGGCCGTCGGTTCTTTTATCCGAGTTTGCATCTCGGGTCGACTTCGAAGGCTGTGTAAAAAAAAAAAAACGATTGTGGGCTAATTTTGATAACAGTACATGTACGAGATGTATCCCCTGAAAGAGCTTTAATGAGACAGAATTACACAGATCAAAACCTGACCTTTGGCGAAATGGAGAAATATATCCTCGGCGAAGCAACTGGCGGGGTAAGAGCGATGGAGGGAGAAAGGGTGAACAGCGGAGTGGTGTGACGTAGAGAGGCACGTGAGACGTGAGTGAAGGCGGCATATGCGCGTGAGTTGCTGGCGCACTAGA
The DNA here is from genome assembly GCF_013339745.2 of Dermacentor silvarum. Lineage (NCBI taxonomy): Eukaryota > Metazoa > Arthropoda > Arachnida > Ixodida > Ixodidae > Dermacentor > Dermacentor silvarum. The sequence goes on along the minus strand of NC_051155.1, from coordinate 211,866,453 downwards.
TTGAAAAATGCACCCCGTTAAACACTACTCGGTGTGCAGGATGCTTGTGATAAGACGTTTGCTGTCGTTTGCATACATGTATGCATGTGTGCGTGGATATGTAGCGATAGGTAGGTCAGCGTGTAGCGAGTTCAATAGTGAAAGATCTGTGGTATGTCGTATGTAATGTTCAAAAGCAACCGACAAAAAGTCTGCGATTACGCTGTTGTATTTCGGTGGACGTTGGACCATATGAGACGTTGTACACTCGTAGACAGCATCGCTAGAAAATAGCAGGGAGACAACTGTAGTAGATCGCAACGACCTAGTAACACGTAAGTGATCACGTCACCAATGTCATGTGGATGTCGATGGATAGTCATAGGATTGAAGTATTTCATATGTCTATCGCATTAGAGTCAGTGTCAGTTCTTTTTGTTCAGAATTCATTAGCGCCGTCGTGCTATAAGTGCGAGCAGTACGTGGATGATTTCAAACCATGCCCGAAGAGGGGAAAGAAACAAAAGCTGTTGACAAATCTCGAGCGGTTATATTTCGTTAAAGTTGTCTATTTTTATGCCTCTAATGCGACAGAAACGAAGTTCTTTCTTTCTTTTTTTTATGGTTCAGGAAGACAGATGAAGAAAGGAAACACAGGGGAGTGGGAAGTTGTGAGGTTGGGCTTTCTATATTGGAGTAGTTCAGTAAAGCTAATGGATATTTAGAGCCCAACGTTTTGTGTTAAGATTTGCTTTCTGTTTCTTCTTCTCTTTCTTCCTTCTTCCTTCTTTTCTTTCTTTTTTTTTTTCTCGTTGACAACACAGTTTGCGGCCGTAACGGAAGGCCCGCTTGATTTAGTGCTCGGAAGGGCACTGCTGGAGTTCCAACCAACTTTTATGGCGCAATCTATTTCTGCCACATTCGCGTGCTTTTCTTTTCTTCTTTTTTTTCCCCTCTGGAACGTCTTCATTTCCTAACGTCGTCCATTTGAACCTACGACAATCTGTTGCTGCTAAAGGGGAAGGAAATAATAAAAAAAGAATAATTGGGAAATAAACGAGCAAATAAATTCCAGGCTAGCTCTCATTCTCGTGAAGCTGTCATTTACACATTTGTAGAGCTCCGATTTCAAAAGACAAAAAAACTTAAGGACGGCTTTAACTCCACGCGTTGTTTGATAGAGCTGTCGTCAGTGCTCGCAAGCTCGGTCGCCTGCCGTGCTAATCCCACGCACTGTCGAGAGTTGGCAAGAACGCTGGTACAGAGACTGACGCAAGCGTCATTCTTTTTTTTTCTTGCTTCTCCTCTCGTTTCGTAACTCTATCGCGGCAAAATGCAGCCGTGGGAGGAATTCAACCCACTTTTGCGCCCTAATTCTAACCAGGTTAGTGTTTCCGGCTGTACTATTAACTCGACTTTGATGAGAAATCAGTGTGTAGTAGTTATAAAAGAAAAAAGAATGGGGGGGAGGCTGCGGAAAATTCCGTAATATAACACTTCGGCAACTCCGCTCTTATACTAACATGCCGAGCCATCGAATCTGTCATTTTAAGCCGTGGAATCAATACTAACAATTCGGAAAACAATCGCCCCTGCGAAGGACACTGCTTAATTGCCTCTCGAGCTGCGTACTGCACCAGCCATGGTAATTGCGAAACGTTGAAACAGCAGATTAGGATAACTATTACAATGTCCGTGTGATAAAAGAGCCTGGATTTTCTTGTTTGTTTGTTATTATTATTAGAGTGCTCCACTTGAAAGACCGACGGAACATGTGGCATTTAAAAAGTACATTCTCGCGTATTGGCGAATACTGAAAGACAAAAAAAATAAAAAATAAAAAAAAATCAGCTGCGCCTCTTCTGTCGAGGAAATTGGGGTGAGCAAAGCTTGTCGTGTCTTTCTTCGGTGTTCCTCCGAATGAATTGCACTGACGAGTACCACGTTTGCTCGAACCACAACCGGTCATACGCACTGCAGCTGGCTCCGAAGTTCCGGTTGAGAAACTTGCGTTGAAAACTGGCCGTCGCACCGGGGATGTTGACGCTAGCGTTGTCGAGGCGTGCACCATCGTTGTCGGGTTCCTGAAGGGTAAGACGACACTGACGCTTGGCCTCAACATCGCGCTCCCGCATCTCGGGGTAGGCGGCTCTTCGCTGACGTTTGGCCTCAACACCGCGCTCCTTCAACTCGGGGTCCGCGGCTCTTCGCCGAAGTTTCGCCTGGGCTTCGGAAGCCCTCACGCCAGAATCGGCACCTCGACGACGAGCCTTTCCCGAGCGCGTTCATTCTGGATGGATTTCCATGAAATTGCTTCAAAATTAAATCTGTCCGTTACGTAAGACAACGAATATTTTGGCTCTTATCCTCTTACGAACAAGTCCCTGAAATGGTTCCCCGCGCACGTCGGGGAGCTTGGTACTAAAGAAGACAACAGCCGCAACAACAACAATACTAACGGCCGAAAACACACCGGCATCCAGCCCAACCACAACGAGCGTGCCCATCGCGTCGCGAGGCAACTTACCCGCCGCGACGCGATCACCCAGAGGGCAGCCGCCGTTGTTGTGCGGGACCCCAGCGGAGGAATTACCAACAGAACCCAAATCGCGGCGGACGGAGCTGGGGGCCACGGAGACGCGGACCGCGATACATAGGAGTTTCCGGCCTCGTACCGAGAGGTTCTTGTACACTACAGGAAAGAACGTATGACATATCCACAACCCCACGGGCGGCTGGACAAGTCCCAGGCAGTCGACCTGAGGCGGTTGCAGACGGGCACTTTCACCAACCCCTACCGTGCACCTGCACCGCCTGTGGCCCGCGCTGCACCCGTCGCCCGGCTGCCCGTAGTGCGAGCACGAACGGGCTGATATGGCCCATATATATACTTTGGCAATGCCAACGCGCTGAAGAAGAAGGACCAAGAGGAAGGGGGAAGATAACAGCAGGACCCTCTGAAGCGGGGCACCTCGCTGAGAGATGGCAAGCCGTCCTCCTCAGCGAGGCACCTGAGGACCAGGAGTGGGCCGTCCAGCGGGTCAGGGCCATTGCCGAGGATCTCGAAAGATTTTCTCCGGCGATGGACCCCTGGTAGCCTAGCCCCGGGCACCAACAGCCATAACCGCTGGACAAATAAAGTTTATTCCTATCCTATCCTACCCTCTTAAGCAGTGGCTACTACCCCCGTAAAAGCGGCCTCCCCATTACGACGACAGAAGAGAAGTGAAATTGTACGCTGGAATGATTAGCGGCAACGCAGCCAGCTGTGGAAGCAGACGACGACGACGAACGCGGGAGCAGTGGCACGAGCGCGTGCCGAGCACGAACGCAAACCGAGGGGCGCCAACGAGCCAGCTGCGGAAGACGACGACGAGCCAATGCTGATCGATGAAGATAATTTTGTGCGTGCATAGACACCACCGAAATCTGTGAGTTATAAAAAGCGTCGCTTGAAAAGGAGGCAGAACGCGTCGATAAAATATCAAACGGAAAGCCGCGTAAGAGAAAGTCATATCATCAGCTTTGCAATATGAAGGAATAACCGCTCGTGGAGAAATCAACGAAATTAAAAGACAGCGTATGTGTTTGCTCTTTCTTCTCAGTTCCGTCATGTCACGCTGTAATTCTCTTCTGAAATGTTAAACCACCTTTCGCAGTTCGCAGTAAATATACATCGCACCGACAGCTGGATCTATTGGTTTCGCATAACGAATATTGCACTACAGAAGACGGGTAAACACGGAATCAGAACAGTAAAAGGCGCTGTCTTGATTTGTTCACAAATTGTCGTAGAAGTATATTTCACGTTGGCAAAGTTGGTGAAACTTTCTAAGTGCAATCTAACTTGCAATCTGTCCTTATTCCTATATGTGCGCCTTCTCGTGCCTGTCCCATATTGACCCATGCACGATCGCTTTAGTTCTTCTTTCTGTACCGCATACTTGTGTACTGCATAGGCCTACTTCGAATTAAACACTCATATAAAGCCAACGGCTTACGGAGTGATTCAGATGTACGTTCTTATCGCGCTTCGCTTCGACAGAATTGACCCGAATGTCGCTTTCGAGAGTAACGCTGCGACTTTGGTATCCACAGTCGCTTGACGTTGGCAGCAATCTCCGTTGTATACGCAATACTTCAGTGTACAAATCCTTCTGTGAATTTGGTGCGTCTTGTGGCTTTGACATGCTTCGAGGTCGTAATAGGCAATAACAAGCGTATTGTTATTACATCACACTCAACGTGGCCTGTGACACGACCTATACTCTACCAATGCACACTGCATCATCAGCGATTCCAAAACGGCCATTCGCAACTACACAAAAGGTACTGATAGCACCCCACGCACAGAAGATACTGTCCGGCACTCAAGTCAACGTCGCGTTCAGATCACCTGGGCCCCTGGTAACTCAGGTCTGGCTGGAAAGGAAGCCGCCCACGATGCCGCCCGAGCTCTCACACACCGGGTGCATCATCCTCCTTCTCCTGCGTCTTCCGATCCTGACGAGCCCTCTGTTCACGTTCAGAGAAATCCTCCTCCACTACTGCAGGGAGTGGTCACGCTACCCCCCAGCACACAAAATGTGAATCCACCACTTGGCGACTACTTCAGACGCGAACTTTGCCAAACCCCGTGCTATACCACCGAATTTACCCCGATGCATACTCCCCACTCTGCAAAGCGTGCGAGGCCGGCGCTGACCTCGATGACATTATTTGGGCATGCCCCAAAGCTTTACCCACCAACACCCACCGGACTAACACTACACTCATCATAACTACGGCCGAGCAGTGGGAGACATTTCTGCTCAGCTTGGACCCAGAAGAGCCACTCTGGGCCGTCCGGATGGCCGAAGACACCGCCAGAAAGAAAGAAGTGGCCGCCGTCTGATGAAGGGTGGGACTGGCGGTTTGTCTCCCGACCCCTGCCACCTCCGGACCTCATCATGGACACAATAAAGTTTTATCTTTCTCTCTCTACGAGCGAAATTCGGTGGCCAGACTCGCCAATGCGCTTCGTGTTTAATGTTATCGAGGACTTATAACACTACGATCTGCGTGACTGCTGCGGTTGCTTGTCAGAGAGACAATTTCTGAAAGTGCGCACTACACTTACAGCACGACTAGAGCTTAAGGCTACGGGACATGCTCGGTCCGCGGGAAAGCACGACCCGCGAGTTGCGAGCTAGGAAAGTGCTGCTGGTGTTTCAAAGGTCTACGGGCCTCATCGAAATTTTGTGAATAGCCTTATTGTGTGTGTTCGTGTCAGTGGGGGAAATTGTCGACTGCGTGTATATGTTACCTCTGTGTATAAATACCATAATTATGACCCAGCACATGAAATAGCTTGCCAGACGATCTGGATAGCAAGTCTAATGTACCTATATATCTGCAGCACCGAAATAAAATGCCAGGCGAATTGATTTACGTTCACTGTATGGTGACAGCGCTACTGGTACGAGGACTGATGAAGGTACGAACAGTGCATGCCAAGTTTCGTCAGCATTCAGTGCGTGTCTAGTTCATACCTTCTTCATTCTTTGTACTAGTAGCGCTGTCGCCATAGAATTATCTCCAGAGAGAAATGAGATGGGAAGCCAGGTTAAGCAGAAGAGAGGCTTCTGGTTTGCTACCCTACACTGGGGGAAGGCGGAAAGAAAGGCAGAAAGAATAGTGGAAAGAAAAAGCAAGCAGGCGAAAAAAAAAAAACACGAAAGGAGGAAGCGGGGAACAGCCGAGAGCACCAAAGTATCTTTCATAAGCTACTCAAACGTGAAAAGTTTGATGGCACTATCTACATCTCCCGCTTTTCATTAAAGTCTATACATTTCTGTTTCTCCCGTGTTTTGCAGTGCGCTCGAAGATCGGAGCTTTTGCGGACCCGGAGTACATCCACTGCGTCGAGCGGCTACCCAAGACCCGGTCGGGCAAGGTGATGCGCCGGATACTGCGCAAGATCGCCTGCAACGAGCTCGAGTTTGGCGACGTGAGCGCACTCAGCGAGCAGGACGTCATCTCCGAGCTTCTCCAGTCCAAGTGCTTCATCCAGAACGGACACTGAAGCCGCGCGATCGCGACCTGCGGTCATCACACTCGGCCTCCGGTTGCGTGGATTGCTACACCGCAAGCCTGTCTTCAGCACTAGCGGCAGGGCTGTTCACCTATTTTCCTAAACAGACACCGTGGCTCGTCGGTTATTCGGTGCACGACGATGTGCAGAAAACGCAGTAGCGAGTAGCGTAGCCCCGCATCCTTAAAGGGGCCCTGTGACACCCGTCTCTTCGCACTTTCCCGAGTTTCAGAAAATCGTAAGCTTTCAAAAGTGAATTCGCTCCAGAATACACGCGACTGCGCCGTGTGGAGATGGAGGCTGTCCTTGGAAAATTATTGAGCTTAAAAAGCGTAGCAACGTCTAAGAATCATAGGCAAAATAAAAGAAGATAAGAGGTTGTGACTTTTGGCGCGAGTTCGTAACTTTTCGTGGCAAGTGCGAAGACGTAATTTGTCGATATATAGCAGCTGCATAGGTTGTGGTTTCACCTGTGGCCTCCTTTCGCTTCAATTCCTATGTGGCTGTTTTCTTCTCACAACTCTCTTTTCTTCATGCTGTCTCTCTTTTACTTTCTCTCTCTCTCTCTCTCTCTCTCTTTTAGCATTGATTACGTCACTCGAACGCTTTTCCGCTCCGGTCGCCGCTCCCTCTTTCAAGGTCATGAACCTCGTGTCCCTTTGCTATTTGTAGAACAAGCGCTTCTGTGCACAGCAAGTTTTCTTCGCAACCGTGCCGTCCTTTCTTCTCGCTTCCTCACGCCTCATTTCCGGCCTCATGTTGGGTCTTGGGCGAAGCTAACATCTCTTCTTCCTGCTCTTAAGATTCGTTTGCTTTGTGTACGCGTTATACGCCACCCGCCACGCAACAACGCGTTCAGGCTGCGAGCGTGGCTCTAATCAACTCTGACCAAGTCTAACCAGACCAACGATATTTCAACTCGTCCAGCCCTCTATCATCTTCTAGCTGCCTATCGCCGATAAGGAGCAGCCGCAGAATTTCGCACAGGGACTGGCCGAGTAGCGCCCCGACTGACGTGCTTGCAACGATGACAGCGTAGGCAAAGTACAACTTCGTGACGATGTCGCAGGGCCCCTTTGGGAGCTTGCCGGCTCTTCGCTTTCGCGCTATTATTTTATGCACGTACTTACTGCACGTACATTAAGAAATGCACCGAATTGCTGGGCTAGCCCATTCTGTATTCACTGAGCGGTGATAATATATTCCAGTTTTTTTTTTTTTTCAAGCACGCACCTTATGAAAAAAGCATGAGAGGGAGAACAAAAAAATTTCGATTAATATGTAAGCAATGTACAGTACTAGCCGTTTATAACAAGCAGCAGGATGCGCCATATTTGTGTATCCAGTGCAGCTCGACGTGATTAAACCTGTGTAACAAAGTTTTTCGTAGTTGTTCGATGCACTAAGGGGGGAGGCTCCTATTGAAAGTAAAAGATGAAAAAAGAAACAACCTACCAAGTTTTCGATGTCTGCTAAAGATTTAAAGTAATCGTTGAATGTGAGCGCTCGCAGGTTTCAGAGCGCACCTCCTTTGGGTTGAAGTGATATGGCCTACGGTCACGCTTCGGCTTAAATGCCGCCATCTTCTTGTGACCGGTTGAAAAATGGACGATGCCGAGATCGTTGTTAGTCAGGATCAAGTAAAGGCTTCTACCTGATTCTTTCAAGCATTCGCCGACGCTGTCAACACTTGTTCATCTCACTAAGTGTGAACTGCGAAAAAGCTGGACGCCCAAAAGAAAACAGGTGGCGTCCAAATCCACGTCCCAGCGACAGATCTCGAAGGCTATACTCTTGCTGACTGAATCCGCCGGAAGCGATTGCTGGAGCCGGAAACACGTCATGGTGGCCATGTTTTAGACACTTCCTTTCCAACTTGCGAAATTGACTTTAAAATACCCAACGTTCAGTTACATAAAAACGAGATCCTTCGCAGTGATCAATGACCGACTGTGTTTCACTCATTTTCCGGCGTAAACGTGCTGGCAGTGACATAACCATCAGGAACTAATTTTTGTTTCTATCATTTTTCCATGAGGAGAGAGAGAGGAAGCAAAAATAGGAAATGCAGGGTCGTCGACCAGACGGGCGTGCGGTCTGCTACCCTACACTGTGGTTTAACGAAAATGGGGAATATAAAAACGAAAAGATGGAGAGAGCAAGCTCTGTTCACACGCAGGAGGGTGCACAGGAGGACTACAAACGGCCGATGCACGTCAAAGACTACACTAGTGCCATCGGTCATACCATACCGAGTACACCTGTTCTCGGCTGATCACAAAATTGCGCTGGTGCGCAAATAGCCTTTTGCGTCAGCGACTGATTTTAGAAGTACTGACAAGTATTTTAAACCCCAAGAATGATCCGCAGTCCAGCTCGCATAATGTTTTCTCGAAGGAGAGGAGCTGGACTTCGTACCGAGGGCACGTACACAACAGGTGCTCGATGGTTACTTCGCATCTACAGGTGTCGCACGTAAGACTGTCGGTCAATCAAGTACGGTAAGAAGAAACGTACGCAGACGCCTATTCCCAGCCCCAAACGGTACTGCAATGTTGCTTAGGCAGCTAAACGGACAGCGGCCATCTTAAGTCTCGTTCCAATTCTGACAAAGCCGGCCAACGACACAGCTTCGGAAAGACAGCATCGCAAAAAAAAGAAAAAAAAAAAAAGACGACGCAGGCTATATTGCCGTACAAACAAGACGGCGGCGCGTACAAATTGCTGGTAAACTCGACGGGAAGGTCGCCTGTGTAAGCTACCATGTGATTTTCATACGTTCACAAAAGAAGTAAAGTGGTAAAATACAGTGATAATATCCGATTTCTTTAGCTTTTTCTTCTCTGCGTGTGCAGAGACGTCACAGAGGCGTATCCTCTAGCTACTCGTCTTTTTATCCCGTTACTTGAGCTCCAAGCAGTCTCTTTAGCACTCGAAGTAGACTGTCTTCAATGCTGGGCAGAATTGGAACACACCCATAGTTAACACTTGCAGCCGTAGCTAAGGGCCCAGGTTTCGTAGCCAGGAAATGGAGAGGAGAGTCGTGCAATAATACAAGGCCATCTTCAAGAATTACTGTTGATCACAGCGTACCGAGATGCCGCCACGAGAGCTAACGTTCCCCCGATACAGCTTCGTGTGTACTGTGGAATATGTCTAGCTTATGTGCTCAGGCGATGCCCTACACCTGCACATAGGTCTAAAACTTGCGGCTACAAGCATGCATAGGCCTAACTTTGCGACTGCACAAGCTGTGTTTCTGCAGAGTAAATCGAGCACAAAATCTTGTTGACTCTACTCATTCAAGGTAAAGTACAATTGCTGTCTCTTTTACTGAGGTACAATGGCTTTCTCTAGTACGTACACGCGCCACTCTTTCCTTCTTCCGACTGTCATACACGTCGAGCGGTAGCAGTGGCGCGGCGAGAACTCGGCACCTCTTCACATGCGCACGTGGAAAACGCCCCGACGATCGCACTTACGGGACTGGTGGCAGAGTCAACGCCACCCACCCATAATCCCCCTCGTAGTGCGACTGTGCGACCTCGTGCAAGCCGATCGTGACCGCCATGCCGACGCGTTGCCGACGACCGAAACTCGCGCTGCACAAGCTACTGCTGCTTCTCTGCATACATCTATACCCTCACTGGCAGCCGCTTACAACAGCGTTGTCCTCTATATAAGGAAGGATGTCCGATGCATTACAGCTCTCCCTCCTGGACTGTACTAATTCCTGCTGCCAGACCGGGAAATTGAGCTTCAGATGTGGGCACGGGCACGAGGGCATGAATAAAAAAAAAGAAGAAGAAAGAATGAGAGAATGAGTAAAAAGATGAGAAGGAAAAGAAGAGGGTGGTGCTCGATCTTGTTTAAGCCCAACGAAGGGCGTGTCGCGGCCGTCCGTTAATTGGTGTTGCTACACGTAGCGCATCCTTCCTTCTGCGTGTATTGCGAGGGGAAAACACCGATGAGCAATGAAGTGTGCGTCGCGCAATCATTTAGGATATACGGCCTCGCGCGTCGCCATGACGGCGCCATTGTCGCATGAGCATCACAAAAAGCCGCGAGCTACGCGGTTAACAAGATAAGCGAAACGACGAGAGTTCCGAGCAAAAGATATCGTATATCTAAGTGACGATTCACAAACCCTTTCTTCCTCTTTGCGAGGTCGTGGCTAATTCTGAAGACAGCAAAACAGTTTGCCCTGTTCGGAAACCTCCTTTTCTTATCCGTATAGTTGCATTATAGCTGTCTGTTCCTGACTCCATCGCTTTCACGGTAGCCTAGGTTTAGTGTTGATTAGTCAGCGAAACGATCGTGCAGACACGTTTTGTGTCGCACGAATGCGGCGTTAAATCGGTGCCAACGCGCTTGTGAGTGATAAATCGTTCGCATTAAATGGATGAGAGCATAACAGTCAGAGGAGGTAAAGGGGCATCGATTGTGTGCTACAATGAAGAAATTTCCGGCTAATGGGTGGTTTCGATTAACGCCTGCGACAGGGAAGCTTAGCTGTCTTTACCGGAGCTTGCTACGTTTATGATGATGACAATTATCGTGATAATAATTGACAATCATGACAATCAATTATCCTTATAATCATTATTAGACAAAAAAAAAACGCTGTTTTCAAGGTGGCAGACCTCAGCGACGAATGTTCTTGCTTCGTTCGATGGAAACTTCTCCTTCAGAAACTATGAGGCGTTAATTACAATCTCTCACTAGCTTAGAGGAATGCCACAGAAACTTATTTCCCATCCGACTACATTATCGAATCCTTAGGTGATGCTTAGGCCTTCATTCCGGCTTCCGCGACGCGGGGCAGCTCTCCTTTGTAGGCCATCACCTTCATGTCATTCACGGGAGCTCATGGCATCCTCATTGAAATGACTGTTGACGCGGAATGACGCGGATATATCACTTACAATCTATTGTGCCACTGTATCAGTTGTATGCACGTAGGCGATCACCAGAACGATGTGACAACCTTCCAACCAAGTACACAGTGCTTGAACAAAAATCCAGCAATAGTATGTATACTACTACTATGTATACGTGACTTCTGCAGTCCACTGGCCCATGCTACTGCGTGCTTGTGACTGCGCGACGTTCTGTGCATCGCATGCTTAAAGTGCAGCCTAAAGGTGGTCACAGCCTCTCCGCTGACTGTATAAATGGGGCCCATCTATCTTGAAGCGTTGGGGAAAAAACGTTAGGGGGTTTTACGTGCCAAAACCACGATCTGATTATGAGGCACGCCGTAGTGGGAGACTCCCAAATAATATGGACCACCTGGGGTTCCTTAACGTTCACCTAAATCTAAGAACACGGGTGTTTTCGCATTTCGCACCCATCTAAATGCGGCCGCCGTGGCCGGCCAACCTCCCGCGCCCGCCTCGGCTGCGGGAGGTTGTGGGTTCGATTTCTACCGCTGCCGGGCACCCACTGGTTCAAATGGGCACAAGCGCACCCCGGCCTAGCGCTTGTGCAAGCGTATCCCCTCTACGGGGATACGCTTGGGAAAGGAGCCTTCGCCCGGAATTCCCGTTGAAACCCTCGTGAGCGCAACAAACGAAGCGATGTTTGGGCCGCTCCCATGGCGACCATTTCCCATGTGGTGCCCCAAGCACCTATTCAGGTGGGGACGCCTTTGGGTTAAGGACAAACACCCCTTTCCGAGCGTTGGGGTCCCATAATGGCCGAGCACCAGGCCGGGAGCGCGCTTGTACTTATTTTACCGGTAGGTACCCGGCGGCAGCACTTGCCTCCCACAGCCACGGCGGATGCTCGTCAACAAGGCCGTGTGTCTGTGGTTGGGCAAGAGGCGCCTAAAGACAACTCCTGAAATCTCTATTGGGCCCTCTTTCGAGATCTGAACCCCCACGACAGCCGAGCAACAGGACAGGGGACATCTCTACACATTAGAAAAACCGGTGGGTTCCCGGCGGCACCGAGATTTGAACTCAGTATACCTCCCGCATACGAGGCGGATGCTCTACCGCTAAGCCACCGTTGTTTTTCGCATATGCGGCCGCCGGCCATTAGCGAAAACCAAAATACGCGCCGGGGCAAAAGTAAGTGAGCATAGCTGGCAACGTTTACAGCGAAATTTTTACAAGCAGTTTCATTAACTTCATCAAGCAGTCCTGTAGCTGGGTAAGGGTTCTCGGAAGGGCGGAAAGATTACTGATAAAGGTAAATTTACCTCGGGCGGGTTGACAATTCATGGCAAAACGAGCAGAGCGTGGAAGACAGGAACATAGAAATAGATACACACGGCGCTGACTTCCAACTATGTTTATCGGGTATGCAGAGATCACATAAGGTGTCCCAGCTGACGTTAGCCAATTAAGCTGTTCAGCAAAAAATATTAAAAATACACGGTGCAAGATACGCCTTAAGATCTACGGTGTTCCGACGACAGAGGTCTGGCGAACGAACACCGTAGATCTTCAAGGCGTACCTTTCACCGTGTGTTTTTAATATTTATTTTTTGAAATGCTTGGCTAACGTTATCTGGGGCATGCGGCATGAAGGCGTGCGCAGGGGAGAGGCGTTTCGCCTTGTAGTAGAAAGCTGGGCTAGTTGGATATTTGGTAACTGATTCTTTCCCAGCGCTTTGGATGAAACAGAAAAAAATTCTGAGAATAAAAGAGAACAGGAGGGAGGAATTCCTGATGTTTCTTAAGGACATCGATCTATTGATGGGAATGGTGGCGTTTAGCAAGTAGCGCTGAACGTCACCGATCGTTTCGTGGAGCAGATATTCTCATTGGGTACGGGTTAAAGTGGTAACAACCTACCCCTGCTCCTCTATCGCTTTATTTGTCTTTATTTGACTTCGATGGCCACGTGTGCACGATCAATTCGCAAGGCGCAACATCAGAACTTATTCAGGTACGTAAGGTAGCAGAGCAGAAGATTCATACACTCACAAACATATATAGTTGGACCGTCTATATAAAAAAATATGGATGTCTTATAATAAAATCTATGATTTGAAGGTGAGATTCTGTGGACTTGTGACCTTACAGTTATCGTCGAGCATTTTCTATCGCAGTCGACTCCCTCTAATTCGGCCCTTGCGGGACTGCGAGATTTCGTCGAACTGTTCGCACGATCCAATTAACTGATGTCAGCAAAATTAACGCATTCAAACATTTATTTTAATGCTCGAGAGAGTCACCAATGTCTCTCTGCTTAGTGCTATTGAAGCTCAACTCAACCGGCACGCGGCCACAAGTGCCGAAGTGTTTATGCGCAGCCTCAGCGTCGAACTTAAAAACGAAGTAGAGTTCTGAAAGGTCTGAAAATAAAAGTAAAGAAAAAGTGCCGTTTTCTCGTTTTTGAAGCATTAGTACGCACTGCATGCATGAGTGGATGCCGGCGGGGGTCGAAATAACCGAAGCAGCATATTCTTGTACTTGAACTAAACGAGTTTTTCTTCCATTGTATAACGTATATGGTTTACGCCGGGACTTTCTAATGAGATTGAATTAAGTGAGAAGTCGAATTAACCGAGGTCGAATTACAAGAATTGGCTATATAGACTTTCAGAAGATATCCCGTTTGGAGGTCTATTATTACCCACAAAAAAGTGAAGCTATATAAGACTCTCTTATGTTACTGATTATACCGGAAACGCGAGCCACTACAAAGAATCAATGAGTTGACGCCTCTGTTCCTCCCAGATGGAGTTAAGAAAGCTTCCTGGCGCTAGACGGCAGAAATATATGCGTCTACCGGGAGCAATAAGCGCGCATAGAAATTAAACGCCGTTGAATGCTATCGAGCTGATTTATAAATATAAGCCAATTCAGGCGCCACCCAATCTATAGAATAGGCTCAGTATAGCGCCTTATTCTTGCCCGTTCATCTTCCAAAACTCGCGACGCGCAAGGGCAGTGAAAGCAGTATATTCATGGACAAGATGAAAACGCCTACTGCCACACAAATCACGAGGACTCAGAAACGAACCACTTTCCCTATCCGTACTTTGAGTTAAACCAACGTCGAGCGCTTCAGGCGTCCTGCGATTCTTAGCGGCGCGGAAAAAATTCCGCTGTACTGGACTTACACAGGTATGTAGAAGGTCGGCTTTACAGGAAGTAAAGTAAAACCCGCTGCCGGATCAGCGCGACCGATCCCGCCGCCTTTATGAAAGCGACAAATCCGTAGCTCGAAAGCCTATCGCGAAATTCTCCGTTCTCGTTAACCTCCTTTCCTTTCTCTCTGCCTTTTTCTCTCTCTCTCTCTCTCTCTATCTCATTCTCTTCTCGTCGCCGCTACAACACTCCTTGTTCCGCGGCAGTCAGCAGCTATCGAGCTTGATGCGCTACCACGGGACACAGACACACACACAAAAGAAAAGAACAAGAAAAGCATTCGGTGCCACGCTATTTGCACCAAATCGATCCCAACAAGAGAAACGCGCAGTACTTGATCTCGGCCTAAGTGTTCGAGGGAGGCTCGGAACACGTGGAAACACTCCGGAAAGCTTCCTCTCACAAGGTGCGCACCGCGGAAGCGTAGGAGAGAGAGAGCTCTGCTGAAAATTGAACGCGAAAAGGAAGGAAGAGCTGAGCGCCCGCCCCGTCTGCGTCTACCGAAGTGGTGTGTGGAGGATCAAGGCTTCCATTAGGCGAGCGCTCGACGCGCGCGTCGCTACCGTGCGACCGCGCTGCGCGGTGGCGATCCAAGGTCACGCCGCCGCCGGCAGTCGACGTCAGCGCGCGTTGCCCCGGCGCCCGCGCTGACGTGAGTCCTCGCGCGCTTTCGTTTCGTTCCTCGCGTCGCAACGCTAGCTTCCATCCAGCCTTGGTCGCAGCCCTCCGGCTCCGAGCAACACGAAAGCCGACACTCGGAATGGCTGCCCGGCTGTACGACTGTACTGCTCGAACCGCAGTTAAAGCCCCGGAAGATTAACAAACAGGTGATAGGCTGTCGCTTAGTTTTTATTAATCGCTCGCTCAGCGGTACTGTACCCGTTTGCTCGTTGAGCCTCTAAAGGCTGACATCGAAACGAGCTCTTTCAGCGTGTCGTTGTGTATAGCGGTGCAAGAAACGAAACAGCCTCGAGCTGAAGGAAGGAAGATGCGCACTGTTGCTGGCCACCGAGTCGGCGAAAACAAGTATTAATTCCGGCAATCATAGCGCAGTTGTAACAGCAAAATGTCTGCTCTCTGAGCCGATGGTGCGCGAGTTGATGCCGCACTCGTTTCTATGTCCTCTTCGCTCTCTCTCTCTCTCTCTCTCTCTCCATTTTTCCATCGGCCCGTCTCATAAATGAATGCGATCGAGTGAGTTTTCAACATTTTTATAGAGCTGTCAGCATCTTTTTTTAATACTGAGAAAGAGCGGGGGGAGGGGGAGGGGGGGAGAGACGGCCGGGTGAATTTAATATTGAGAGATCGGCCGTCGTTCCATAGTTCGTCATGTGACCGCTTTCGGGACAACGGCACTGACACCAAGCTCTTTCAATCTGAAACTCAAGCACTAGGTGAACTAGCCACACTTTATCGAAAATAAATTATCCATCCTCACTGCGTATACATGGGTGTTGCGCCAACATCAAGCTTATGATGACATCGATTCTTATTACACGACGGACACAGTGCCTAACATGAGGACATCGAGGCACATCTGTTCGAGCCGGTATCCGCGGTGCAACCACGTTGCGAAAGGCACGGCCCACAGCATGCTCTGCGACATACCCTAAACGAACGAAAAATCCCTCTTCGCCGAAAAGGAAACAAGTCGCGGCTCATATAAACACACACACACACACACACACACACACACACACACACACACACACACACACACACACACACACACACACACATGCACGCCCGCACACAAGGACAAAAATGATGTATGCTGCGCTGACCGGCGGTGGGAATGGGTAGGGTTTCTGAAAGTGATATCCAATTTGAAGTTACAAAACAAACGAAGTTTGCTGAGCGTTCTCACTTGAAGAGACGCCATGTCTGCCCAGTAAGGCAAATAAAATTTATCACCCCCAGGACACTGATGCCTTTCTGGAATTCTTGGGCAAATACAGCAGTTGAATCGGGGCTCTGCGACGACGTGTTTACTCACGTCGCGCTCTCGTGAAAGGAGCCGCTCGAAACCCGACGGTAGACCAACAGCAGACGACTCGAGTGAAGTGGCGCCATCTTTGAGAGTCGAAGGCAGACATACCACTGCCGGCTGCCGGCACTGCCCTTGTCAACATTGCGTTGAGGTATATTTAGAGGGTTTATGGGGGGCCTCGTCGAAGAGGGGACCCGGCAGGAACCTTCAGTGCACCTTCGATCTTCCCTTTCCCCACACCAATCAGTTCGCACGATGCCCACGCCTTTTGTTTGTTTCTGTTTTCCTTTCTTTTTTTTCTTTTTTTTTTTGCGAGGCTACGGTGTGCCTCATGTTTCGTCGTCGTCGTCGCTGCCGTCTTGCGTGCGGCCTGCGGTGCCGAAAATAGTTCGCCGCCTCCCAACGTGACGCGGCGCGAGCATCCTCCTACCGAAGGAGCACCGCGGCATTTCCCTCACACTCGCGTGCTCGGCAGGTAAGCAGGCACGCGCGCGAGCGCGCGGTCGGCGCCTGAAAACGTGCACAACGCCGCCGACTCATCACTCGATCGCTGGCATGCGACCGCGCTTGGCAAGGTCGCCTGCATTGTGATGCCAAATTAACGCGTCCGCTGGTATCACGATGCAAGCGATTTTGCAGCAAGCTTACAACAACGATGGTGCGAGAAATATATCCTCGTGTAGGGGTGACATGTCACGATTTTTGCAAAGTTATGCAGTGTCAGTTAAAAAGCTTCGAATCCGACGCACGCGCGAGCGGTCCCGATGCGCAGTTCCAGCAAAGCTTTTCCTGGGTTGCTATTTGTGGACGTTGTCAAATTCCGCCGTATTGTCGATTTCGGCGTCCTGTTAGCTGCGATTGGCTAAGAGGGCTGCTAAGGCGTTTTTGATTGGCTCGAAACGCTGTCACTTCAGAATTTGACAATATGGCGGAATTTGACTGTATCCAGAATGGGACCTCCGCTCTGAATCACCAGAAATTGAGAAGAGCTGCGCTGCTTACTCGTCAGAGCTTTGGAATGGCAGGGTATGCTGCAACAGTACTGCTACAAGAGAGAGAGAGAGCAAAGAGAGGAAAGGCAGGGAGGTCAACCAGACGAACCTCCGGTTTGCTACCCTACACTGGAGGAAAAGAGGGCCGACAACAAATCTTGGCCCGTATTCACAAAGATGTTCTTACGCAACAACTGCTCGCAAGAGCAGGCCCAAATTCTGACGAAAGGCATATTATTAGCAAAGGTGACCAGCCAATGGCAAAGAGCACTACCGAACAAAAAGCATTGTGGACTCGCTGACAAGTCATACATTCGCTACAGCCACAAGCCCCAGTCATTCGCGAAGCGACTAACAAATAAAATAAGCAACAAGAACTATGTGCCAACCGATGACGCAAGCTTACGGACCACAAGTAGTACTAACAATTCTTTTTTTTTTCTTTTTTTTTTCATCGTAATAGTGGCTCAGTAACATGCTAGAGTTTTTCGGCATTGACATCGTCATCCTACGCCTAAGGTTCATTTGAATGCACTTAACCGAAAAGCAGAGATCTTAGACTGAGGAAGTTACTTCAACTTTCTTCATAATACGTAACCATATCTATTGAGTTAGTAGATAGCAAATCGGCAACTCTTCGCCACGGGATAGCGTTATCTTAAGTTATGGCGATATTCCAAGTCCGTGCAATGGTGGAGAAAGCATTTAGGCTCAGTCACGGCGTGGATAGAGTCCCGTTCAGAAGAAGCCCGAACGCCATTTGCCGTCACACACTCGGCGACCGTAGGATCTTGCAGAGGAGATAACAGATCTCAAATAAGACGGAAAGGTTGACCGGAACTTGCGGGCCGGTTCTTCCTTCGAACCTGAAGGCCGGTACGCTCGGAAATATTGTATCAGAGTCATTAAAATACTTTGGCGTAGCGTTACCATTGTATCGCGCATTTGTAGGTGGCCCAAGCTGCAAAGTGCATGAATTGTGACTTGTTTTGCGTAACGGGATGAGAACCCATGGTTAAGATAATCGAACTCCCCGCATACACAGGCATTGGTGACAGCGCCAATGGCAATTCTGACTATCATTTTATTCAAAATAATGTCACGTTCGAGAAGAGGCTACGTGGCCTGCTTTGGAGTTCGAAACTGCCAGAAATCGAACAGACCGTGACAAGTTCATTCGCACAATAGCAACGCTTTTGACCGGCTGACGACAGCTTTAAGCTTCTCTCAAGTGTCACAATATCTTAAAACAAAGAAATGGAACGATCGATCAGCGAACGTCGCTCCGACAAAAGACGACAAAGAAAGAAGTGCTTTTTTTTTTCTCAGTTATAGGAGGAGATTTTGAAACCTCATCCAAAGGGATTAGCGACGATGAGGTGGTGTAGGCGCATCTTTAAATAATTGTCAGCTATAGGCGAATAGGTGGCTCGGTTTGACTTCACAAGTGAGAATGCGAGTGAGACGGAAGCCATCTCACCGCATCGTACTTGCGCGAGGTATAGGGCTCGCACTTCAGCGCAGAGGTACAAGAGAAAAACAGTCGCGTTGCCGTTACTCATATACCGGTGTTGCCGAAGAGTGGAATGCTCTAAATGATGGACAGAAGTATACATAGAATGGCTAACATGTTAGCAGAGATGCAGAAAGTTCTCACAAGGGCAGATATGCTTCAGAAGGGAGGCGCCTAGGCTCCTAAAGTTTCCGAGTGACGCTGAGCTTCCGACTGAATGGGGATGCTTATTACCGGTGTTATTTTGAGCGTGGGGACTGACGGCGGACTCGTGGGCCGGTGGGCACGGGGTGGACTCGTCGATGTGCGGGCTTTCATATTGTCTTTCTTTGCGTCTGTTTTGCGCGAAGCCGTTATAGGTATGTATACATCCGAAAAGAGGCGTTGGCGCAGAGCACTTGTATTCATTGTAGTGCTGCATCCACCGCCAGACAACAAGCTTACCCTCGTGCCAAAAACAAGGCACGAGCGCTAGTAGACGTCGATCTCTGTTAGTTTTTTTCTTAATATTCTTCTTTTTCATCTCTTCGGCTTCATCTTCATTCCTCTTTTTTATTTTATTTTTTATTTTATTTTATTATAATTTATAAGATAATGCGGACAACAAATCTGTCCTTGCAGTCCTTGCGATTCATCTCTTTTTTTTTTTTTTTTCCTGCGTGGCTTTTTGCGTTTTCAAACCATGTCATATAGCCGTATTAAAGGTGTTCAAATAGGAAAATTCCCGAATCAAATACGAATATTCACTAGAAACGGCGTCCGAATATCGAATCGAATATCGAATACTTTCGCTTCTGAACAAAGTGGAACATAAAGGTTGCGTAGAGCCCGTTTGGTAATAAGAAAGAGAGGCTTATTTACATTATATATATACATGACCATTCAGAACTGTCCGGTTAACTGAGGTGCTCGTAAATAAGAAACAACTATTTTGATTCCTCTGATGTACCGCGATAATGACAGCAACGAAAAACCAAAACAGTACGTCACCACATGCAGATACAGTTTCGTGTTCGTTGAAGGAGACGATTACGATATTAACGCGCCACACATTGTATTACATGGATACAAACCTGCGAAATTGGCCGGATAATAAATTGTTATCCCTGAATTGACAGGGATGACAAATAACGGCAGGGATGAAAGCGAGACATTCTCATTTAATGAACGCAGATAAATGATTAGCAGTTACCAGCCCCGTGCGTTCGTTCCAGAACTAGTGCTTCAATTAACGCAACATCTGCGGCTCTCCTACAACAAAATCATGTGGTACAATCCTCACTTGCACCGTTTTTCTTCATTGAGTCTACAAGGAGTGTTGTTATCGCTTATATTCGAACAGAAAAGAATCATTCGACAATTTCGAAAAGTGAAGTTTCTTGAATCGAATGCAAATCGAAAAGCACGCACTATTCAATTTCTTTTCGAAAATTTTAATATTCGCACGCCCTCGAACCGCGCATGAAAACACTTGAGCGTACGGTACGTCTTTTTGTCCGGCAAAAACAGAGCAGGTGCGAGGCAGGAGTGCCATAGACGACTGATACCGAAAATTGGTCACGGCTAAAACAAAACTCCTCACTTAAGGCATCTTTATTGTGATTAAAAGATAGTAGCAAACTGCAAGAAAACAAGTTTAGGTGCGTTCGAAATTGGTATGATATACAGTGCGCTGGATATCAATGTCTTGAACTGTGCAGTCTAAAGAGTGCACGACGATCGACAGCACTCAATAGACGTATCGGAAGACTTCATCGGCAAGCCCGTTTCCTAAGATGTCGCTGTGCACACATGCTACCGCGTCACGTTTACCCGCTATGTCGGGGAAGGTCCTGTAATTTTCATGCCAATAAAGGAAACAAAAGTAAAAAGAGAGATAACGAAGGCTTTGCAGTCGATGGGTCACAGAGGTTGCCGAGTAATCGATACTTTATAAATATAAAATAAAACTCCTAAAAAAAGCTTCATGTGCTAAAGCGTCTTATTTCGCTTACGTTGCGGCTACGAACTGCATTTGGCTAAATAATGAAGGCAAGAACTCTTACATGCTTCCATAATGGCTTCACCGCAGTACAATTGCGCAATGCGGTGAAGTATACAGAATGTATTGCTTTGAGGGGAAGTGAGAATTCGCGCAATTGCTATGTGCAAATAATGTGTCATTGTTAAGTATACTTTAGCGGACAACCGATGTTGGGTTGTCCCCCACAACAACAGGCTCCGGCCTCTGCGGCCCAAATCCGCTGAATGCCCTGATTTCAGTCAGCATAGCTCCTCCCGCTGTCCCTTGGGTGTCCTGAATCCTGTGCCACCCGTTTGTTTGCAATCTCAGGTGCTTCACTGAGGCCTTCGTTTGTCGGTATTGTTAAGCATGAAATGCTTTTAGCTCCTGTTGTCGGCGACCTTCTAGTCACCTTGAGCCAAAAGCCAGAGCCGTTATCCGGGCACTCAAACGAGAACATCCGCGCATCGTTGCGAGAAAACGAGATCATCCGGGCAACCAGTCAAAAGATAAGAAAATGTGGTCTCTGAGCCCCAACCCTTTATACAGGACCGCATTACATAGGCTATACTTCCCTAAACGAGTTACAAAATTATTGCTTCCGATTTCTTCCTAATGTTTGTCTACAATATGACTCAAACTGTAACTTCTAGTACTCTGATTTTTTATTTGTCACTTCCAATAGCGACGTTCAAAAGGCAAATAGAGTGGCTGCCTGTGCTCTTTTTAACGCTAGCGGTCGGTGAGTCGTGAGCGGCCCAAGACAAGAAAAAAAAAAAAAGTAGCGACAGACGCTGAGCGCGCTGCACTGTTGGAAGGAGAAAAGCGGTCGAAGGCGGCGGCACCACAGGCAGCAAAAAACGCCATATGGTGGTCATTTCATGCTTACGTCTACGCTAGATTATACGGGAGAGCCAGCATTTTTTTTTTTATTGCGCGCTAAATTATCAAATCGCAATAATGTCTTACTAAAGCACATCCGCCATTATGGAACGCATATAATACCCCTGACACACGGGCGCTCTAAAGTCCTTTAGGTAAGGGGACATCTACCAGAAAGGCGTTCAAGCGCAGTGACCCACGACAAAGGAGTATCTCCTTCCCGGCAAAGTTCCTTTGCGGGAAAGAAGATCGGGCATCTACTTTTCGAGCGGAAAGGTGTACTCTCGCATACAGCGTGCACAACCCATAAAGAGACGAATACGTGTTACATAACTACGGTGCTCCGCAAGTTTTTTTTTTACCTTGGAAAATGTATTAATATTTAGCGGTAATGCCATTTGTTAAACAGTAAAGATTTACTCTAGCTATACTCTCAAACCATCCCACCACGTCGCTAGCGCCGCCATGTTGAAATCCGAATATGCGCATTATAAGCCATCAAAAATGGGGAAAAACGTTTTGAGGTTCTACAATCACTAAATGTAATCTACGTGCGCAGCTTTTTGTAAATGTTTTATCTCTTGCTGCTTTAATAAGCAACACTTTTTCTTTTTCCGCGTTCATCTGAGGAACCACCTAAAGAAGTTAGTACGATGCCGTGTGTCATCGGCGCAAAACTCCTTTCTGCAAAGGGTCCTTCGGAGCAACAAAAGGGATTTTCTGCAAAGGACTTTACTTTTGCCCGTGTGTCAGGGGTATAAGACCCTTGCCAAGAGCGGCGGCGCCTCACAATACAGAGTCTCGAGCCATTCCGAGAATAGTAGTTTACAAACACCAGAAATTAAGCGGCCTCATACGGAATTACAAAAACTATGTCGATCTAAAGCACAGATTGGAATACATGTAAAGCGACGCTTCAATCAATCGGTGTGCGTTAAATCGTATACAAATAACGGCGACGCGTATGGTTGTACTTATTTTCATCCTATGCAGTATGCAACCTAATATACTGTTTTTGTTTATCCGCCACAAAGGCCACAATTTTAATAGCAGGCAATGTTATGCTTATTCACCACACCGACAAGCTATGCCAAATGAAAACTACACGTCATTCGGATGCACTGTGTAAGCCGTCTGCGCGGCAATGGCGCGATGCACGAAGGCGTATGACGCTTGTTCAGGGAAGAATGGTGATGGCAAGTGTATGAACAAAATGAATACGACACAAGTTTAGCTACATTTACGGATTATGTACGCCTTGTACCACAGCGGTACACACATTCTGGGGCTGAACGGCACATGCTTACCGAATGGTCAAATCAAAGGAAATAAAGGAAATACGTAAAGAAAAATCCGCTGAACATAATGCGCTAATTAATTAGGAGGTTGGTGTGCTTTAGACATCTATGAGTCGACATTATATGTCCATGTTCTATGAAGAAATGTTTGCTTTATTACGCCGAACATAGGTGCCCGTACTCGGACTGTCCTATCCTCAAATATATCCGCCGTGATACCGACCGACCCAGCAGCAGATAACAGCAGCCACGCCAAACGCGGGAAGCAGCCAAATAAAGGTTTACTTAATTAATAACCGCCGGAGTTGTAAAAGTAGCTTAAACCGGCGCAGTAGGAGAGAGATATAGGAGTGGAAAGGTACGGAGCTTGACCTTACACTAAGGGCCGTCATACCGAATGACCCAGCAGCAGATAACAGCAGCCACGCCAAACGCGGGAGACATCCAAATAAAGGTTTGCTTTAATAACCGCCGGAGTTGTGAAACAGCTTAAACCGGCGCAATAGTAGAGATACGCGTATATAGGAGAGCGAAGGTAAGGAGCTTAACCTTACACTAAGGGAATCGGGGGTAGAGAGAGAGATAGCGCTAGTTGCACGTACACGTGATGATGCGCAGCAAGTCTATAGATGGTCGCTGATATCAATCAACTTGTGATCACCTTCATTGTGGTTCTTCAGTGTCTAGACGCCAATATCACCGCCCTTATCATCATCGTCACAAAACTAGTCTGGCAACACTCCACGCGAGCAGCGCCACCACACGCGAATGCCACCCGACAGTCTTCAAACCACACTTACTTTCTAGAGCATTTCCTATCACATTCCAATAAATGGAACGAGTTACTATTAAATTCGCAATGGCTCGGCCACGAGATATAGGATGGGATTAAATTTTTTTTCATAATCACAAGATGAGGGTAAACTTTAGTGGCGAATTTATATTTATTTAAAAGTAGCTGCGATCTTATACAAGATCTTAGCAGCGTGGTGCACATGTAACTACACAGAAAAGGAACCAAAACGGGGGAAGTACACGCAATATAGAACATGTTTATGAAAGACACGACAGGCCCCGCATTTCCCTTAACCCCAAGTACAAGCAATGCCTGCGAAAAAATAAGAAGAAAGCTGTGAAAGTAGATCAAAGAACAGATAAAAAAGAAAGAAAAACATCGAAAAACACAATCGAGGCCACAGCAACATTTTTTTTTTTTGCTCCTCCTTTTGCACTAAAGATGGGTTTCGAAAGTCAGCCACGAATCCTGGCTTACTATTATGCCAATCAGCTTGTTCCACTCAACCACAGTTCAGGGAAAACATGGCATACTTAGAACAGTCGACACGCGTATCAAATCGAGTTATATCCAATGAGTGTCTATGTCTGGTCGCATAGCCTGTCGAATAGGTGAGAAGTCAAGACGTATCGATATTGTAGTGGCCGTTTGTTAGTTGATAAAATAAATTTAAACGACATATACGGTTTGTATTAGTTACAGAAGGTAACCACCCTGATAAATGAGGTTAGTGATAGAGGTACGCCTTATCACTAACCTCTGAATGAGGCTTAAGCTTTCATTTTTATTTCACTATGTAGTGAACATTGCCGTTCTTCTTGAAGCATGAGGCACGTTAGCTGGAGCCGCCGTCGTCTTCATGGGAGATCTGGTACAACTAATGTTAACAAAAAAAAAAAAAACAGCCTCAAAAATTGCATTACTGGGTTCAACGGGTACTGTCAATTCTAGTGGCCTAAACATGCCGAATTCTCACTGTAAATCGGCGTGATCTACTTGAAACCATGCCGCCTTTTAACGCAGCGTTTCTAATACAAAGAACCTTAAGTTATACCTCTAGTACTGCTCCATTGAGGCCACATAATTCAAAAGCATGGTAGTACTGAGTCTTTCTAAGTTGCAGTATCACTCTTTTTTTAGAATGTGAAGACATACTCACCCCATTTTTTCCCACGTGGACAGTTTAACAGCAAATGCAGATACACAATTAACTAACGAATATGTTGGCATAATAGAGAACGTAAGTTACACCTCTATGATAATTATTTCGCGCCTCGGCCTGCGTACAGCTGGCATTACCTCCCCGTTTCTATTGCCAGCAATCCGGCCCCATCATCGCTAAAAGCCACTATCTCTATATGCAGCTATCGACATCTTCTACTCTCTGACATTAAGAGCACTGAAAAATGTTATGCAGATCCAGCGCACACGAATTGAAACTTATGTGAAGCGAATATTTAATCAAGCGGCGTGTGTTAAATACAATACAACCAACAGCGATGCGCAGAATTTTGTTCACTTTGAACCCATACAGCGTGCGACCTCATACAATGTTTATGTTTATTCACGTGCACAAAGGTAACAATGTTAATCTCATGCAGTTTTCATCTTTACGCTTTACACCGCTCTCAATGTTCTGCCGAAATGCAAACGCTATATCAGAAAATAAACAAGTACAACTTCTAAATATGTTTTCAAATATATCAGCCACCTCTCGCGAGATGTTTCCTCAAATAGGAGTTACAGCAGCAAAAAGGGCAACATCAGCCGTACGGGAAGGGTAAAAATAGAGGAGACGCACGCTTATAAGCACCTCCGCAGTAGCGCATGATGACTAGTCATCACGTACGCGCGCACCTTGACCTGCATCATTTTGCTGCTGCCTGGTAGCTTGGCTAACAGACCGACACTTCGGCCTGCAACCATTAAATGATCTCACTCTTGCAATCCCGGCGCCATTAGCAGGATCCGGTGGTGTGCTCGCTATAGGTTATCACCGGTGCTCACATTATATATATATATATATATATATATATATATATATATATATATATATATATATATATATATATATATATATCGCCAAAAGGAGAAGATGCTTTGCGAGAGAGCCACAAGTGCGCTGGTTGCGCGCAGCTCCGGTTCACTCGCGTTCTTCTGAGTCACTCCAGTCGGGACAAGGGCAGCAGGTCGAGCACGACGAGAAGTCGCTCGCTGCGAATGCAGGCGCGCTGACGCGGTTACGTGTAGACGCGCGCTTCCGTGTGCGTGGGACGGTGCGCGCTGGTTGTTATTCCAATGCGCATGTCCTTGTCGGCAAGAAGCAATCTCGCGCCGAACATCGATAATCATAGGCTTCGAGTGTCCTGCACATTCTCCGGAAGATGACGCCCGATTTGTTTTGCGTGTGGCTGAGCGAGAGAGCGAGGGAGCGAGGGAGCGAGTGAGTGTGTGTGTGCGCGCGTGCGTACTCGTGCATATTAACAACGTATTCAAAACATGGTGCACGCTGCCGGTTGTTTCCCGCTGTATGTCAGAGCAAATGCTCTTGGCTTCTGCGTATACCATCCTCCAAGTACGAAGATGATGCGGGCATGCAAATATCGGCAACAACACTCGAGATCGCGATTCGCGTATCGTTAGTAGCATGCAGGCAGCAAACGTTGGCAATTGGAGAACCGAAGGTCGCGCGGATAAACCCAGTAGTTATCAGTGGTTGTCACGTGAAGGCCATTTACGTCTTCGAGTGTTGGTATACAAACAGCTGTGCAGTGTACATGATTCTAGCGCGGCTATCCACGAAGAGAGGCCATCACTTATATACCGACACAAGTGGCATATCACACAGGTGTCTTCTTGCTGGCGTGGTCAAGGGCAAGGCGTGGATATAGTCCACCGTAACGGTGGCGCCCTCCACGCGCGGCGCTGTTACGATACGCTGGCTCAGAGCTGCCGTCTGCCGTCACCGCGCAGACAGCATGACTCCACGGCATTCGATGCGCTTTGCTGCGGCAACGCGGGAATAGAATATGTCCTATCTCGCGCAAGAACTGCTAGACCAGAGGGCATCGCGCGCCAGCTTGACTGGCCGGCCTATACTTCGAATGCAAATGAAGGGGTTGCGCTGAGTTCACGCCTTTGCCTAAAAGAAACACTCGCTCCCTGCGCCCTTGTGCGCATGCGCTGCGGCAACAGCTCACCTCCGCGATGCTGCGGACCAGGTTCAACGCGCTATACAGGGGCCCAATTTTCTGCGATCCTTGTGTCGCCGGCGTGACGCGCCCGACTTCGCCGGCCGCTGCCTGGCACGCTGGAAACGCCGGCCTATTGGCGCTGTACAGTCCAGCGTCCGGCGCAGTCAGCGTGACCGGCGAGCGCTTTCGCGCAGCTGGCTTGGGAACAGAACATGCCCTATCTTACGCCAGAGCCGCTAGATCAAAGTGCATCGCGCGCTAGCTTGGCTAGCCGGCAGCATGCTGGTAGCGCTAGCAGCGCTAGCCTATATACACTTCGGTTTCACAGAAGTGAGCGTCATCGACCTTCATCCGCAGAGAAAGCCATCGTAGCAGTGCTGCGCGACCGCCTTTATTTGCACTGTGAACGCTGTTGCATGTGCGGGCGCATCACTTCTAATACCTCTCCTTTCTCTGATTCTGCCCGCTTCCCCCTTCCCCAAAGTATGGTAGCAAACCAGATGCAACCTGCCCAATCTCCTTACTTTCCCCTTCCTCTTTATCAGCAACGAGGACTTCCCTTTATTTACGTACGTATTACGAGGGTCCTTCAATACTTTCTTCTGGTCATGAAACTCCCGCCGAAGTTTCATATATAGGGACAAAAGCTGCCACCAGAGGCGCCGCCGTGAGTAGAAGGGCACCGATCTGAAAAGTATTCAAAAGTATTGAAGGACCCTGGTATTACAAACAGGAATAGCCACAAAATGCTGCTGCGTTGGAATGACTACTGTTGGTGGCACATACCATAGGCAAAAGTGCTACTTCTCTTTCATAGATGGCTACAGAAATTGTCGGCAAACAGGTGAATGAAAAAGTTTATTTTCTCGTATGCCGGAAGCAAAATCTGCTACTTGCAAGCGTAATGTTACAGTCGCTAACGTGATTGCAATGCGCGTCTCTCACAACCGGCTTCTTCCTTGGACAGCGTATAAAGAGTGGATTTTTTCGGGAGGTTCACACGTGCGAACGTTTTCCGGTGATTAGCCATTCGGTGATGCGTTCGCAGTTCCTCCGTTCGCATGTTTTTTTTTTTTTCTTTCTTTTTTGTACTTTAACTTAATAAGTACACCAATTTATAGACAGTGCGTGAACGCTCGTGTCCAGGTCTTGTTAAAGCGATGCTTTCCTTGCCCATTGTCCCCGGAGTTCGTCGCTTTCTTGCCAAACTTACTTGTCGATTTATATAAGAAGGTTATATGTGCTTCGAATGCGTGTATCAGCAAATGGGCTTATATAAACCCTGTATGCTGGCCGCCAAAGTAGAGCGAGTAAACGCACCTCTATTCTGTATACGAAAAAAAAAAGTAATAATAATTCGTAGGTAAACCCTGACCACATAATGTCGGTTCATAGATACTTATAAAGCACAGCGACCTCTTACTGGTATTGCGCATTATATTCAGCGGCCTTTTTGATTTAGCTATTCGGAATGTGCCACTGCGCATGCGCGCATTCCTGGTTAATTTTGCTGAATGGGCTTGCGCTACTCTGACAAGAGCTATAGAATCCTTGAATTGCATTGAATTCTGGGATTTTACGCGACAAAAACACGATTTGATTATGAGGCACGCTGTAGTGGGGGACTCCGGATTAATTTAGACAACCTGGGGGCCTTTAACGTGCACCCCAGTGCACGGGACACGGGCGTTTTTGCATTTCGCCACCATCGAAATGCGGCCGCCGCGACCGGGATTTGATCCCGCGACCTCGTGCGTAGCACCGCAACACCACAGCCGCTAAACCATCGCGGCGGGTGCGTAGAAGCCTTACATGTATTTACATGTATCTTCCGATGTGACACAAGAGACATAGAAATTGTGACATGTGTCGGTACATAATCATTTCGCATGCGATCACGCTCTGCGTATAGGATGAAAGTATACACAACTGTACGCATCGCCATTAGTTGTATAGCATTTATTCAGCTGTTTGACTGAAGATTCGCTTCACATAGACTACAAGCGATCTGCAGATTTTTTTATTTGTTTTGTTTGTTTTTTTCCACCACGAATAAACTTTTGCGTACTTCTTGTGCTCGGTAGTAGTGTGGGGCAGTTAGTATTAAGTATTCTTGGAACTCGGCCGTATACATGTGCTCTGTCCTATGCCGTTCTATATCACTTGGTCTTCTCGCCCGTTTCCAAAGCGGCTTTTATAACGTTTTCGTGCGAACTAAGGTTGGTGAGGACGTCGGAAACTGTATCAGTGACAGAGCTATTTTACTCTTTCCATTTGCTCGAAGTCTCTCTCTCTCTCTCTCTCTATAGCGGGACAGATAATCACATACTCGATAAACATACGTATTTCTTTTCCTTTCGTTGTTGATTACTGCCGTTTTTTTTTTTTTACCTTCATCGTACGACAGCGACGACATTTCTATCTCTCCAAGCGCACCAGTGTCCATCAAGTTTCTAATTTATCAGAAACGAGCGACTCCTCGTTTAATTTCAGTTCCATCTACCCCTTAATGAACCCCGCTGGCGCCCATGCTTGGAATGGTGTTCTTTCTGTCTCACTTTCCTCTCGTTCTTTTTCCTCTCCATCTCCTTCCACTCCTCATCAGATTGTCTCAGCTTGCTGCAGATTTCAAAGGGACGCGGTGCTTTTCCTGGTAAACGCTCGTAACCTAATGATGGTGGTCGGCGGTTTAGGCATTTTGTTGTTTTATACTTCACGACAGGGAGTTCAAGCAATCTGATGGGTTTTCCTGAAAATCGTCTGCAAACTCAATTGCAGCGGTGCGGTTCGGAATGAAGTGCGACGGTCATGTAAGCGAGTTATGAGCTTAACTCCCTTCTTTTTCCTTGCGTGGGTGCTTGGTGTCTGTCTCTATCACGAGTCGAATCATCACTCGTACTCGGATGCCGTTGATGAGGAGGAACGTGGAACCCCGTGGGATGCCATTACTTCCTGTTCCGGTCGTCTGATCCGGTGGTTCCTCTGTGGCGCACAAATTCGAGCGTTTACAGTCGGCAATGAATGAACTCTTAATTTGAAAATGTACCAGTTAGTTATTTCCTTTCCTGTTAAATTATTCCTTCCTGCATTCTTGCCACCTAATTCTTGGTCGATACCCCAGACTTCTCACTATTATCGTCATGATCATCTAAATTCAGTATTTTCGTAAACGACTGTGATGATTATGACCTCAGCATAAGGAAAACGATTGAGCAGAAATAGTGATCAGGTAGGAAAATGAGGCGCGAAAGACCCATTCGGGCTTCGTGCGGTTCCCTAATTTTATACATTCTTTTAAATTTATTTGGCGATGCTCAACTTGATAACTAATAACATTATTTTCGGATTAATGCGCCGATATTCGCTCAGTCTACCATTGCGCGTGTGTGCTGCAATTTATCGCGACAACGAGACAACAACGCTGCGCCACTTGCTCCCACAAAGCAGAGCAACCTCTTTCGCGTATCGACCTCATAATCTCGTTGTTCTTGATATTTGATCTCTTGGTGCGAGTACCCAGGATGATGGCTGAAAGGAAGCCTGTCAGTTTGTCCATGACTGCATCGTTGCTACTACAGAAAGGCTGAAATGTTAAAATCCCCTTTTTCCACAGTTGAAACGCACGTTTTCTTTTGCGTTTTTTTTTTCACGCTATTCCATCAAAAATTGGTCTGTTCAACTTTCAATTATTTAAGTTACGTGCTTTTAAATAGTGCTAATACTTAACAATAAGCTAGCGAGAAGAAACTCATCGCATATTGTTTCCACTGCCAATCTAGGCCAATCTCCGTCGTGAGTACATGCCATATTTAAGAGGCGACAACAAGAAAAACAGCTGTGCCTCCGACGGTCAACACTACTTGATACCCTAAAAGTGTTCTCGCTGCATCTTCTTCCAAACCGTGTAATGCTTCCTGAATGTCTCAAAGTGACCACAAGTGGAACCTTGGTCCTGCTGCTTGATATCCACTGAGGCAACGCTTAGATGGACACTTCGTGAAGCCCTCTATTATAGGCTGCAGGCGAGGCTCAAGCGAAACAACTGTCAGCCCAGCTTGCAAGGCTAAGGGAACCAGCGCTTGCCGGGAGGCGCTACGGCAGTATGAGTGTCCAACTAAAATATTATGCCGTCGTTCGATGGGGGCGCAACGAAAATGGCCCGATACCTTGAACGATGACAGACGCATGCCCGTTTCAACACTTGATAACACGCTGCGCGTCCAGCCAAGGTCTGTCCGTAGCAATAAGCATTCCGAGGAGCGCAAGCGTTCAATACGGTTTAGCACGTCGGTATATCCAGTCAGGTCACACAGTGGACACATGCACCTCAAGATGACCGTTGAATTTGCTGGCGCGAAGTCGAAGCATTCCTGCTAAAGACTTTTTTCTCCACCCGCTAGGCCGTGTGCTACGGGGCTGTTGTTGGCAGGCGAAGTTTCAAGGCTGGTTGCTCACCACGACCACGCAAGCGTCTCCGGTATGACGACGCAGAATTGTAATGATATGCAACGAGCAAAAATTTCGTGCTCACATCTATACACTTCCCCCTACGTAGAAAAGCCGTCATTTTTCAAGCGAAGATTGTGTTGCCTTACAAGTGTCGATCACTGCCGTTGTAGGTGTGACCCATAAAAAACTCTCACTCATGTCGGCCAAGCCGCGCGAAAAATAAAAACTGCTCGTCGGGCTTCGGATTCGAACCACCGACCTTCGGGTTGCGAGACCACCCCGCTAACCGTTTAAGCCACTGCCTTCTCCCCCCCCCCCCCCCCTTTTTTTTTTTCTGGTGCCGACTTTGACATTATACACCAACAAAAACACAACGCACCAACAAATCACAAAAGATAAAACGTGTCAGCCACTGTCCGTTCATCATATGCTCCCTTAAAAGCGGGGTTTTATATGCACAGGTGGTCGGCACGCGCTCCTGCATGCCACTTCTCTCGCGTTAGTCGTCGTCGTCTGCTTCCTCAGCTGGCTGCGTTGCCGCTAATCATTTCAGCGTAGAATTTCACTTCTCCTTCTGTCGTCGCAATGAATAGGTCGCGTTTACGAGGGTATGAACCATTGCTTAATGGGGTATGAGCCATTCATTGTCTTACGTAACGGACAGATTTAATTTTGAAGAAATTTTATGGAAATCCATCCAGAATGAACGCGCTCGGGAAAGGCTTCGTCGTCGACGTGCCGATTCTAACGTGAGGACTTCTGAAGCTCGGGCAAAACGTCATCGAAGAGCCGCCGACTCCGAGTTGCGGGAACGCGGTGTTGTTGAGGCCACATGTCAGCGTCGTCTAGCCCTCGAGGAACCCGACAACGGTGGTGCACGGCTCGGCAACGCTAGCGCCAACTTTCCCGGTGCGACGGCCAGGCTTCAACGCGAGTTTCTCAACCGGAACTTCGGAGCCAGCTGCAGTGCGTTGATGTGTGGTGTTTTATGGCGCAAGGGCCAGTTATGGCCAAAGAGCGCCATGCCAGTGTTTGTGAGTGTGCAGTGGAGCGATGAATTCTGAGAAATAGATGAAGTGTGGCTGTAAAGGGGCCTAAAAATAATCGCTGTAAAATGCGTAAAATATACATGCACTAAAATCATGGCAATGACTAATGAGGTGTACTATGAAATGAAGAATGCACTGAGAAAGAATGACACGATGTTTAAAATATTTAAGATGTAGTTGGAAAGAAGCACTACTGCCTAAACAGAGCCCTTGAACCACAAGGGCCTGGAGGCATGTGCTTATGCAAAACTACCATCACAGCGGCATCCTCTGGAGAGAGGATGCGCTATGAATTTATTGGGCTTATAACATGCAGTACCAGGTCATTTAAGAAAGCGAGGACTGCTTTAGTGCTAAACAGCGGTTCCTCACCAAGAAACATACTGGGATGCAGAGGGACATGATAGCGGTAAGCTAAAGGGAAATGTTTTTTTCTATCTGCTTCGGCATCCCGACACTCCAGGAGAACGTGGAGGACGGTTAGCCTCTCACCACATCTACCACATGTTGGTGGTTCATCCCCGGTCAACAAAAAACTATGGGTGCCAAATGTATGACCTATTCTGAGACGACAGAACAGGACATCAGTTCGCCGTGTTCTCGTTGCGGAGGGCCAGAAACCTAACTGTGGCTTAATCAAGTGAAGCTTATTATTTGTTTGTGCATCCCACAGACGTTGCCAATGGCTTCGCAATTTCTTACGGAAGAAATGTTTCAAATCTGTTGCAGAAACAGCAGCTGTAGGATTAGTAGCGTGCGATGTTATTGACGTAGCCATTCGGTCAGCTAGCACATTACCCTCAATGCTTCTATGGCCAGGCACCCAGCATATAATGATATGCTGATTAGATACATACGCTCTACACAGTACGGAATAGAGCTCAATGAGTGTAGGATTTTTCTGTTTACAGGGTGACTTTAAAGCGTTTACGACACTTAGAGAGTCTGTAAATATGATTGATTTTTGAAGTTTAGATTTCCTTATATGCCTCACAGCTGACAATAGTGCATAGGCCTCAGCCGTAAAGATACTTGCTTCCGGGTGGAGTACACCGGATTCCGAGAAGGATGGGCCGACGGCTGCATACGACACCCCGTCACGTGACTTTGAAGCGTCTGTATAAAACTCTGTGCATGTGTACTTGGACTGGAGTTCAAGGAAATGCATTTTGATATGTGCCTCTGGTGCGTGCTTAGTGACCTCCACGAATGATGTGTCACACTCTATGAGCTGCCACTGCCACGGCGGTAACAGTTTCGCTGGAGCCATAAGACAGTGTTCAAGCAACGGAACACCCATTTCCTCACTAAGATTCCGCACACGCAAAGAGAACGGTTTTCTCGATGCCGGTCGATTTTGGAAGAGTGTGGCAGTGGTCATGTCGTTTATGGTTGAATAAGAGGGATGTTCAATGTTCGCGTGTACTCTAAGAAAATATGTAAAACTATTATATGAACGCTGCAGATGAAGTGACCACTGATTCGACTCTACGTAGAGGCTATGGATCGGACTTGTTCGAAAAGCACCGGTCGCGAGGCGGATGCCTGGATGATGAACGGGGTCTAGAATTTTTAATGCACTTGGCGTTGCGGAATTATAAATTATAGCTCCGTAATCAAGGCGTGAGCGGACAAGACTGTTGTACAAGTTCAGTAGGCATTTTCGGTCACTACCCCATGATGCGCGCGACAAAATTTTTAAAAGGTTCATCGTCTTCAGACACCTTGCCTTCAAATATTTAAGATGGGGGATAAAGGTAAGCTTTGAGTCTAGAATTATTCCCAGGAATTTATGTTCACTGCTCACGGATAGTTCCTCTTGATTAATCGTGAGATTTGGCACTGGTGTCATGCCTCTTTAGTTTGAGAAAAGTATGCACATACTTTTCTTTGCATTTATTTTAAATCCATTTACATCAGCCCATTTAGACAGTTTGTTTAATCCAAGCTGTACCTGTCGTTCGCAGATAGCAATGTTGCATGATTTGAAACCTATCTGTACATCATCGACATACACAGAATAAAAGATGCTGCGTGGAATAACTGTATACAGGGAGTTCATTTTTACAATAAAGAGCGTGCCACTAAGCACACCCCCTTGTGGCACGCCAGCCTCCTGGGTAAATGTTCTAGATAAAACATTGCCCACTCTTACGCGAAACGTCCGGTTAGACAAGTAGCTTTCGACTGTGTTTAACATATTTCCACGGACCCCCATCGCGGAAAGATCTCGCAGAATCCCGAAGCGCCATGTCGTGTCGTACGCTTTCTCTAGATCTAGAAAGACCGAAAGTAAAAACTGTTTATGTATAAACGCATCTCTGATGTTTGCCTCGATGCGAACAAGGTGGTCTATTGTTGACCTACCTTCTCGGAAGCCACACTGGAAGGGGTCTAGTATTTTGTCATTTTCTAGGAAACAGATTAGGCGCCGGTTTATCATTTCTTCATACAACTTGCACAGGCAGCTTGTTAGCGCTATTGGCCTGTAGCTGCTAGCTAAAGACGGGTCCTTGCCTTGTTTAAGAATCGGGATGACTATGGCTTCTTTCCACAAGGAAGGAATATATCCAGCCGCCCACATGGCATTAAAGAGAGAGAGGAGTGTTGTCAGTGTTTCGGGGTGTAAGTACCTAATCATTTCGTAGATGATACGGTCGCCACCTGGCGCTGAGTTGTTGCAACAAGCGAGAGATGCTTTAAGTTCGGCTAAGCTGAATGGTCGGTTGTAAGCCTCATTTGATGAACCTTTGCGATTAAGGGGCTGCCGCTCTTCGCGTTCTTTGAACTTCAGGAAAGATTGTGTATAGTGCGATTCACTCGATACATATTCGAAGTGTTTGCCTAGACTATCCGCCTGGTCTTCCAGGCTATCACCTTGGCTATTTACTAAGGGTAGGGGATGTGACTCCCGACCTATTAATTTATTTACCCTATTCCAGACTTTCGTTTCATCTGTATACGAGTTTATGCTGGAGATGTACTTTTCCCAGCTCTCTCTTTTAGCACGTCTGCGCGTTCTCCTGCCCTGCGATTTTGCTTGTTTAAAATTAATCAAGTTTTCGGCTGTTGGGGAGTTGCGAAACAATCCCCAGGCCTTGTTTTGCTTTTTACGTGCTTTTTGGCATTCCTCGTTCCACCAAGGCAGGCGACGCTTATTAGCTAGTCCATTAGTTTGTTGTATGCACCTTTCTGCAGCGTCAGTGATAAAACGTGTTATATACGCCACAGCATCGTCTATGTTAAGAGAGACAATGTCATCCCGGCCTAAATATGTTATTTCTTTAAAAAGTTGCCAGTTACCAGAGTTAACCTTCCATCGGGGAACATGTGGCGAGCAACCATCTTGTTTTGTTAAGCTTAGTATAATTGGAAAGTGGTCGCTCCCAAAGGGGCTCTTCAGAACGGACCACTGCAGGTACGGAATTAGTGTACTCGACACGATACTCAAATCTATGGAGGAGTATGAATTATGCGCCACGCTGTAGTACGTTGGCTCTTTCTTATTAAGTAAACATGCTCCCGAGGAAAAAAGGAAGTTTTCAATTAGGCGACCTCTTCCATCACAACGCGAGTCTACCCACAAGGTGTTATGTGCATTGAAATCTCCGAGAACTATGTATGGCTCCGGAAGTTCATTTATGTAGTTTTGAAATTCAGTTTTATGTAGTTGATAATTGGGAGGGATGTATATAGAGCTGATAGTGATCAGCTTGTCAAACAACACCCCTCGGACAGCAACTGCCTCTAGGGGCGTACGAAGTTTTAATTCCCGGCAGGCAATACCTCTATCGACTACAATAGCCACACCACCGGAAGACACGACTGTGTCATCGCGGTCTTTACGAAAAATGGCGTATTGCCGGAGAAAGTTTGATTGTGTAGATTTAAGGTGTGTCTCTTGAACACACAGCACCTTAGGATTAAACCTGTGTAGGATTTCTTTGACGTCATCGAGGTTGTGTAGGAGTCCTCTGACGTTCCATTGTATTATTTGTGTATTCATGTTGGAAGTGTTTTTGGTGCTGTGTGTTTAAAAGAGACTAATTTAACTTACAGAGCCCTTGTCGGGCCCTGTGAAGCGGGCTTTTTCTTTTTTGGAGCGATCGCGAGATTCTCGCGGCTCCTTTGGCGCTTGCGGCGCTGTCTGGCAGGTTGTTGTGTCCATCGCCTCTTGCGAGGCGCTGGACACGCGCTCTTGCGAGCGGTTGGTTTGACGGGAAGGCCTCGTTTCGAGGGACGAGGCCCTTGAGGCCACCAGCCCGGAGGTAGATGGCCCCTTCTGCTGGGGTGGCAGAGCAGCGCTAGCTGCAGCCGCCGGGGGGGGGGGGGGGGGGGGGCGGATGGCGTCACTGCCGGCTCACTGTGTGTGGGCCGGACAGCCGCCGGAAGCCGTTGCAACGCTGCCCCCTGACGCGCCACTTCGGCAAAGGTTTTCTTTGGCAGGTGGGATACCCGCCTGCGTGCCTCCTTGAACGTTAGATTTTCCTTTACTTTAATTGTTACAATTTCTTTTTCTTTTTTCCAGGATGGGCACGACCGCGAGTATGCGGCGTGCTCCCCATCACAGTTCACACAGTGGAGAGAGTTTTCGCATGATTCAGAGAGATGCTCAGTTGCACTGCATTTCGCACAAGTCTGACGGCCTCGGCAGTTCTGCGAACTGTGGCCGAATCTTTGGCATTTGAAGCATCGAAGAGGGTTTGGCACGTATGGCCTGACACGTAATTTTATGTATCCGGCTTCAATGGTCTCGGGTAGAACACTAGAACCAAAAGTAAGAATTATATGTTTTGTCTTTAGCTCCTTACCATCGCGCCTCATCTTGATTCGTTTTACAGTCAAAACATTTTGTTCTTTGAATCCTTCCAAAAGTTCATCTTCGGTGAGCTCCAACAGGTCGTCATCAGAAATAACACCGCGTGTGGTGTTCATGGTGCGGTGCGGGGTCACAGTTACAGGAAAGTCTCCAAACGACACTAGATTCTGTAGTTTATCATGCTGTTTCTTATCACGGAGTTCCAGGAGGAGGTCACCACTGGCCATCCTCGTCGCCTTGTAACCTGGTCCTATAGTCTCTGTCAGAGTCTTTGCAACGATAAAAGGTGAGATCACTCTCACGGTCTTTTCAGTTTTCTCACTGTGTACCACGTGGTAGCGTGGAAAGTTCTCAACTTGTCGGCCAAAAAATTTAAAAACTTCTTCGGTGCGCCCCCTCTTTTGGGGGCGATCAGAAAGCGCGGGAAAAGAACTAGCCATGCAAATATTGATGTTTCGGCAGAAACGCCAGCCACCCACCATGGAGTCCTACTAGCGGACGCTCCAGTGCCTGTAAACATAGGCCCTGCAGACGCCAGCTGTACGTCACCACTATAACCGAATATGAAATAACCTAGGCAGGCTACTCACACAGGGTTAACCCTCGCTGCCAAGAAGATCGGAAGGAATATAGAAGAGAGGAGAAGACAGGAAAGATTGAAAGTGAGAGGGAAAGACGAAGATTGGAGAGGGAGACAGGAAAAGGCAACTACCGATTTCCCCCGGGTGGGTCAGCTGCAGTGCGTGTGACAAGGTTGTGGTTCGAGCACAACGTGGTACTCGTCAGTGCAATTCGTTCGGAGGAACACCGAAGAAACACACGAGAAGCTTCGCTTACTCCCCTTTCCTCCACAGGGGAAGGGGCGAATAATTTTTAACGCGATAGCGTTAAGGGCCCCGTGTCGCAGAAAATCCGGCGTCGGCAACCGGCGTGCGATGTCGGCGGGTGGCGGAGAAAATCATCCCCAACCATGCAGGCCCTCCGAATATGTTTAGGTATATTAGAGTGTATTAGAATGGGGGAGTGGGTCCAGCGCACGCCTTAGCAAGTTCCGGGGGTGAAGCAAAAAACACGGAAAATGTGGCGTCACTGCCGTCGCCTTATTCTGAATCTCCGGCCAATAGACGTTGGCTCCGGCTGTTTCGGCAGCGCTCATTGGCTGAGGCGAGCTCGCGGGCTGATTAGCTGTCGTCTGCTCGACGCACCATCGTTGTTTCGTCATTTGCGTTCTTTCCGCCGCTCTTTTTTTCATTTAATTTACAATAGATCGGTGGGGAATAATCTCAGTGTTACCACCACCGAGTATCCGCCTGTCAAAGCTCCATGCAGCTGCGGTAGGGTCTCCGACTCAACAAGCGTCCGGCCGGTGAGCGGAGCCGCTCATTCGGAAGAAAGTGACGGTGGCGCCACCTGGATTTTCAATAAAAAATGCCTCAGCGCGGAGCCCTCGTTGGACCCAGTCCCCCAATCTAGTACACTCTAGGTATATGCATATGCCACGCCTTCATATATGACGTGCGGTATATGTGCGGGCTATATTGCCGCACCATTCTATCACTTGTCTCACATTCTTGACTGGTGTTGGGCTGCTGAGCACGAGGTCGCGGGATCGAATCCCGGCCACGGCGGCCACCTTTCGATGGGGGCGAAATGCGAAAACACCCGTGTACTTAGATTTAGGTGCACGTTAAAGAACCCCAGGTGGTCCAAATTTCTGGAGTCCCCCACTACGGCGTGCCTCATAATCAGATCGTGGTTTTGGCACGTACAATTCAATAATATACACATTCTTGACAAAGCTATTCCTCGGAATTTTGAGAATGACAATCCACAAACAAACGTCATGAAACAAAAAACCCACAGCGCATGCCTTTTGTGGTAAATCGTCTCAGACTGAAATATTTAAAGTGCGAAACAAACACGGGAAGCTGAAGAAATTATGTTATTTCTTTGGCGCGGTTGAGCACTATCTCTGGGATCGGCCCACGCAAGAGGCTGCGTTTTTACCAGAAAGCTCGCCTATGGGCATAGTGTTCGCCGCCAGTGTTTGCCAGTAACCATTATGGTTGCATAAGCTGCAGTCGTCGGGAACCGTGAGAAGCAGTGAGAGATCTTTGAATTTTATCGCGTTCCACTCTTAAAAGCGAAGCTTAAGCGCCCTCCAATTAAAAAAAAAATATTTCTCCACTTATTCATCACAACGCACAGACCCAGTGCTTGATAGTTCGTTGCAATTTCAAATCGCGTTTTGCGCGCCTTTCGAAGAAATTGCGTTATCGACCGTATCAAGCAGTGCATACACCGCTATACAGTGTGTGTATCACACGATAGAAACACGATGACGACACAAACATTTCCATGTTTGGAAATGTTTGTGCTTGGACAAACTGTCCAAGCACGAGTTCTAGTCTAACGTGCCGTTCTTCTGTTTATAGCTTTCCCGGCACGTGAATCTTGATCGTGACGCCTTGCCGAGTTTGATGCGAACGTGGAAACAGCAGCAGCTCTATAAATGCTAACTAGCTGTTATGTGTCCTATTGGGCCACACGGTTGCACTGGACGTGCCGCACAAGAAGTGAATAATGTCATGCCACGTCACCCCAGCTTTTACCTATAATATTTTTTTTTTTCGAATGTCTAATTCTTTAAGCCTACTTTTCTTTGTGCCTCTGCGAATGTGAATCATAACCTGCGACCCTCCACTCATCCTATACCCTTATGATGTCTATGACATCATAGACATCTGTCGTACCAGATGTCTATGGGGAACGACCGCTTTACAGAGGCCTCGTCGCGCTCCGAACCGGAATGCGTTTCCTGCTGCAGCATATATATGTGACGATAAGGGCAATAAATCTGACGCTACTTGTGCGTCCATTTCCGCTGACTTTGTCATTGCAAGCGTAGTTTGAAGGTGCGTGACCGGCGCCAGTATTATGTTTTGCACTTAGCTATTTTCGGGTTTGTTGATGCACGTTTTCATATATGAGTGTAGTAAGCGACCATGTGGTCAACACAACGAAGAACTTGACGGTTCATGACAGTTCATTTTCCGAGACAGTTTCGAGTGAAAATAAAAGATAAATAGAGATAACAAAATGCGAATACTCGCACGTGCCGAATGCCCGCGGCGTTTTGAGAACAACACCTCGGCACGCAATTGTATCGCCGTGTCCAGAGCATTAACCACTAGAAAAATGCGCGACTCCTCTGACGACGCTTTAGCGGCCTCATGTATATATATATATATATATATATAGTAATGAAAAAGACGACGACGAAGCAATCAGCAAGCAAGCCACAGTGTTGGTGGTAACCACGCGCCCCGAGCTTGCGCTTGCCTGGATTTTGGCTGCTGGTCGCCCCGCCGCTTCTTGACGTTCGCCTGCCGATTTTCGCCGTTCCTTGACGTTCACACGTCAATAAATCACGTGGCAATATATATATATATATATATATATATATATAGAGAGAGAGAGAGAGAGAGAGAGAGACATAAATAAATAGAAGAGAGGAAATGCAGGGAGGTTAACCATACGCACGTCCGGTTTGCTACCCTGCACTGGGGGAAGGGACACAGTAATTGAAAGATAGAGCGAGGAGATAGAGCACAGTTTCGCGCACATTTGAAAATTTGCACCCAGTCTACACACGGTCGCCAAGACCGGTCGACTTGAGGTACTGCAACAATTCTTTTGTGGCTTTTTGTCCCATCGACGCGTATACGGCCATGGTCCAAGGATCTTCATTTCCGAAAATGGTCTAGAATCCAGCCGGTTTAATGCTGTCCGGAGAGCTTCACGCTCGACGTCGTAGTGGGGACAGAGGCATAGGACGTGTTCTATCGTTTCTCTGGTTTCACAAGAGTCGCACATGGGCGTATCCTCCATTTCAATGCGGAACGAGTAGGCCTTTGTAAATGCGACCCCGAGCCAGAGGCGGCTCAGTACTGTCGCCTCAGAGCAGGAAACTTTTGATGGCACTTCTAGCTCTAAGGATGGGTCAAGTCTGTGAAGATGACACTTCGGGAGATTGGGAGAAGACCAATATAGGGGAGCCACAGACAATGGGCACAAAAAAAAAAAAAAAAAACATCTTGTGCAGTACTGGTGGCGTCCCCTAGCCGGCAACCAACCACGATGGCTGAGTGTGTATGGCCTTCTGAGCACTCATAAGCGTGGTGCGAGAAAGATAGTAATAGCAGTAACAGCGGCTGCCTGGCCGATAGCATCAGCAGTGATACCGACAGAGCGCTTACCAGTCCCTGTATATTGTTATGGAGTAACGTATAGCGC
This sequence comes from Dermacentor silvarum, assembly GCF_013339745.2. NCBI lineage: Eukaryota > Metazoa > Arthropoda > Arachnida > Ixodida > Ixodidae > Dermacentor > Dermacentor silvarum. The sequence goes on along the minus strand of NC_051155.1, from coordinate 211,825,016 downwards.
CGCTCTTCAATAATCACAAGGAGATGGGTTCGATTCCTAATGGCAGCCGAATTCCGATGGGGGCCCAATGCGAATGCGCTGCTTTTGGTGAGCGTTACAGGAAGAGCAGGTTGCCAGTATGATTCCGCAACAATGTCTGTCACAGGCCGCACGTTTCTTTGTTGTACTTTAGAACGACAAAACCCAAGGGCACAGTTTGGTCTTGCCCAATGACCACAATTGAATAGAGTTATGGCTTTATATTGGCACAATTTATTTCCCGCCTGTGCCACGTACTGCAGCGCTTCATGAGATACGCCCTAAAAGAAAGTACCGAGCACTCTCTGGTGTCTTGCATGCGACAGGCGCACCTAGCGCGAAGCGCGTTTAGAGTTCAGTCAAACATGTTGGCCATTCTACATGCATCCATGGCATATTTTCACACATCGCTTGCTTTAAACTGCAAAACAACAATGATTTTCAAACGCGCATGATTTATTTCGTTAAAAACGCTTTCTGGTTACAATCACTTTATGCCGACATCTGACACACACACACACACACACACACACACACACACACACACACACACACACACACACACACACACACACACACACACACACACACACACACACACACACACACACACACACACACACACACACACACCATAGCACACACGTACACGAAGTAACGTCACCGCAGGCATGATTTCCTGGCGTGCTGGTTGAAGCAATGGTTTGTGGCCTATCTATCCGGTCAGACCAGGACAATCATCGCCCAGCTAGCAGCTCAGCGGTCGGCGGACCTATTTTATGTAGATCGCGGCCTGCGCACGCTGCTGCGCTACTGAGTTTCCTCGCAGCGTCAACTGTAGCATGCCGACTTTGACTTGACCATTTCAGTTCAACTTTGCGGCGCGGACCTTATAACGAGTCCAATGCTCGTAATTCAAGGCTGCGTCTATTTGCTCTTTTCATGTGCCCTATGAAAGTGCTGCATGTGAAAGTGTATAGTCAACGTATGCTACGCGCACATGTGCTCTAAATAGAGTTCTTTAGTTGCTGAAACACCGTCAAGCCGCGTACCAGCGTTCAAATCAGACTCGAAAGAGACCACCGCCAAGAATTCCATACCAAGTGTTTAAGGTAACCGCAGCTGTGCACTCAACGCAATTCAGCCTAGTCTTGCATTTCAACTCCCCTTAAAGCCCGCCTCAAATACCCTCCTCCCGGCAAGTCTCACAACAAGAATCAATCGACTACGTGGCCCCGCGGCTCCTACAGACGTGCATCTTTCCTACGCAGTCCCTTTACCATCACATCTATGCCGTTGCCTTCACACCGCACTGCGAAACATGCCACGCACCACGCGCAGATCTCGACCACATTATCTGGGCATGCCCCGCAGCACCTCACACCATCAAACAAAGCACCAGGATCATCACACCCGAGCTGTGGGAGGTCATGGTGCTCAGCGAATGCCCGGAGGACCAACTCTGGGTAGCCCGGATGGGCGATGATGATGCCAAGACTCAAGGTCTGGCCGCCGCCTTAGGAACGGGGGCTCCGGTCAATAAACTTTCAATAAAGTTTTGTCTCTCTCTCTCTCTCTCTCTCTCCCTGGAAGGCTTCCTGGCTCCTCACACATACTTGCAGAATGTGAAAAGCGAGCTTCAGGCTCTTGCTCAGCGTGTTCGTTACCTGCATGCTATGCGAGACCTGGAACGTATACACAAAAAAGAAAAAAAAAACTTTTTTCACTCTAAAACTGTTCTGTAGCACAAATGCAAGATAATCTGGATGTTGGACATTTTAGCCTAGGCGGCCAACCAATTGAGCAGACAGTGCTTACTAAGAAACAGAAAAGAAAAAAAAGACGAAATAATTTGCGAAAGCCGCGCCCCTGAACCAAAAGCTGCGGACTAGGTGCGCAATTAAAATAAAATGTATTTCTTTGACTCGTTCTCTCTCTCTGTTTTCCATGTACCCTTTGGGGGTATAGATCCACTCGTTCCTCTGCTCTCCAGTGCCCGCGCCGCTGATTAAAGCAGGTGAGCAGCATTACGCGTGGTCGTTTCTCAGTTCCGTCCTCGGCAAGCACGCGTACGTCTCACGTTCATTACGATGTTATCCGCAAATTACCGCACCGACTCGGTAATGCAATTACAATTCCCTCGTGCGTAAGGGCGCCGGCCTTCTCGACTGGGGACCGGCGCGCCCACGCCGTTCCAGCGGCTTGCCGAGCCCAAGCCGAGTGAGCATGGCGGCACCTGTGCTAGAACCACTTTTTTTTTTATTGCGATAAAGACTTGCCGTTAAGGCATAACCACTTGCACACACTGCGTATACGCCAAGGTGATTCGTAGCACCGAATTCGAATTTGCTATAGGGCGGTCTTTCGGCCTCCTCCTCCGCCAGCACCCTTCCCTCAAGCTTCGTACTCCATGCTTGGCTTGACTTCCACTGTGGCGAATCTCATCTCGACGGGAGCGTGACGTGGGCTGGTGGGTTGCAGAAACTTGCTCTCGGGAGCGCTGTTTCAGTTGTTTGTGGAAACGTAAATTTAACACGAGCAAGAATTCGTTCTTCATTTTCATTTAGGCAAATAAAGTATAGCAGCTAGGTTACAAAAGTATTAGACTGTATAGACGTAATAAGCGAAGAAGCCGAAAATGTGGATTCATGGCAAATTGTGAAAGAAAAAGGAGAACAGTTATTATGTCGTCGTTTTTCGTCGGTTTTTATTCTCTCTCTCTCTTTTTTTTTTTAACGACAGAGTGAAGCTCAGCCTTTTGAGTTTCTGCAACAGCGGACGAGTAGTGTATAACGCATTACAAGATGACATTTATGGAGACAAGAAGGATAACGCAGATGAGTTGTACGAACTTCATTCTTTTTTTTTAATTACCAAAAGCAAAACGTAAAATGTTGAATGAACATTACCGAAAACTACCACCGTTGCGGAAACAACGCCTGCCTACTCGTCAGAAAGGAGAACTTAAAAAGAGGTGGGAAGAGAAGATAATTAAAATATGGCACTGCGTCACTCTCTAAAGGATCGCTCTGTCTACCAAACACTCTCTAAGTACGGCTAAGAATGCCATAGGAACACAGTAATAGAAACAGAATAAGAAATCGCCGAGCGTCAAATTAAACGAAAGACGAATGCTCAATGTAGTCGCTTGAATGCATGGGATTTCAGTGTTCGGGTACCTTTCAAATGCAAATACCGCATGGCATAGAATATATATGAGACGACACGAGACAGCTGTACGGCTTTGATTTATGACGGGGACTGATAGTGCGAACTGCATGCATTCAGCTAGAATTTTATCACAAATGGAATAGCGTTTAGACTGAAAATTTTGCAAGTCTATACATATGTGCCGAAATTAAACTGCTTTTGAATGTTGCAAAATATGACGCCCGTACAGGTGGGTCCGACAAAGCGTCCGAAGTGACTGACTGCAACGCGTATTGCGTTGTGCTCGTATAGCGAAACAAGATTTTGTTTCAGATGACAAATGCATTCCATAAACTGTCATTCCGGCCATTCCTTCCTGAGTTACTTTCGCTAACCGATCCACTTCAGCAATCCTGTGAATATTGTATATGTCTCGACAGCTCGCTCTGGTAACTGTGTTTTTAAGAAGTCATCGAATTAATACAGCAACGTGCTTCCCTCACCTCCACCTCCCATACCTATATAATCTCAAATGAAAAATAATTACGCTGTGCTCGTACGCTCTCTGCCTGCTGTGTGCTTTCAGAACGATATCGCGCCGGTGCAACAAATAATAAATGAAGTTGACTACGGCTACGAATCTTTTGTCCGGCCCCTTTCTTTCGATGTCATTACGCTCGCAATCCTCGTTCTCCGTGGGATCGTATTACCCGCGCTGCCTTCTGGGGTGATTTGAGTTTTTCAGGCCCATTCTATATATTATTTCCTTACTTTTCTATCGTCTTCGGAGCCGAGGAAAACCAGAGACGCCCAAAACCCTGTTGCTACCCGAGAGCCTGACTCTCTGCGGTATCTTCAAAGGATTTGGCGACGGAGACCTTCAGCCCGCTGTCGCGGCTCAAGTTGTGCACACTAATACTCCGCGCAGTCGCGAACGAAGCGAATATATAAGCTATGCCCGCCGACGTAACGCGGCGGCATTTATAATGCATACGAATCTTACAGTGGCGGCACCTTCGCACCCACGTAAGTGGGCTGACGTCTGTGTGTGCTCGAATGATTCGTGTTGCTTGCTCATGCTGGATAGCGCGGCAGTAATAATAGAACACGAAGAGACGGTCGCCGGGTACATACTTATCGGATTGTCGCGACCGTTATATGCGGATTACGCCAGCCAACGTTCGCTCTCTGTGTATAAGAAAGGATGCAACGAAGGTATTCCTTCAAATTCGGCAGATACTCCGTTGCCTTCAGCCCTTGCGAAATGCGCGTGTTCTTTGTACACCGCTGGAGCCTGACTGGACTTGCGCAACCGGCTGATTCGATGCGATGTAACTATCGAGCACATTCTGTGTCACTGTCGATTTTTTTCGACTCTCAACGGTACGCTCTGCTTGGTTTTTCACTTTTTGTTTTCGTGAATACTACGATGGTTCTCTGTTCCATTCTTGGATTTTGCGTGTCATACATTCGTCTTTTTTTTATTTCTTTGGGATGTTAGTTTTTCTACAGCCCACTCCTGCCTATAAAACCTGGCACTCAGGCTGGTAGTACATTACAAATAAATAAATAAATACGTTCAGCCACTTAGCCGACAGACCATTCTGGGAAGCAGAGACCTTGAGACCTTGGCGGAAGAAATCTAGTATACACATGGCCACCAAAGCGCTCACGCGCTGCTTTTATTTATTTATTTATTTATTTTCAAATATTGCAGCCCTATGCAGGGCTATTGCAGGAGTGGGAGTACATGGAATACATAAATGAAAGACTTAGAACATTAACATCACACCAATGCTTGTACAAAATCAGATGTCGCCATTTCACGAACACAACCGGGTAAATCATTACAGCATTCAATAACTCTCGGAAAAAAACTGTGTTTGAATACGTTAGTGCGCGCAAAAAAGGGCTTTAGGTTAAGGTTGTGGCCACGTCTAGTCGGAAGAGCAGTAGCATGCACGATGTAGTTATCATTAGACAGTCGGCAAGACGAGTGAACAAATGAATGTAACAGTTTCAAAGAATCAATATCACGTCTGGTACACAAAAGCGGTAATTTCAAAGCGGTCATTGCAGATGAGGGTGAAAAATCACGGTCATAGCGATGGTGAATGAAACGAACAGCCTTCCTTTGGACAGATTCAATTTTAGTCATGTCGCACACTTTATATGGATGCCATATGCATGAAGCGTACTCTAATATAGGGCGAATGAGTGTTTTGTACATTAGTAATTTAGTGCGTTTTGGAGATTTAGATGACGTTCGTCTTAAATAACCTAATTTTTTTAGTGCTTTAGAGGTAACATAATCTATATGATGTGACCACTGCAAGTTGTGTGTGAACATAACGCCAAGGTATTTGTACGTCTGCGCCCGGGGAACTGTTATGTTGTTGAAAGCGTACACGTGCTGTGATGGAGAATGGCTGTTTGTAAATGACAATACTACTGTTTTTTGAAAGTTTATGCGCATCTGCCAATCCGAGCACCATGTGCAAAACTGCCTGAATAAATCCTGAAGTAAAGTGTGATCATTAGCAGTAGTTATTACCTGGTATAGCACGCAATCGTCGGCATAGAGACGGACTTTGGACCTAATATTGCTGGGAAGGTCATTTATAAAAATCAAAAATAGCAGGGGTCCCAGAACGGAGCCTTGGGGAACACCAGATGTTACTTTTATTGCTGAGGACGAGTTGGAATTAAATGAAACGATTTGAGAGCGCGAGTTGAGAAAGCTAGCTATCCAGTCGATCAATTGAGGATTATTTAATATTACGTTTAGTTTACTTAGAAGCTTGTTGTGTATAACGGTGTCGAAGGCAACTGCGATATACAGTGTTTGTGAGTAGACGCTAGAGAACACTGATCTGCGGGTGTGCACACACCGACATTTCTTCTTACCGTTCTTTCTCCCTCTCCCCAATATTTCTCTCTCTCTCTCGGGCGCGACCATGGTCCACCTTCCAGCCGATCCTTCCGTATCTCTCTCTATCTCTGCTTCGACGAAATGTCGTTGTATGACATGAGAAAGGGAGCGAAAGGCTGAAGACTGACCCACGTTTGAGTGATGATAGCATCAACACGGTATTTTAACGCGACCGCGTTAAGGGCCCCGTGTCGCAGAAAATGCGGCGTCGGCGTCGTCTGTGGCGGAGAAAATCATCCCCAACCACCCCGACCGCGCAGGCCCTCCACGTGGTGCAAGGTTTTGGTGAACAAAAATTAAATTTCTCACAGTGAAATCCGTCAGAAAAATGCTAAAGTACTTTACCATTCGGCAACAGATTCGGCGTCGGATTGTAATTTGAATGTATGTAAAAACATAATTCTGTTACGAGGAAACTCAAACACAAACCCCTTTTCCAGCATTTCTACCAGACCTACAGCGGTGCGCTCGGGTAGTTTACTTGCGAAAATGATATCCAGATGGGGCTCGCATCCTCGACAGGTCAAATTGGGACTTCGCCTGCCTAATGCGTTTTGGACACGCGCGCTCGTCGGGGCAATAGCAAACAATTAATAAAATCATTTAAAAAGGTGCTAGGGCCTTCACATTTTAATATAAGATCACTTATATTGCCCCTGAAAAATGTCTTCCCAGCAATGCATTTCTGTTTAAAAGTGAAGCAGACTTTAAGGGGATTGGTGTACGCTTGGTCTTTTGTAAGCTGGCTTTCCCACGTTCTGTGTTACAGTGAAGCCTACTGAAAGAAAAATGTGATGCGAACGGGGCCCGATAACGCTATCGCGTTCCACTCTTAAAGGCGAAGCTTAAGCGTCCTCCAATTTTTGTTCGGCTAGTCGGTGCATGTCTGCTGGTTCGGCCAGAGGTGTTCTGGTTGCTTTCCTTTCTGTAGTCCTGGAGCAATGTCATGCTGGCCGAACCCATCGATGATCGCAGCCGTGGTACGCACGCAACGAGAGAGCGAACAGACTCTCGTCGCTGGCTCCGCACTGAAGTCACTCTTGTGGCGACTAAAAGAGGTCCCGCGACCGAGCGCGACTGGTGGCCAAGGAGCGACTCGTGGAAACCATTGTTCATACAGGCAACAAACGAGACTTGACCGTCGCCACACTGAAATGCCTCGCGATTGATGTCATCCACGTCTGCTCACACCTTCATCGCCACGTAAAATAGGCGGCAGCGTATACAGACGTCGTGCTCCTGTGTCGCTTTAATAGGTTTGCGACTTCAATCGCGCGACTGAAACATCGAGCAGCGAGCGACTGATCCAAATCAGTGCTTTTCGACCAAAAGTACCATTTGTCACTACGTTTGCAACAAACTTGGTGGTTGGTTGCAACCCTCTGCGAGTCACCGATGTGAATGAGCTCTTATATCTACTGTTCATGGTGGTTCGCGTTGTTGTGTTTTCCTGCGATCACAAGAGCAGAGAGAATGCTGGTGAAATGTGATTCACGTGATGCGTTGGGTCAGTGGAACCGAACACACCATTGATGTTAGCAAAAGTACGAACAAAAAATGTCTTCGTGATATCATGATGGGAGCAGTACTTGCGAAAACGTAATATGAAAGAAATATACACTTATTCATAAGATATTTGCCAGGAAAAGGCAGGGCAGTGGCCTTAAATATGGCGGCCGAACGCAATCAAGTGGTGGACCACTGGTCGTTGGTGATCGAATCTGAATTCCAGTCGAGTGGAAAGTCGATTGACTGCTGGTTCAAGACTAGCCGCTGCTTTTTCATGCGCGCTGCCATATTGCGTGCTCACTGGCGCCATCTATGGGTACCCTTCTGCGTGGGTACCGCATAAGGTAGCAGAACGTGGGTACCGTTCTGCTACGTACGGTAGAAGTTGTGCTGTTTACTTTGGCAAGCGTTCAAATTGTTATATGAATATACACTGCGCGGCTACTTCGTTTTTTGGACGAGGTTCCCGCTCGCGAATGAAATAATTTTTGTTAATAACAGTATACCGTAAAGTGTGAATTACACTTGTCGAGCAGTCGAGCAACCGTCTGCGGACTGCGTGAGCGTCCGAAGCGGTGGTAGATGCTGGGTTATAGATCTCTTTTTTTTTTTTTCTATATAGCGTATGGTCCAAGCATGCGGCATAACTATGTGAGGTGTTATTGCGGCAAGAGCGCGGTTCTTTTTTTTTTTTTTTAGAAATAGAGTGATAGCCAATTGCCCATTTTATTTTCAGTTTTGTTCGCCCCGTTCTTTACGATGCACTAACCCGTATTACCAAGACTGTGTCTTCACAAATGGCCGTCGGGTTCTTTTCATGCGATCCCCTTCGGATATTACTGCATTCCAGACAAAAAGGCAATGCCGAAGCATAACATTTATAAGTACCATGCTAGTTTACCAACCGCAGTGATCCCTGTAATGAGCAACGCCATCGGGCTCATACAGGAGGCGAGCGTAGAAATAGCATAGTGATCTCAAGTCTACTATAGACTTGAAATGAGAACGATACTGGTGTGTGACACAAATATTTTATAACGACGGGCGCTTAGATAGTTCGGGGTTACATTGGGTTGGCCGTACACGAGTTTGCGCTCGTATGGTTAATTCCCCCCTCGCCAAGCGATCGGATAGTGAGAATAGTTTTTTTTTTTTTTCAGTTCACGCTGGCAATTCACAGACGTCGGTTCTCTTCGTCGAGTGAAAACCAATACAGCCAAAATAGTTCACAACACATACACACACCGCGGCTGTTGATGCACGTCGCATGTTTGCGCATCCAAGAGAAATTTCCGCATACTGTAGTTAACACTGCACCAAACGCCCCACAGTGATTCCCTGACGACCTTGCATGAACTGACATCACGTAAATTTCGCGGAGAACGAGCTAAATCAATTCCAAATTGTTCCTCAGCACGCGACGGCTACACATTCAAGCAACTCTCTGGTTTTTGCCTGCTCGCACAAGCCGGAGAGTAGGAAAGGCTCACCGCGCGCACTTTCCTCCTTGCCCTATGAAGGGGTCCATTGACCCTTTTCCCGGAGCAGTTTGCTCTAGAGGAACGAGATGGCGCTTTCGGCGACGCGCCATACGTTGCCTCAGCGAATGCGCACGAATACGAAACCATTACTGCTTCTGCTCTGCTACTGTGCGATCAGCTGTCAGAAATGCAACTGGGTGTTCGCTAATGCACGGTGCCCAATTCATGCTGCAAAATGTGCAACGATAAAGGGAAGACGTTTGCGGTAGTTAGCTGCAAAAATAGTCATTCGCATATTAAGGAATGGAATCAACCTGTGTCGCCGCTGCTACAAACGGACTGCCTGTGTTGCTGGCCGTTCGCGATGCACAGCTTTTCGCGAGGATAAAAAGGAACTAATCCGACAGCGCTGTATAGCTAACCTACAAAGAAATGACTTCAACTGCGGAACGTCGGCACTTAAGAGTGAATACCGCTCGTTACAAAAGGAAGTGGCGTCACTTACTGACATGGTAAGTTTCTCGCACGTTATAAACACAGCCACCCCTACTCGCAAGCAAACTTACGCACACTCTATCACCAACGTGTCAATATTGGTTTAATGGGCGCTAGAGCACTGCACGGGCTCGGGCTTAGCCGAAAGCCCGAGCCCGGCCGTGGGCCGGGCCGGGCCGGGTAGCACAGTTTTTTTACGGGCTCGGGCCGGGCTCGGGCACGGCGTGTGCTTTTTGACTCGGGCCCGGGCCGGGCTCGGGTTTTTTGACGCGGGCCCGGGCCGGGCTCGGGCTTTCTGGTGGTGTGCATATAACGTGCAGCGAGTTATTCTCGGGTGTCTAAACTCTGAAAAACATGTATTTTTCGGTCTCGGGCCGGGTTCGGGCCGGTTTCGAGTCGGGCTCGGGCCGGGCCGGGCGGGTAACGTAGATTATTTCCGGGCCCGGGCCGGGCCCGGGTCTCGCCATAAAAGTTTTGATCGGGATCGGCCGGGCGGGCCGCCCAACGTAAAAACGGGCCCGGGCCGGGCCCGGGCTGTAAAAATCGGCCCGTGCAGTGCTCTAACATGGGCGCACACTTGAATCAATGTGCCGAAGCATGAGTGACGGCGACTACATCGACAAGACACGAATGTTGGGAACTGAACGTAGAACATTTGCATTCCAAGCTTTGTGCGCAGCAAGAACAAATCTGGCACAGCACACCCGCGAGCGATTAGGCTGAAAATTAACAATCAGATAGTGGCCACACCGAGGAACTTTACTGAGTCACAAACATGACAACCCGCTGCTTCAAAATGTTTGCCAAATAAAGAAGGAACAGCACACTGATCCTGAATTAATTTATAAGCGTAAAGTTTGGACAGCTTGGAATACATTTCTAGCCCGGCTTTTAGTACGAACACCGTATACGCTGCTCGCGCCGTTTGGGCAAGGCGTAATGAGCTCTGAATTAAAGCACATACATGTCCTCTAAAGCTGTGGCCAAAGCTTCGTGCCGTCCACACAGCCACCGTCTACGAAATGCGTCGAAGCGGAGGTTTGCTGCGCCGCACCGGCGTCACGCGGTCACATTGTGAACAAGGAGGTAACGGAGGCAGCTGAGGCAAGCAATGGACGCGTCACCACGTGATCAAACAAGGCCGCGCCCACGGCAGTGCCGGGAAAAGGGTCAATAGGTGCAGTGAAGAAACAAGAGACGGACAGGGAGCTGACACACACAGCCCTGACTTTGAACCAATGTGACTTTCAACCCATATTTGCTTCAGTTCAGCACTGTGCGTGTGTACTGCTGCCCGTCTCGGGTCCCTGCGGTGCACCTACAGAGCAGGTGTGACATACATGTCAACTGTACCTGATTTTCTGGATTGGCGGTCGTTAATCCAAAAATTTACAAAGGTAATCGCCATCTTAGGCAACGTGATATTTATTGTCCCAAGAATGACCAAATACGGCCCATTACAGTATACAGACATGATCCATTCAGTAGGTGCAGAACATAATACGTAAACAGCGACATGTCTGTGAAGTGAAAGCAGTTCTGCTTTCCGCTTCGTAGACTTACGCTGTTCACATATTGAGTTCTCATATCGTGCAATCGCTGCCAAGCGAATGCGATTTGCAGTTAGTCACGGAGTAAAAGCAGGATGTCCGTGTGGAAGCCCCGATGCACTATAGAACAAGTGGAACATGGGTGTCGGCAGGATTTCGTCTTGGGCCGGGGGGGGGGGGGGGGGGGGGGGGTTCAAGTGCCCCTTTTGCACCCCCCTGCCGGCGCCCATGAAGTGCACTGACAAACAACGCTTGATCTCGTCGGTGCATCTTCGGCTATCTGACGCGCCTTTCGATGCATCAATCCCTCTACACGACTAGCCACGAACACGCTCAGCTTGTGACACCGTCGTCGGACGTATTCGAAACTAGCGTCAAGCGCAGGATTTTGCGCGGGATATCCTTTTAGGGTTAGTTACACGATAGGACTTCATCACAACGCAAAGACGAGGCCCACGGGCGTGCTCGAGAGAGTTAGGCCCCGCGATTAGCGGCGCGAAAAAAAAAGAGAGAAAGAAGCAACAATCTCTGCCTTGCAAAACCCGCTGGCGTGCGACGCTTCAATGCGAAAAAACAACGCGCCCCTGAACGACAGGAAGAAGGTAGTGGCAGCTTGGCGAAGGTGGCTTTGCCACCTCGTGCACGTGTTAATTAGGCGACTGTTAATTGCGCATTAGCGCGGCCTCTCAGCGCTTGCCGACAGGTGTCGCTGACGGCGTGCTAAGTGCCGCGGCCATTCCGCTTATCCGTGCCAGACGCTTCATGCTTCTTCTTGGAACTCGCTCCCCGCAACCTGATCCGTTTTCGCCATATTTTTTTGTCTTCCCTATCCCGACTAGCACCCCCTCTTTTTTTCCCTAAATGTCACGCCTCGTTGCTGCAAACAAGCTTGCAAGTAACGGCCCTGCCTCGGGCTCTCGCAGGAGAGCCGTAATGATTGCGTTCATTTGCCCGCCGCCTCGCGCCCCGCTGCTTACTCCTACGCCCGCACTGTCGCCTGTCCCGCATGCGAGCCCCGTCGTGAGTGGCGGAAGAAATGGCGTTGTGTTTGCGTAGTCATTACGCGATTACTGCTTGTCGGCCGCGCCTTGGCACAAGCTCCTATTTATAGCGTCGTCGACTTCAAGCCTCGCCATTGCCGAGACCGCGCGCGTTCGAGCCGGATAAATTACATCGTCCGTCGACGTCCTGGCACAAGTGCCCAACCTCACCGGTGTACTTCTCGTAACCTCCTCATCCTCCTCTCATTGCGTATAGCTGCTGATAGAGGCGCTAATGCTGCTAATCAGAGACGCCGCCTCTTGAGGCAGTGGGCTTAAGAGCCGTCCCAGACGTCTTCACACACGTTGCCCTGCCTCCGAGAGAAAGGCAACGAAAAATGTAATAGGAATGCGGCTAGTGTAGTGGAAAAGACGCTAGGCGTTGATGAGTGCAGTGTTCTTCGCCGAAGATTGGCTTCTAGCGAGTGCGACTTCGATATAAGACCTGCAAAAGGTTCCTGACAGGCTCGCAGCCTGAGCTTCTTAATCATATCATGCTGTTCCGAAGCTCTCCACGTATAAGCGTCGTGTACCAAGAACGTGCTGATTCGTCAGAGGCGAGGAGATCTGCAGATCGCCACGCCACGATTGAGTGAAAAAAGTGACATTTCCGGCCAAACTGCGAGACGGCGCGAAAGATACAGATAGCACATTACGCCCAATAAGAGGTGCATAATTAAGGACTTGTTAAGGTCCTGTGGCTTTTAAGGACACCGAAAGCGCTTTCGTCGAGCGCAAGGCAGCAAGAAGAGAGATATAAAAGGAAGGCGTGTTAACCAGTTGAGAGTCTGGTTGGCTACCCTGCGCTGGGGGAAGGGAGAAGGGTATTAAGAACGAAGGGATGGGGAGAGAGAGAGAGAGAGTGGCTAAGAGAGGTACACGGACAGTACTGCAAAACTCTCAACAAAAGTGATGACATGAATTCAGTAACGACAACAAATGTCTGTAGGAGCATATCAAACAAAAATATATAGGAGCTCTAATCAAAGTCACAGCATTTCATTTCATTTTCTTTTTTTTAGAAAGCTATGAGACATGTTATTAAAACATTTCTTTCTAAAATTAATTTAGAGAGTCTGAATATAGTCTACATACTACTAGTAGATTTCTTTCCCTTTTTTTCGTTTAGGCAATTTAAATCTGTATAGATTGTCAGAGGGGGGTTAGTTATTCCCTAAGGTTTACTTGTGGTCCAAAAACAGTCGAAACTGCAGGTGTCCGTAGATGTTCTATCGTCATAAGTCAACAGAAAATGTATGGACACTAGTCCAAAGGCTATCTAGAGACAATCTGTAGTTGTACATCCTTTATTTTTTTCTTTCTTCTTTCTTTCTTTCTTTCGTTCTTTCTTTCTTTCTTTTCTTTTTTTGCATTTCGCGAAGCAAATTAAATTATGGGGTTTTACGCGCCAAGACCACCATCTGATTATGAGGCACGTCGTAGTGGGGGACTCCGGATTAATTTGGACCGCCTGGGGTTCTTTAACGTGCACCTAAATCTAAGCCGACGGTTGTTTTCTGCATTTCGCCCCCATCGAAATGCGGCCGCCGTGGCCGGGATTCGATCCCGCGACCTCGTGCTGAGCAGCCCAACACCATAACCACTGAGCAACCACTGCGGGTCTTTCGCGAAGCAGAAAACACATAGAGCATGTGCCATAAAGGTTGTACGTCATCCCGCATTCCCTTCCTCAGCAACAAGTTCCCTTGGACAGTCTGTACTCTACAGCAGGGGTCTCCAAACTACATCCCGCGGATGCCTTCCGATTGGCCACGGCCGCGCAACATTCGCGCAACATTTTAAACCATCGCTTTATTAAAATAAGCCTTAACTCCAACTTACGCGAGGCGTCTTTTCGGCAACTCTTAAAACGTAGACAGCCTCAAGGATAAAATAGAGCAATACACGGGACAGAGAGCAAGAGGAAACAGCCCGAACGCTCTCAATACCGTATAATTAGCTATTTTATTCTTGAGAACGCTGCACCAACTTATACACTACTTCCAGACTTGTATACTTCTACACTAATCAAACGTAACTATTTCCACGCTTATGTACTTCTACACTACTCAAACGTAAACACTACGCACAAAAGTCCACACGGATTCACTAAAATATCAGAGTCCGACACATGAGACACCGGCAAAACAAAGGGCGCTTTGTAAAAAGCGGTGACGCTTCCAAAACCACCTCAATGTCTTGTAGCTACCTGCTTGGTACAGACATGCAGAATGACCGTGAACATGCAAAAAAAAATAAAGAATAAAAAACTTTGTGCTACGGGTAAATGTGAAAAAGCTTGTTTTCCACCATCAAAGTTCAATATTAGTCTAAATCGATATCCCCATGGAGACTTGCATGGTAAAAGCAAGATTCTAATCCTAAAGTACTTATGTCGCTCATTTTCTGGACTGTATGCCAGTGGGCCAATGCAACAAATAAAATGAGAAATTATTTGAATAAAGCACGTCGAGTAATAGAAGCACCATTTTTAGTCGTCGTCCAGTACTATAATTTGTGTTTACAGATTTACCTTCATTAAATATTATTCATGTCTCTATTATCCGACTCGATCTCGACGCCGCCAATGGTCGCCAATCCAACTCAGTAGCCAAAACGTTTGGAGACCCCTGTTCTGCAGTATTTGCAGTAAAACATACCCTCACTTTCTGTTACAGACGGCTTGAGTAAACTTTTTTCAGGTTTATTTCGTATTTATTCAAGCTTTCAAGTTTAAGCGCCTATACAGACAAACACATGCGTACGCGCCTGAAACGGGTCCGCTCCGTGTACCCCGACACGTCAGGCAACATTGGGTAGCATTGCGTGTATTTCCCCTCTCCCCTGACTTCTTGCATATGCACGCTCAATATGTCGTTATAGTCGGTAAACCTGTTCTTCTCGGACCAAATGGGGACCCCGACTTTCCTGCTCTGTTTGCCAAGTTCTTTCCCACAGTGTGCACCTGTATATCTCTGACCACATCGGTAGCACAAGTACTTAATTTAGATTATTTAGATCGCATCGCGCTTGCTTTGCTCAACTTGTCACGTTTCTTCTTAATTGTAACGTTCACCTAAATTGCCAAGTAAAAAGGGGTATCCACTACCACTCTAAACTAGGTGCCTTTCAATTTAGAAAAAAAAATGCAGTAGCTATTCAGCGGTAAATGCGAGAGAAATGCGTCAGCATTACGTCGCACTTCTTTGAGGCCCAGGATCCATGATTTATCATAATTTAAACAGCGTATATATATATATATATATATATATATATATATATATATATATATATATATATATATATACAGCGTGTTTCAGCGAACACTTTCAAAAATTCTTAAAGGTTGCCTGTGGCAGATAGCACAATTATGGTTCATGAGCTGGTCTACTCGAAGAGGCGGACATTACTTGCACAATAAATTGAAATGCATAATCGAATAATTAACAGAAATTCACTGATGAAGTTTTTACCTAATTACCTGATGGCCCATATTGCAATTTATAAATTGTAGCCGTGGAGTTCGCAAGGCGGATCCACTTGGAACGAATTCTCGGGATGACACCAGTTTCGAGATATTAATTTCCGAAGTTTGCGGAGAAATGCATTGGCGTTTCAGTTAGGTTCTTAACAAAACGTCGCTTTTTGGATTGAAGCAGAAAATTAACTGGAACGCCAATGCATTTCTCCGCAAAGTTCGGGAATTAATATCTCGAAACTGGTGTCATCTTGAAAATTAATTCCAAGTGGATCCGCCTTGCGAACTCCACGGCTACAACTTGTAAATTGCAATATGGACCATCAGGTAATTAGTTAAAAACTTAATTAGTAATGTTTTGTTAATTAGTCGATTATGCATTTCAATATTTTCTGCAAGTAGTGTCCGCCTCTTCGAGTAGACCAGCTCATTAACTAGAATTGGGCTATCTGCCACAGGCAACCTTAAATAAATTTTGAAAGTGTACGCTGAAACACCCTGTATATATATATATATATATATATATATATATATATATATATATATATATATATATACAGGGTGTTTCAGCGTGCTTTTCAGCGTGCAGCCTGTTTCAGTACATATATATGTATATAGTACATGTTTCAGTATATATATATATATATATATATATATATATATATATATATTATATATATATATACTTCCCCATCCCCCATCTTTTGGTGGGCACGGGAAGAAGGCGAGGGAAAGGAGGGAAGAAGTGGGAGAGTGGCGATGAGGTGATGAGCAGCGGCGAAGAAATGCGCAGTGGAAGAGCGAGAGCGGTTTGAATCCGACACGGCGTAACACAGCTGGACCGACGAGGTAAATCAATGGCTGGATCGATAAGCGTTTACTGCCGCAATTAGGAGATTCAGCCGCGCGCAAAATGAGAGCGAGTTGGAGGAGGTGACCGGCGGCGCACTCAAGAGTGCAAGAGAGGAAACTGCCGGCGTACGGGCAAATACATACAGCGAAAAAAGCAAAGAACGAAGGGTCCAGCCGCGCTTCACCCTGATGTGCGCACGATTTGCCTTGATGGCAGGTTGGGAGGAGGGTGGGAGTGCAAATCAAAACGTCACTGTATTGAACGCTAGCAGCGAGGCATATACGACCAGGCGTTTCCGGTGTCGGTCGATCTGTTTTTGTTTGTAAAGCGTCGAGGATAGGGCGAGAAGCTGGGAAGGGCTACGACAATGCAAGTGCCAAAACGAGCCGAGCGAGGCAGGGTATAAGAGGAGAAGCCCGCGCATGCGTTCTACTTTTCATGCGGATACATAAGCAAGCATGCATTATTCAATGTCGAAGATATACATGGACATATATATGGAAGAACGAAGATATAATCTTCGTTGATTCATTGCCTGTCCTTTGGTTTTTATATTAGAAGGTTCTCGTAGACGCCAGTGATGGGTAGTGGGTTGTCCAGGTCTCCTAGCCAATGGCTGGTTAGAATTGCGGCGCCTTCACTAACTCAGTACTTGCCGACGAACCGCCTTCGGGAGGCAGATAAGGTTAATGCTTTAGGTAATCTACTTACTTAGCTATATCGACACCGCCACGCACACGCCGGCAAGTCATTCGAATCGCACGTACAGTTCATCGATCAGTCAATTGAGTGGATAATGGTATTTTCGCTATTGGTCGATAATGGTATACCAGCAATTTCTACATAAATATATATATTAAAGAATCCGCTTGTGTTATTGCCTTCTTTCTTTCTTTTTTTTTTTTTGGTTCACTTTCTTGTAACAGAGACAATCTGTGTTCGTTGGATTCTGAGAAGTTTTGCATTGGCTGTTTTCTTTCTTTTTTTCATCTTTCTTGAGATCAATTCCTGCAACATCCTTACTTGGCCCTAATTGTCTCTTTCCTGACAAACGTAGCGTATGGAGTAATTTCGAACAGCTCACTGTTACCGTTTCTCGAACGTCACCAATGTTTAATAAGAGTGGAATAACCGTCCCTCTTTCGCCCCCAATATTCACCTTTCGTTCATAATTTCATATGAAACCTACGTTGAGGATACGCCATTTTTGTTGATAGGCCGTGCCAGGCCTGCAGGCCAGTCGTACTGGGAATGGACGGGACAGCAACCAATAGGACTGTTTGATCAATGACTTAAAAAAGCATTACGCAGTCGTGTTTTTAAATCACCCGGCTCTGCTGAAATATAATTATGCACCCATACTTGTTCGCGTACCACCGTACTCCACGGACTACGAGGGTTTCCATGCATTGCATAAACAGGGAGCACTCGAAATGACCTCGGTGCACGCAGATGAAACTACCGCTGAGCATGGCGGTTCACAAATGCGTTTATTTGCACAGCGCGTTTGAGGCTTTAAGCAGAACGCAAGCGGACCATTCTGGAAACCTCAAGCGTTCCGGTCAGGACCAGGATTTGATTGATTGATTGATTGATTGATTGATTGATTGATTGATTGATTGATTGATTGATTGATTGATTGATTGATTGATTGATTGATTGATTGAGTGAGTGAGTGAGTGAGTGAGTGAGTGAGTGAGTGAGTGAGTGAGTGAGTGAGTGAGTGAGTGAGTGAGTGAGTGAGTGAGTTCAACTGGTTTAACTGATGGTGTCTTGCGGAGCTGGCAATCGCGAGAAGTCCTCCCGCACTTTTGAACGAATGAAAACAACCGGGTCAGTAATATCTCTGGCGTATCGTGGCTAACGCTCCGAGTCCGCCACGTGGCTCATCATGGCAGGCTTGGAAAACTTCTTGTCATAGCGCTGATGATACGACGCTACGACAAGACAGTACGACGCCGAGCAGCGCAAGAGCGAACGGCTTCACACCCCATACTCTTGTGTCAATATTGCGTTCGTCTATGGGAATGACAGAAGCTGCTTCAGTTTCCTGCATTACATTCGCACTTCGTATGCCAGGTACAAGTCACAAACGCGCGGAAGATGTCTTTACGAACCCTCAGAATGACTTTCACATCATTTGTTACTACTGTTCGCCAAACCCTGTTAAGATTTATGGTATCGCGCTGTTAACGCATTCCCACAATAATCTCCACCTTTTCCCCACTCCCCTGTCGCACCCTTGTGAGCAGCGGGTCAAAACTAAGGGAAGCGTACGTATATATTGAAACTGCTGGTCGCACGATCACTGTCGAATGGACAAGGCTTCATTACTGCACAGCTGCAATCACGAATCTACAACATGTGGCAAAGAAACAAACAAACAAAAAATTACCAGCCCTTCCCCTGTCGAGAAAATGGGGTTAAGCGAAGCTTGTCGCATGTGTGTCTGACCTACTACTTTCCCTTAATTACGAGGCGTGCACCACCATTGTCGGGTTCCTGGAGGGCAAGACGACGCTGTCGCAGGCGTTCCGCTACGTTTGCCCTAAATTCGGGGTCGGCGGCTCTTCGTTGATGTTTGGCCTCGGTTTCGGGAGCCCTCACGCTAGAATCGGCACGTCGACGACGAGCCCTTTCCCGAGCGAGTTCGCGGCGCCGTTGCTCAAACGTAGCCTGCTCCTCGGCGGAACGCACCACGCGTGGCCTTCCCATGCGGCGCCGAGACTTATCTGAGGCGAGGGTAGCCCGGCGGAGCGCGCGCCAACTCCCTTTTCTTCCCTTTCGCTCACCGCGACACAACAAACGACCCTGATTGGTCGCGCGCGTCACGTGATCCGGTGCCAGCTCGCTTTCCCCGCACCTGCTCTACTCTGGGAGCAGCCGGGTTTTTTAGAGTGACATCACCGTCACTGCCGACACTTGTGAGGCAATACAAGCTTAGCTTGAAAAAGGAAACAGGTAATTCCTTCAAGCTATGTCTGCGTCTTCGGATTATACACCTAAAGAGGCAGTGACGAGCAAGTTTCTCTCTTTCTTATACTGCTTGAATAGTGACGGAAAACTTGTGTTTTGACGAAACTCGCGGGGGCCATCGACGGCACGCAGCTGAATCAGTGAGGATTATGTAAATCAAACGATCTGGTTAACGACGTTGTCCGTCTTGGATGGCTTAGATGGCCGAGTTGTCGGTCATCTAAGCCAGCTAAGAGAAGTTGAGACAAAGTTCCGTCCTTCTATCTCTCTCTCTCTCTTTCACATACTTCTTTTCCATCATTTTCTTCGCCGTTTGCTTACGTACTGTCTCATATCGGGTGTCCTCTAGAAAGCGAAAGCGTTCGCTGGCTGTCTACAACTAATGTTCTGTCAAAATCTGCTACGTCATAACTGGCACACAGGCTTTTACCAAGGATGTGAACAGGATCATCGGGCGCAGATTTGTAGAGGTATTCACGCCCTACTTTCTTTCTTTCTCATCGTCGTCCCGCCAAGCCATGCATCTCCCACGCCAACCTTACTCCTTAATTGTAGTGAAACATAAGAGAGGTGTCCTACTTCCCCTACACTTCTGCCTCTCTCAAAATAATTTCTCTGTCCCACGCTGATGCAGTTACATTGATGCGTTCAAAATGT
The DNA here is from genome assembly GCF_013339745.2 of Dermacentor silvarum. Classification (NCBI taxonomy): domain Eukaryota; kingdom Metazoa; phylum Arthropoda; class Arachnida; order Ixodida; family Ixodidae; genus Dermacentor; species Dermacentor silvarum. Next base: position 211,804,877 of record NC_051155.1, on the reverse strand, counting down.
TCAGTCGGGCTCGCATATACAGCGTGCAGTCGCTCTGATATTCGCAATCAATCAGTCGTCCACTTTCTCTTTTTCCTTTTTTTTTTTCGTGGCCTTATCGTATTGCTGGAGTCAGTGCAAAGTGAACCGGAGAAACCTCCGTGCTCTCGAAGAAAATTACCCGCGACTAATTCGACGATCATGTCAGCCCGCTTTCGCATCCCGCGCATTGCTACGACTACTGCAGTTGCGTATAGATGCAGGGAGCGGCTGTTTGCCTTGCAAGAGGAGGGGTTCGCGTCGTTAGCTTCGCCCGTGGTCCGTATGCGCGACACATGGCAGGCGTTTCTTCCACTCGTTCCCAGTTGAAGGTGAATCAGCATTCACTGCACGGAGGGCGTTCCTCGCCCATTTGGCCCTACCGGCTCGTGCTCTGTTTACCAAGGGCCATACCTTGAGCGAGAAAAGCGCCGGCTGAATGGCGTGCCCTTCAACGGCCTCTGCTCCGTTTGCTGCGAGTCATAGACGTGCATCCATAGAGGCGAGGGCGCGTGCGTCCCACAAAAGGACAAAACGACTCGGCCACGCTGTTTCATACACGGGCTCTTTGGTGGTGGAACAGTATGAAAGCCGCGCTGTTTCTTTATTCTATTTATTACTTTCGCGTCCCTCGTTACACGTGATTTGTTGTGCGTTAGCTTCTAGAAATCTCTATAGTAGCGGGAAGAAACCATGATGTTGGTGCGCGCTGCGTGTTCACGCCCGGGGTCTCTTCTGCAAGCAGTGTGCCTACCACCTTAGGAAGGAGCGTTTTCGAGCTTGATACAAAATAGCGGCCGAAGCAGGAGCAAGCACCAGGCCACTAGAGGAGTGTAAGAAACTACCAAAATCGATATATAAAGAAGGAAGGGGCAGGTTGGGGGAAGAGGGTTGACCTACCTGTTATTACAAGACAACGTACATACATGTGCGCGTAAGAGTGGAAGGAGGGGCTGGGGCCCGACCTGCTCTCCGAAACCTACACATGTATCTATATATACATCATATATATATATATATATATATATCATAAGAAGCCAACAAACATTGACACCAAGAACAACATAGGGCAAATTACTGGTACTTACTAATTGAATTAAAGAAATGATAACTTAATGGAAATGAAAACGGATGAAAAAACAACTGTCCGCAGGTGGGGAACCCACGTCCGCAGGAACGAACCCACGTCTTCGCATTACGCGTGCGATGCTCTCACCATTGAGCTACCGCGGAGCCGTTTTCCCATACGCTTTCTGGGGTATTTATGTGGGTTCGTTCCCCACCTGCGGACAGTTGTTTTTTCATCCGTTTTCATTTCCATTAATTTGTCATTTCTTTAATTCAATTAGTAAGTACAAGTAATTTCCCCTATGTTGCCCTTGGTGTCAACGTTTGTTGGCTTCTTATGATATGATTAATAAAAATCGGGCCCCTCGGTTCCCTTTCTTCTCATTCATTACTTAACGAGGGCTCGAATCCGGCAACATTGATGCCTTCAGGTAGCATATGTGTGGGTTTATTGACCACTTGCCATCACCCAAAAAAGATCACGTGCTCGTGACGCCTGCGGCAGAAAGGATGTTCCACATCCGTCCCAAGGTTTGTGAGTGGTGGCGCTGGCTAACACTCCCAGTGTTAGTTCTAGTTGTAAAACATAAATACCCCAGAAAGCGGATGGGAGAACGGCTGAGATTAATTGGTCTACATGTGAAGAGATACTGCTGGCCGCGTAAGAGCTGCTGATAACGTCTCACGTGGCATCATTAGATACGGGGTCTGCATTTCAGTAGACATTTCGGCGTAACGTTTGACCTCCAACTTGCTCCACGAAAGAACGAATTCTAAATTATTCCACGGGCTTTCAATCGGTAACCGTGTCTTCGAAATATATAACCCACTAAGCTAAAGAGCACGCGCAGTACTGCGCCGAATGAGTGGTTGGCCTTGCTTGACGTCGCGCCTACGTCAGCACTGCCGGCCCGAAGGCGACGCAGACGACTGAAGTCGTTACATATTCGTAATAGCCCCCCCCCCCCCTCCCCGCCTTCCACCCAAGGTTGCCGAAGCCTCTTCCCTTCCAGCTGTAGGTCCTTCGTTGTGAGGCGTCCTTCCGGTGTGAATTCCGCTAGTGGCATTATTTCCTCCCGTGAGCCGGCATTCTGGTCCAAGGGCATTAGATGGGAAACAGCATGGCCACCGCGAGGAACAAGATCTGCCAAAGGGAAATGCGGAACGATGGAAACAGAAGTAGAGCGAGAGCGAGAATGCTTAGTTGCGCAACAACTGGACGTCTTCGAAAACCAATTGTTCCAGTCGAGCGCCTTGGTTCACATATTCGGTGGTCCTTGTCGTGGATTTACGTAAAACCTGAGTCCGTCCTTCTGACAGGACACATTGCGATTGTAAACACTCCTCACTCTCGCGACCTGAACGCATCGCTGGCTCATGGCCGAGTCATGATGTGAATCCTTTTTTTGCCTCCGCGGAATCTCATTGGCCTTCTGTCGTCGCCCACCATGAGAGATATAGCGGGCACTGTCTGAGACACGCCTACGCACAGGGCGCAATCCGATTAGCGTTTTGTCTTTGTTTATATAGTGACGCTATCCCCGCTTGACTGGACGAGACGTTAAAGGGTAGTCGGAAATGGAACATACGACGATAACGGTGATAAAGACGGGACTTTTCTTCGTTTGATGGCAACTGCGCTGCCTTATCATCGTGACCTTCTGTACGGGTTAGGGGATGAGCGTTTAAGACTGGAGATCCTTTACGTGGGGAAGCAGTCCCACTTTTCCTCCTTCTCTGTGTCATCTGCCCTCGTGTTTCATGGTTTCGGTCCTATTCGTAGCGCTTCAAATTTTGCCACACTCAATAAGTGCTCCGCGAACCGCACAGAGCAGTTCCTTTCGTCATCCGGATTCGCTTTACGCGTAGTTAATTGTTTTAAGCAAGGAAACCTGAGAAGGAAGGGAAGTAATAAACTTCATATATATATATATATATATATATATATATATATATATATATATATAATGAACTAGAAGAAAGGGAACTGAGGGCCCCGATATAAGATTACGTGCTCGTGACGCCTGCTGCAGAAAGGATGTGCCACATCCGCCCCTAGGTTTGTGAGCGGTGGCGCTGGCTAACACTCCCAGGGTGAGTTCTAGTTGTAAAACATAAATACCCCAAAAATTGGATGGGAAAACGGCTCCGCGGTAGCTCAATAGTGAGAGCATCTCACGCGTAATGCGAAGACGTGGGTTCGTTCCCCACCTACGGACAGTTGTTTTTTCATCCACTTTAATTTATTTTAATGTATCATTTTCTTTAATTCAATTAGTAAGTACAAGCGATTTCCCCTATGTGGCCCTTGGTGTCATTGTTTGTTGGCTTGTTATGATATATATATATATATATATATATATATATATATATATATATATATATAGTGTGTGTGTGTGTGTGTGTGTGTGTGTGTGTGTGTGTGTGTGTGTGTGTGTGTGTGTGTGTCGTCCAGACTTTTCTATGTCTATCAGGCGCTACTAGTGGAGATGGAAAAAAAATAATATTCTTAACGTCTTAATTCATTCTGCATGCTTCATTGTTCATAAAAAGCAATTCCAAGAACAACAACACACTGTTTTAGCTTACGGTCCAAATTTGCCAATAGCTAGTATCTGACGGAGACAACCCGACAAACGTCTGTCGGATTACCTCCTCCAGAAATGTGTCATGTTGTCAGTCGTGTTTTATGTTTTCAATTTATGCCCGGTTTGTAAATTTACGCTATATGCAACTGTAATCATCAGTTAACTAGCTCGGGTGAAATCGTTATTGTCAACAGATCGATAATACAAAAAAAAAACATACCGTGGGCTCATTTGACCCACTATTCGCTTACTTCCCCTTCGCTTACTGCAGGGTAGCAAACAGGAAATTATTACAGTTAACCTCTATGTCTTCCTTCCAATCCTTCTCCTTGTTTTCATTTCGTCATACGGCACACGTACTCCCCGCGTAACACTTCAGGTTTCTCATCGCAGATTCTGAAAGTCAACAGTAGCCCAGCCGCCGTGAAACAAATGTCTTCACGTGCGCACTTCCTTTCAGTTTGTTCACTCGCAGCCTCAAGGTTGCTGTCACATCGGTAAGCGATGCAAGCGCAGTGTCCAATTAGATGGCTCACTATATCCCCACTGCCACGCTGCGCGCTGTCAATAGTGGCGCCATTACATCCCTAAAGAGAAATACTTAAGCTTAGCTGTATTAGTAAACTGCTCTTCTACAATACGGAAAACTCCTACAACAGTGAGAGGATCCAGAAAAGACGCAGAAACAAAAATGGGCGGCGACGGCAAGTTGGAAGTTCCTGCACCTGTTCTCCGGGGTGCCATGGATGTTGATGTTGTCTGCTCGAGCCCAGTTATCGTTATTTCTTTATCAGTAACGCATTGTATTGTATGGACTACATCGGATCCTAAAGAAGCCAAAGATTGAACATAGCATGCTTTGAGAACTTTTAGTGCGCCACCAACAATCTAAATACTGAAGAATATTCTGAAATCTCTGACGTCACACCAACTTTCGGCGCGAAGTAAGAAAAAAATGTGGTTGATCCCTCTTATATAGGAATCGGTATAGAACACGAAAGTGAAACGTGTCTTCACAGAAGTAGTGTAATGTTTATTGCACATTGATATATAATGTCTATTGGTGTTTTGTGGCTAAAGCGCCCTTAGACGTTGATGCACCCACGCTGACGCCTGGTGGCACGTCTCCTCCATCACGACTACCAACGTCGATGACCATGAGCAACCGTCGTGCATATGGAAGCTGCACTACGCTGCACACGCTAGCACAACGCGAAAGACGAAGCACGTAACTGACACACTAATACAACGCGCAAGACAAAGCACGTAACTGAATCGTCACCGAGTCAAATCAGCGCGTACAGCGCGTCGTAATTGCAGCCTCCGCGATCAACTTCAGAAACATTTTCAGAGCTAATTGCAAAGGCCACGCTCCGCTGTGCTGAGTACGGTGAACGCCACTACCAACGCCACCTAGGTGGCGTTGGTAGTGCTTCTTGATGCCAGCGTCCCTTCGAATGCTGGCATCGAGACGTCGTAGTGGTGAGACCACCGAAGCGTTCACTGTCGGTGCGCGTTAGTGTCATAATGCAGTACTTCTCTTTTTTGCTCGTAGGCGGCGGCACCGCCCCGAACAAGAGCGCGGGTACACGGAGGAGTGTTAGATATATAAGGCGCGTCTGTGTAGCTCTCTGCAAATGCGTTGTGGCGCAATGGGTTAAACGCTCGGCGATCTATCGTCGCGGACCGAGAGATCGTGGGTTCGATTCCCAAATTTTGCATGTTTGTGGAACTTTTTCTTCTGGTTTCTTTCTTTGTATTATGTTCTATGACGTATTTCCGTGACGGAAATACGTCAGTGAAGTCTTGGTGGACCCCGGCATAAAACACTTTCGTGTTAAAAAAGGTGAAAGTTAGGCCTTCAATAGCTCTTCTAGTAATCAACATCTTACCGCGAAGTTAATGAAAATCGAGTTCTGAAGGAACACTGTATCATTCTAAACTGATTTAGGTCTCCTCTTTTGTGTCCATTTAACACAACCGCGTTCGTCGTCGCGTTGCGGCTCGCGAACTGCGCGCACAATGCGACCCCCTGACAGGCACCGCGGTTGCGCAAAGATCCCGTCTCTGCACAGCCGGCTCACGCGAGCGTCGTGTCCCCGGTCAGCGCACGCTCGTTGTCAGACCACAGAAGCCTTCTCGCCCTCGCCACAGTCCTTCTCTCTCTCTTCCTTCCGCTGTGTCCGCTTCTTCCAGAAAAGTACTTGCACGCACGTGTATACCGTTCCACTGATATGTCGTCACGATCCGAGTCCTAATTGCTGGTACCGCTTTCTCGGATCGAAGGTGTGTACGCAGGCCGCTTAGACGCACGGGCCTGCCACCACCGAATGAAGAGCCGTCTTCGCTCCTTACCGTATACACTCCCCTCCCTACTGGGATAAGTGCCCTCACGAACCTCGCCGAACGCCTTCCCCGCAAGCCTTGAGCGCTGGGTGCCACGCCATCGAGGCATCAGACCAAGCAGACAGAAAAAAAAAAAAAAAAAGAAAAGAAAAGAAAAAGGTCGGAAGAACATAATTCAAGCGATCTATTGCGGGAGAGATATGAGGGAAGGGGGGGGGGGGGGGGGCACCCCAACCCGAGCGAAAGACGATCGCGACGTTGCTCGGAACGGCGAACGTCCCGTTAAAGTCCGGCCCGCTCGCTAACGGCGTCGGCGCGGTGGGCTTCGAAACGAGGCTCGGGCGTCCGCTTACAGCGCTTCGCCGTTCGCAACCTACATGACGAGCGGAGTGCTTGCGCAAGAACTGCAGCATGTGCGCACGCCCACGCTTCGGACTTGCGGCTATAATGCGCGGCGTAGGACTCTTCATATAGGCCGAGGGCTCGCGCGCTTGCTTTCCGTTCTCGGTGAAAAGTGATAGCCTCTTTCGGATCAGAACTTTGCCGGGCGAAGCTGGCAAGTTGGGACTGTCGGAAGCAGATATGTATTTTGCTTTCGAGTTTAACGAGCGTGATTTTGAATGGCGATGTACTAACGAGTGTTAAATCAACTGAAAGTTCCTGCTGAAACCTTTTTAGTGCTTATTTTGTATAGAGGTGAAGTTGTTTTGCCGAGGAAAAATTAACTATAACGAAAGAAACGGCTCAGAAAGCTGTCCCTCCTGCACTTCACCAAAGCATAGACGAGTAATGCTTCATTACTTTGTTAGTCACCGTTTTATCTTTCTCTGTCAATTTTGCCGTATTCTTTATTTCCCTACATATTCAATTTCTAGAATAAAGTTTATCTTTCTCGAGATTACATTAATTTTAAACCTTTGCCAAGAGCATGTCGCCTCTTGGCGCTGGAGTCTCTAGTAGCTTTTGCCAGGAAAATTAGGGCTGTGGCACCAGTTACGTATCCTGCTCCTCAATTGCAGCTTTCAATTTGCTGATAGCGTTCTGGTCCCTCTCAATTTTTTGAGCAAAAGGAGGAGCCCCTAAAGGGAATCTTCATAGGCGATGAGTGATGAGGTTCCATTAAACCAGTCATGACGACCCGCTGTCCCCATTACTGTCCACTTACTACTTCATTTCATATTAGAGACACTGCTTACTTGTACATCACGACGCCGCTCCCTGTAAAGCTATTCGTTCTTGTGTCCAGGCAAGCGACAAATCTTGACTACATTTCCAACATCATTAAAGTCAGCGAGACCATGTCAAGATAATAAGCGCTTTTTTATGATCATAACGCTCGTTTAGTTGCTCTGAAATAATATATACATATAATGAGAGAGAGAGAGAGAAATGTGTTGGAGAGAGAGAGAGAGAAACGTGGTGGCAAAGGCAGGGAGGTTAACCCGAAAAGATTCTGGTTTGCTACCCTGAAATGGGGAAGGGGAAGGGGAATTTGTTAGGATTTAGCTATTGCTCCCGTCTTTAAAGAGAGACGCGCTTTTTTTTTTTTTTAATTATGAGGTTTTACGTGCCAAAACCAGTTCTGATTATGAGGCACGCCGTAGTGCGGGACTCCGGAAATTTGGACCACCTGGGGTTCTTTAACGTGCACCTAAATCTAAGTACACGGGTGTTTTCGCATTTCGCCCCCATCGAAATGCGGCCGCCGTGGCCGGGATTCGATCCCGCGACCTCGTGCTCAGCAGCCCAACACCATAGCCACTGAGCAACCACGGCGGGTGAGACGCGCTTAGCTGCGTTAGTACCACCTACACGTCCAACTCGACTCGATAATTAAAAACGCTTTTGGTTGTCGACTGTAACGTGAAAGCAAACCTTGTTCAGAACTATAAGTGCGCCCGAGTAGGCGCACTTATTGAAGTTTGAGAGAGGCAAGCATGACAGTCAATCGACAAGCGGCAGTGGTTTGTACTGTTGGATAGACAACCTTAAATTTAAATTAAATTATGGGGGTTTCCGTTCCAAGACCACGATATGATTCTGAGGCACGCCGAAGTGGGGGACTCCGGAATAATTTGGAACACCTGGGGGTTCTTTAACGTGCACCTAAATCTGAGTACACGGCTGTTTTCACATTTCGCCCCCATCGAAGATAGACAACCTTGTTTTCATAAAGAGAGAAGAAAAAAATCAGAAAGGTTTCCTCCTCCTGTAAGAGACGCTACATAATTAGTTGGAATACCTTGCATAAATACACAGGGTGTCACTTTATGTCTAACAATACGAAAACCAACATCATTCACTCATTCCCTTTTTTTTCTGCAATGTGAGTAATTTAAAGAGCAGGCTCTATTTTCATTCCTAGGACATCCGTTTGCCTTGAAACAAGCTGTCAATGAATGGAACTACTACTAAATCTTGTGATTACGAAAGAGAGGTGTAATACTGCACAATAGGGTTCTCTCCATTACTCTGATGAGCAAGCAGTTGTACATACTTAATTCGACCCCTTCCTCGAAGTGTTTCACTTTTCGACCTCCTCAAACGACACAACAGAAAAGAAAATACACGTGTACAGGCACCGGTAGTACACCTAACCATCAGCACTACCTGACTAGAGCAGTTATACGAGGAAGCGCTTCGAAGTGCCAGGAAAGTAGGCGGCTGCCTTCATTTTCATCTCGTTCTCCCACGCTTTTTTTGCGGGTGACATCCGCAGCGCACCGCACATAGCCACACTTCGTGCGCCAAAATCCTGCTTTTCTTCTTGCCCGTCTATTTTTTTTTTTTTTTTTTTTTTTTTTTTTTTTTTTTTTGCCAGACGCGTTCAAGGAAACGGTGATACGCCTACGCCATGGTGTCTGCGCTGGTCATAATGCATGCGCTCTATCGCTCCGACACTGCACGATAGAGCAAGTCGGCGATCCTCGCCGGTCCCCGGCAGCCGACTGACTCTGCCGCCTTCATTATCCTAACCACTCGCCTCAGTTTTCCGGAGGCGAATGTTCGATAACGTCCGAGTCGAGAACTCCGTTCGCGGTAATCGATGGACGAGAGGGCCATTCTGAAGCCCCGCTTTACTGGTCATTATTCTTTATTCAAGCAGATAAGATGTCGCTCGAGGATATTACAGTGAGATGGATAGCATAGGCACCAGCACAAATGTGCTTCGCAAACTTAGACGCAGAAGAAGAACGACAGAACTGTAGGAGTACCACTGTATCGACAGGTACACAGCGTGTTTACTGCGGATGTAATCATAATAAATTTACCCTATTGGGCCAAGTCAAAAGAAAGACAGTGCAGGTATACGTCAGTGCGGCATCATAAGTTTCTTTATATATTCGAGTCGTTTTGGTGCAAGAAATGTTATTGGGAGATGCCAGCTTGAGTTCTTGGTTCCTCTTTATTGCAATGTAATTCCTCTTTACCGATGCACGTCGATTAATTAAATAACTCCGAGCAAATTGCTATAGTAAAGTATGCGACCGGGCTAGTTTGTGTTAATCCATGACGTATAACAGCGCGAACTTGGACAATGGACGGCGAAAGAGACAGACAGTCTCTTCGCCGTCCATTGTCCACGTTCGCGCTGTTATATGCGTCACAGATCGCTATAGCTTGTTGGTTGGTTAGTGGATTCCGAATAACGCAGTGAACGTTTAAGCACGAATGAACGGAGAAGACGACATAAACGGGAGCTAACGTAACAATCTTGTTCGGAGAAAAATTTAGAGCCTTGCTCGGAGAACTTCGTCAGCACGTCTGCACCCGCGACATTCAGACTCCACCTCAGTTGACGCGCGTCCTGCACCACCAATTTGCTGGGCCAAACATACAAGATCTGCTGCGGATTTCTGTGGACTCACCGCGAAGGCGTCGTGTGCCCCTTCGTCCGTTCACGCTGTTAAATGTTGACCTTGACCTTGAGTAGATGCTGTCAAAAGTAATGACGTCATAGCGAGCTGGTGCGGAACTGAAGCAAGGCCACGCCACGCGTCTTTCGTTTTAGAGTAAAAAAAATTAAATTTTACGTGCCAAAACCAGTTCTGATTATGAGGCACGCCGTAGTGGGGGACTCCGGAAATTTGGACCACCTGGGGTTCTTTAACGTGCACCTCAATCTAAGTACACGGGTGTTTTCGCATTTCGCCCCCATCGAAATGCGGCCGCCGTGGCCGGGATTTGATCCCGCGACCTCGTGCTCAGCAGCCCAACACCATAGCCACTGAGCAACCGCGGCGGGTATTCGTTTTAGAGTATTTTCTGTTTCACTGGGCCTTCTTTTAGCGTAACAGTAACCACCGCTTTGCTATTGCAGAAACGTATTTTACTAATACAGCTTCAGTTCCTCAGTGTCCTTCTAAATTTTCGAATGAGGTAAAGGAATGTCCTTTATCTCATGTCCTTCAAAGAAATGTTCTAGCTTTGATTCTCGACAACCAACCATGAGGGAATCCACTGTCACTTCTGTGAAGCGTATTAGCTTTTGGTATGTTTACCCAGGGGTGAACTTTTTCGTTGCAAGCGGCACCAGTTCTTTCACGATGTGAGATAAATTTGTAGACGTCACATATGCATCCCACGTCACGCGATGATAGAAAACTTTGTCAACTTTGTGGTTTTTACTGCCGTAATATTCAACTGCGTGTGCACCTTCTCGGTGCAGCAGTGAACAATGGACGCCATTGCGAAACAATGTAAGCCCAGCGTGTTTCTGCCGTAGTAGACGATGCCGTGCATGTGGCCGACTTTACTGCCAATGTCAACGTCCTGCGCCCCCCACCCACTTTCTCTCTTCGATAGAGGAAGCAGCAGTGGTTGAACAAGGGATGTTTTGGGCTGACAAGAGAACTTGTCTTCGTCACCGCCCTGACGAAGGCAGCGCTCTTTCCCTGTTTACCACTTCGTATTTATTTTCCTGTGATCTCTCTATCTTGTTCGGGTGGAAGCACTTCTCCGGAGATTTAAGGCTACGACGACTTTTTACACCTTGCGTCACCTAGCCATGGTGTCTAACATCTAAACACCTTGCGAGTCGCACAATGCGATCTGCCCCGATATCTACAGGGGACGTTCACCACCTGCTGTGGCTCTGCCCAGCAGAGAGGTCTAAACGAGCAAAATTCCTTGAGCTGCCTTCTTTGATGAAACTGACAGTTGAAGTTATTTGTTATGTATGACTGACTTATGTGTAACTATAGGTTGGCTTATACAGTATAATATCTTGCATGAACCACTGCTTCAGTCCGTACAGGAGGACGGCTTGGAGACATTTAGTTAGATGCCCGCATGTTGCCGCAAAACAAGCTGTTTTAACTGAGAATAAAGAATGTGAACAATTTCCGGGGCTAGCAATTTCTCTATATGCTTGATTTTATTTTTCATTCGCAATACATCGAACGCTGCGAGTTGCTGCCTAACCCGAGCAGGAGCCCTTTACATCGGCTATATGGAGTAGAAGCTGCTCTCTTTTCGCGTAATCCACAGTTTGCAATTCGCGCACAAAAACTCACTTTACGCGGTTCACCTCTCGTACTTTGCAAGCACCTGCAGGCATACTACGACTTAAACTGACTGAGCGCAGTCGCAACGAATTCTCTTCGCTCCCTCTTCACACCCGGATTCCACTCTTTCCCTCGCTGCTTCCTTCGTGGCGGGCACATTTTCCCTCACTTTCATGTGGCCGGTGCAACCGTGCGCTTCCTTCCGCCTCGTTCTCCGTACGGTGGCGGCTACGAATCGCAACGTCCGGTATGTACGCCGCCGCCGCACTCTTTCGCGCCGCCCGAGCTCGAAGCAGGCGCTGTCTTGACGCGTTCGAACCGCTAAAGAAGATATGCTCATTTGCAATTCAAAACTCTCTTCTCGAATGCCAAAAGCCCACACACTCAAACACTTATACACACACACGCACAACCATCGGAGGCCCTCATTCATGCGCCGTCCGTCCGTCCACTCTTCGCATAGAAGAAAACGCTGCTGCCATGGAATAGCGCACATTTCGAGGGCCGCAAAGGATGAAGTATCACAGCGTGAGATTTGCACAACGCTAGCGATATACCTTGCCTTCTCTTTTCTGTGTAGCTCATCTGTCTGGCGGCTAAGTCCTCATTCCGATGCGACGTCTATTTGACTTGTCCTTTAGTGTGCACACGCGCGAGTGTGCTTTTAGAGCGATAGCTCTTAGGTTAGCGCTCGGTGCCTGTCGCTGAGTGGTTTAGCGCGAATAGGCGAAGAGAGGAAAGAGGAGAGCAATTTTAACGGGAGAGAGGTGGTGAGGAGCTCGGTCTAAATGACGTTACTCTAGCCTGCTAGTATACGTGGGGAAGGGGTTTGGGTGGACCACAGAAATGAGGTTAAGAAAATTAATGAATGGGGTATAAGACGAAGTTGATGACAATAGTTGCTGCAGTCTACTATTCCCGTGCAAGTATATACCTTGTCGGAGAGGGATCCAAGCTATAGAAAAGGGAAACTCTTCAAGTACGAGCGCACGTTAAAGTTACAATACTTTTTATGGGTCTTATAGATGCTTATTAAAGCAGGGCCTTATACGTGCTGTAATCTGTGACTTACTGAATTTACTACTTAGCGAACTTTCCTGCGTGACTATAAACTGTCTTCATCAATGCTGTCCTGTGCTACTGCCCCATGAACGGCTTCACTTCCGGGTTTATGTTTTTGCATATCTTAGGTGTGTGACGTCGGGCTCTCCAATAATCGCGGTCGTCCTTGTAGGTGCCCAGTGCCGAGGCCAATACAATCGGCGCTTTTTTGTCATGGCTCCGCAAAAAGCGCTCCCACCGGCCGAAAACGGTCGGGCGTAAAACAATTAAAAGCAATTTTTGCACATCGCCATTTATTGCTGTGAGTTGATGTGCATCTCATAACACTTCGCAAGTTTCTTGCTTCAAACTGTGGCAGCCCTTCGCCGTTAGTCGAGTGTTGTTGTTGTTCTTGTTGTTGTTGACGCCTCACAACATGGCAAGTGGTCGAGTGACTTTTCGCACGTACAGTTAATTGCTAGATTCACAACCTTCTTTCTGATTCTTTCTGTTTCTTTTAGATCGCTAAAGTGAGGTGGAGTGACGTGGCTGATAGAGAAACGGATAACTCGGAATTAATCTGGCTCGTCACTCCACGCGCGGGTAAGTCCCTCAAAAAAAAAAAGAAAAAAAAAGAAAAAACGTCTTTCGAGTGAGTTACGCCATGCAGTTCACTATGTGTCCTTTACAATACAATACCTCCAGTAATGCGCATTCAAGCGCAGTATTGATACTTCAACATCAGGCTTCCCGTAACGCTTCCAGTTGATACACTAGTAAAGGGCAGTGGCTGCAAAGCATCAATTCAATAAACTGCGCTTTTTTTCGTATTTTTCTGTCGCTTCTGTCTATGCAAGCAAAATAAACTGCACAAAAATGCATGGAATAGAGCAGCTGTGCATGGAATAAAGCAGCTGTGCAGACAGTTCTGTATTTCACCTGTATATGTGTGTGCATGTATGCCCGTAACACCGCAAAATGTAGTCAAATCGCCAATCCTTTTAGGGTGTTCCTACGGAAAACGAACATTGGTTGTTCTTCACAGTGGCCAGAGCACCTCCCCGTAGGTTAATCTCTCATTGGCAACGAAAGAAGTGATCTCCGTCTTGATCTCACCGTCTTTTGTTCTCGCCTTGGTAATGTCAACTTTTGTACGATCGTCAGAGACAGTTGAAATGGCGGCACACTGTGTGTCGAAATCGTGGCCCATTGCGGCTGCTCAAAGAGAACCGAATTTATCAGCAATAACTCGCGCGGAAAGAACAGTGAGCATTGCAATGATAGCATCGAGTTATAAGTATGATAATCAGTTTTTATTCTCCCAAAATACAGGAGGGACACCACACATAAAGCTACATTGAGTAGCTCGACTGAGTCTGGCACCCCTCAGTACATAACACATGCATGACTATGAGACTTTGGTGTCATGGCGCTTCGCTGCACACACAGTGCTCACTCTCTTCCTCTTTTACTCTTTCTGTTCCCCTCTTTCCCTTACCCCCAGTGTAGGGTAGCAAACCGGACGCTTGTCTGGTTGACCTCCCTGCCTTTCCTCTTTTTGCTATCTCTCTCTCTCTCTCTCTCTCTCATGACAGCTGAGAGGTATAATAAACAGTGAAATGAATTGACAAACGTAAAGGCACAAGTAAAATAACGTATTGTAAAAGTATCCATTCAAAGAGGTCCTAAAAAATGGATTGAATATAAGCACATATGTACAACCGATGGAATTCAAGAAACCAAAATACAATCAAAAAGGCAAACATATCTACTCATGACAATCCAAAATCAAAAAGGGAGCTGACATATGCAGTAGCACACCGTTGAATTGAATTGAACTAATTGAATTTCTCAAACTAAAACGCGTCAAAAAAAAAAAAGCGTATAGTACGACTTAACCCCAACCTACAGGCGTGATAGCGTTGGATTGTAATTTGAATATACGCGAAAACTTAATTATGTTACGCGAAAACTCGAGCACAACACAAACCTCTTTTCCCGCATTTCTACCTTTCATACAGCGGCGCGCTGCAGTCGGTGGTCCTTGGAACAACGACATCCAGATGGCGCTCGCCTCCTCGGCAGCAGCGCGCCGAGGCGAAGGTGCAGAAAAAAGAAAGCTGCAGTTGCCGGGAAGCCTGAAAGTCAGGGATATTTGAATGCTATCGCGTTCCACTCTTAAAGGCAAAGCTTAAGCGTCCTACAAATATATATATATATATATATATATATATATTAGCCGCAGCCTTATTTTATGTCCACTGCAGGATGAAGGCCTCTCCCATGGATCTCCAATAACCCATGTCTTGAGCCAGCTGAATCCAACTTGCGCCTGCAAATTTTCTCATTTCACCTCACTACTTAATTTTCTGCCGTTGTCGACAGCACTTTCCTTTCCTTGGCACCCATTACATAACTCTAATGGTACCCCGGTTATCTACTTTGTAGATAACCAGTGGAACCAGTCAACCAGAATATTGGCTTTCCCCATTTGCTCTGCGATCCACACCGCTTTCTTCCTGTCTATTAACGTTACGCCTAACATTTTTCGTTCCATCGCTCTTTGCGTGGTCCTTAATTTGTTCTACAGCTTCTTTGTTAACCTCCAAGTTTCTGACCCATATGTTAGCACCGGTAGAATGCAATGATTGTACACTTTTATTTTCAACGACAGTGGTAAGCTCCCAGTCAGGATTTGGTAATGCCTGCCGTATGCACTCCAACCCATTTGTATCCTTCTGTAAATTTCCTTCTCGTGGTCAGGGTCCCCTGTAACTTACATAGATAAACGTACTCTTGTACAGACCCTAGAGGCTGATTGCCGATCATAAATTCTTATTCCCTTGCCAGGCTATTGAACATTACCTTTGTCTTCTGCCATATTAATTTTCAACCCCACTCTTACACCCCAGTCCTCAATCCTTTGTTGCAGTTCATCTCCAGTGTTGCTGAACAGGACAACGTCATCTGCAAACCGAAGGTTGCTGAGATATTCACCGTTAATCCTCACTCCTAAGCCTTCCCAGTCTAAGAGCTTGAATACTTCTAAGCATGCAGTGAATAGCATTCGAGAGATTGTGTCTCCTTGCCTAGCCCCTTTCTTGATAGGTAATTTCCTACTTTTCTTGTGGAGAACCAAGGTATCTGTGGAATCTTTGCAGATACTCTCTCCCTCTCTCTCATTCTATATACAGGGCGTCCCAACTATCACGCACCAAGATTTAAACCACTGTTTGCAATTGGTTAGTTGATGTACGCCTTGTTAGGAAAAAGAAACCTATATAATGACGACAGTAGAAATGGAAACGCGACGGCCTTTGTCCAGTTCCATCTTCGGTGGGCCCACTAGTTCCACCCCGTCTCAAAGTGCATGGGACAGCAATCGCCAGACAAAAATGCAAACTGTAGAGCTAAATCCGCAGGCATTATAGTTCTACGCGTGGGGCGTGGGGGGAACTGTGGCCTCAACACCTACGACTGGTTTCTATTGAGACAATGGACCGCTTACACGAAGCAATGAGCCCGTGGGCAAATTCTGTCACAGTGAAAAAGCTTGCCGCGATGGACAATACATCGCCGTACAGTGAGTTGTCGAACGACTGAGGTAGAAGTTTCACGCAGTAGACTCTGTATAAAAGAGCGAAGATGGCTTTTCTGCAATACACATTGTCCAAAACATGGCGGCCGACGAACTGCTAAAACAGTCGTTGATAGGCGTATATTGTGTCGTTATCGATTGCGTGCGTTCTCTCTCATCATACTTAATGCACTGAAGCAAGAACTATGCAGCGCCTGTCCAGTAATTAGCATTTTAACCATGCGCTTGCCGACCTATTTTGGGCAACTATTCATCCCAAGAAGGTCAACGTGGCGTGTCTCTAAACGGTCCACGCTGAACAGCTTACTAAGCGACAATGTGTTGTCTCCTGGTAAAGCGTTTTAACTCATGTCGAACTTAAGCAGCCCCATAGGAGACCCTATTAGCGGGCTTTCAGCGCAGCATGCTAGTGCTGCGGCAAAGCGCGCTTTTAGTAGCGCGATGCGGATTTTCTGGACAGATGGCGCTGCCTGTCTGTAAACCTTGGCGTGCACACGTGTTCTTGCATTTCGTTAGCCATCGCCGGATCACGGCACGCTGTCCAATTCCTACTCCGAACTTCATTTCAACATTTAATGTATTCTAGGACTTAATGAAGGCGGTTATTTCCATAATAATATTAATAATAACAATAACGGAGGCAACCGCAATTTTTCCACGCTGCGCCTTACCACGTCAATAAATTGCGTGCAGCGGTATGACTACGCTGTAATCGCGGCTGATTGATTCGATTTGCTTAATATGGTTTTGGGGCAAACGTCGGAAACAAATCTGTCCGCCGGCTTCCTCACAAACTATTGCGTAATGATGTGAAGTGAATTGAACCACCGCTTAATTTGTTCCGTCTCCGTGCATGCAGCTGGACTCCTTTGCTTCAAGTTAAACACACGCAAGGCCCTTTGGCCTTTATGTGCATATTTTGTCGTGAAGTATACTACAAGAAGCCACATCGAAGGTACGCCAAGAATGCGTGTCAATGCTTTTGCTTGATAGATTTGTCAATCTGATGTTCCACAAACAGAGATATATCATGCTGCTAAGGCGTTTAACCCAGGCTAGCAGTATATGACACTTAAAAAAAAAAGGAATATGCTTGAAACTGCCATAGACAAGTTAGATAGCGTCGCGACACAAGAGTGTCGCTGTGCTGCCGTCAACATCATGGCAGGGAAAAAATGAAGGGCGCCGCCGTTCGATTGAGGCGCGTGCGCGTAACCTCCGATGCCGTTGCAAAATCCTTGACAATCAAATACTCCTCAACAGAAAGTCAGCTGAAGACTACAGAAAGTCTGTAAAACACAATATAGTTCATACAGCCTTTTAACAGAAAGTCAATCTAAGGCATCAAAAAGTAGAAACAATATATGTTCAAAACCGTAGATCGAAGCCTAGATATATATCCTGATATTCATTTAGCGAGGCGCATTTCTTAATGCATCACGCATCGAGTCGTTCACTTTAATTACAGTAATTACAGGCGCGCAACGTGTAGAAACTGTAGTTGTTCTAAACTCTATACGTCAGGCTGCACTAATATGTCACACTTCATGAAGTACCAAATAGCAGACGATGCTTAAGTGACAACGAAGACATCGTATTCCACAAAACGACGGAAAAGCAGTTTCCAAAGCAGCCTCCAGCTATGAAATTAACGGCATGTAATTCTCGATAGCCCTCTGCTGTTCTTTCTTTATTTTTTTTTAAGTATTGTTGCGTTAAAAAAATTGCAATAACTCAAGCTGGCAAACTTGTAGACACTGACTGTAAAGGAAAGGGCAAAATGCACCAAAATTCCAGTCCCAGTTGCGAAATCGAAGCCGATTAGTAAGGAAGTTACGTCTGCCTAACAGAAATTTTAAGACTATCACCCCTTTCTAGATATCCGTCCCCAAAATATGCATAAAAAGTGCAATGTTATCGTTCCATTTAAGATCGTCTCGAACTGCCAGTGGAAGACTTTTGGGTAACTGTTGACTGGAACGCCAACGAATTTCGTGCAACTTTTTGAGGACAGATGTGTCCGCATAAAGAAGAGATTCTAGCGCATCCCAAGGCTACTGCGGCCACTGTTATGCTACGACAAACAACAGTATCTGAAAGGTACACGAAGAACGTGGAGGAAGATGGATGAATCACTGTTGGAGTTCGTGCACGGCTTGACTGGGCAGTGCTGACAAAGGTCCTTTCTGCCCTCAGTGCAGTGACAAAACGTGAGGTCGGTACGAGGAGAAAAACACTGCCACCCAATGAAAACAGGCACGCCACGCCACTGTACTGGTTGTCTTACGCTATGGCCACATCGTGTTCAAAGTGAAACAACACTGGGTCGTGTGGCACATGTTTGATATTACGTGACATGTTTCATAGAACGTAAATGGAAATTAGTAGAACAGCTAGGCTCACCCGTGTACCCGCTCCAATGAGCACGACCTTATGTGAAAGGTCAACTTTACTGACCTCCTGCGTAGTACACACGTGTGGCGTCTCACATGAGCCCAGCCTACACCTTTAGGTCCAGATAACTACGTCTCCTTGCCCTGATTTATATTTCTTATTAAGTAATAATATTGTGTATTCACTCAACAGGTATTTCCGCTTCCTGTACAGACAGAGATATACATCCTAGCATTTGCTGAAATTAGAAAAACCCAATAGCACGCTCAGTTCTG
Organism: Dermacentor silvarum; assembly: GCF_013339745.2. NCBI lineage: Eukaryota > Metazoa > Arthropoda > Arachnida > Ixodida > Ixodidae > Dermacentor > Dermacentor silvarum. The sequence continues at coordinate 211,786,042 of NC_051155.1, read as the reverse complement.
AACAGCTACAAGGCGCACGCTGTCTACAAAACACTGCATGTGCTGTCTTGCTATCAATCGATTTCTGTGGAGAGATTGAGGTATACACAGGGTACGTCGGCTACGCCATTTCTTTAAGTATACAGCAAAAATAAAGAAACTATAATTATGTAATAACAAAAACTCGCAGTTTCGCCCGAAAGGCGAAGCATCGATTGTGATAGAAAATTAGTAGACAGCTATACGAAGCAAGCATAGTAGTTTTATCGGCCGTATAACCTTGTAAACATTCGCTTACTAACTAAATTGACAAGCATGGAGTCATGCGCGCACAAGCAAACATGAACACATCTCACTCAATGGCCTCGAAAACTCGCTGTCAAAACGCTGGAGTGAGGAAACGCGGCTGCAGGAGCGAGCCAATTGACCTTCGTGCTGCCTCTCGCTTAAGCGCGAATTAAGCGGCGAAAACACAGCGCACACGAAGCTATCAGCACTCGGGGTGCACTTTGTACCCATCACAGATCGCTTTCAAAATAGAACCTGTGCCATACGCAGCAGCCGCCAGAGTAGAACGACCCCCCCCCCCCTCCCTCCCCTCACACCGGTGCATGCCTTGCGCGCGACGGAAGACGGCGCGCATCCTTCCTGCTTTCATCCCTTGCACGTGTGAGATTGAGCCGCATCATCGGCTCACCCTCGCACACTTTCCCTCGCACACACAGCATACGGCGCGTGGTGACGATGTTATCGCCCTTGGACTTCATACGGAACATCACGGCGATGGCGACGGTAGAAATGCGCCCGGAGTTTACATATAATTGCTATCGCAATAAAATGAAATTGGCAATGAAGATAGTCATAATAATGGCGCAACAGAAACCTCGTTCACTTGACATCCAACATCTTCTGTCTGCGCCGCGAACTGCATGCTCCGTACGCCTTACAGCCTTTATTAGTTGGTTCAAAAGTCCCCACCCCCCGCCGAAATTTTTGGATTAATATGCCGCCTGCCCAGCAGCCTCTCCCCCCCCCCCCCCGCCCCAACACACACACACGCACACACGCACGCACAAACACATGCAAACGTACTGAGCCTACACTAAAAAATAAAAGAGAAAGCGAAACCAAGGAAATAAAAGTAAACTTCAATAACTATGCATGTGTGCATACTGAACACACACAGCTACACATTTCAAATCCACGTGCTCAACCTACATGCTCAGGCTTCGCGCCAATTCGGCTTCTTCGCAGACTGAGCTCCCCGAACTTTTGATGCCGGGAGCACATTGCTTTTCTTCCCGCCAGGAAACACCCAACTTAAACCAAAATCCGTCTGTTCTTCTTCTACTTGAGCAAAATGTCTAAGGAGATACGACATTCGGCTTCTGGCGCAATCTACTGATTCAACTGAACTCAAACCAAGCGTACACGCAGGACTCCCGCGCAAGAAACTAAGTAGTAGTAGTAGTAGTAGTAGTAGTAGTAGTAGTAGTAGTAGTAGTAGTAGTAGTAGTAGTAGTAGTAGTAGTAGTAGTAGTAGAAGTAGTAGTAGTAGTAGTAGTAGTAGTAGTAGTAGTAGTAGTAGTAGTAGTAGTAGTAGTAGTGGTGGTGGTGGTGGTAGTAGCACGCTTTATTGCCACAAAAGAAAATACAGTATTGCGGAGGGAAAGTGGGGAAAAAAGCTCCTCGTGGCAGCTTGACCAACCCCAAAAGTAACACTAACATTCAAATTATCTGCGAATCCACGTCGCTCAGCTCCCTGGTGATCAGTACATCAAAGCCTATGAAACATGCGGAAAAATCGCGAAGCATCTGAGAAAGGTACACTCGCTCAAACTACTACCGATCTTCTCGGTACGGCGTTCGACTTCCTGTTTCGAACCACACGCCCACGTCAGACATGACGGGTGCCAACACAGATGCGTCCTCGTCTATAACCTCAGTGACCCGCACAGAACGAACTACTGTCCCGATTAATTGGCAAACAATTACGCATAATCGATTAAAGCGCGCGGACGAGGTACGCTGTACCAGAGTTCTTCAATGTTTTTCATTGAATGACTCTGGCTGTACGTATATAAAGACCACGGTGCGCCCGCGCGAGCTAGTGCGCCCGTGTTTGCCCAATTGTCGTCGTTCGTAGTTAAGACAATGGGAACCTCTGCGTGCGGTGACGGACAAGGGCCATCGTGATGGGCAAACGAGACAATGGCCGCCGGGCAGCAGAGGAGCGAGCCAGCGCGTCTGTGCCTCCGCCTTCGTGGCCCACGCTGCTGACCGCGGCGCGCACCTGAGGCCGGCGGTATGCGTATACACGACACGCGCTGATGGCTTGTCCCGAGGTCGCGCATTCGCCTGGTTCTACCATCCCCGTGTCTCTTTCTCCTCTTACTTCCACCCCACCCACCCCCTCCCTCCCATTCTTGCGACGATATGTGGGGACAAGACAAAAGACGACGACACACAGAGCGGAAAACAAGAAAAATATATATAATAAATTATACGAGTTGTCAATTCTCGCATGCATGCGGCGACGCGCTGTTGTGTGTGGCTTGCACGACCTTATCAAGTGATCGCCTCGTCCTTCCTGTTCTTCTCCGAGTAGACTTTCCATCAATGTTGCGCATCCACTCTTTGTTTCCTGCTCCGAGGCGGGAGAACGGTTTTTTTTTTTTTTTTTCCTCTATACACACACGCATTTCGTTTTGTTTGTGCCGTGAATGTCGAGTGGGTCAAGCTCTCAGGGAAGATTGCCTTTCGTGAACTATACGTGCAGTGGTAAGTACATAGACCTATAGTGTACATGAAAAACGTTTGGTGGACTTTCTCGGTTAATTACGGATTTATCGGGAGCAGCGTGTATCATATTAAACGGCTACACTCGCGCACTCGATTTGAGAGTACTCGTGTAGTTGAAGCGCTTCCTAGCTTTCGTGGAAGCAGCTTCGGCACAAACATCTGGCTACCTACCTGTGGTCGTTCCATATGTGTGCCTTGTTTGTGGCGAAAAATTCGGCTGAGTAATGCCTAAGGACGTGTCTGCCAGATGCCAGTTAGCTAAAACGAGTGTCAGTATCGTTGTCGACAAAAGTGTGCGGGACACGGGATCTTCTGCAAATGTGAATTTCGGCTCTGTCAAGGCATATCGCTTCTAATTTATTGGATCACTGCATAGGTCGCGAAAACTTAATACGGGTTGAAGATTTCGAGTTCGAAGCTACATCCGGGTACAGCTCTTTCGCAAATTCCGTGTCTCGTAAACTATTGTGGCGACAGATCTGCACGTGCGCTGAGCACGAGGTCGCGGGATCGAATCCCGGCCACGGCGGCTGCATTTCGATGGGGGCGAAATGCGAACGCACCCGTGCACTTAGATTTAGGTGCACGTTAAAGAACCCCCGGTGGTGCAAATTTGCGGAGTCCCCCACTACGGCGTGCCTCATAATCAGATCGTGGTTTTTGCACGTAAAACCCCATAATTTAATTTAATTTTTAAGCAAGAATCTCAAATTGTTCGTCGCTGTGCATATTGGCAAGCGCCGTGGAAGAGCAATCACGGAATAACCGTGTTCGTTTTATTTAAGATCCAGGAAAGTGTAATAGAAGATTTATAAAATGATAGATTCAAACAGACGTTTTGAATCTGTGAAAGCATGCACAGACTTCACGTATATGTATTTCCGTGTCACCACCAAAATCTGCTGGGTGGAAGAGCATGACTGGGAACCGCAGCAACTACCCAACAGACTGTTTGTTCTTCCTCATCAGCCGATACCCTTTTTTCCTTCCTTGAATAGGCCCGACTCACTCCTCCGGCCAACCTTCCCGCTTTTCCTATGTTTAAACCTTCTCTCTCTCTCTTTCACTCTCTCCCACCCTCTATTCTAATCATTTCTCCCCACAGACATTCTTTCCGTTCAACGGTCATGTCATGCTGAATCCGCCTGTCCTCGTCAGGTCATCGATGCTAACAAGCGTTGCGTACGTTCGCTTCTCAATATGGAGGCCATCTGGGAACCGCGGACGCGCCCCTTCTGTCGTGGAAGCCTTGCGCAATGCAGTTGCGGTCCCGGTGGTTGGCGGTGTCCCCTAACCTTTCTTCTTCTTCTTCTTCTTCTTCTTCTTCTTCTTCTTCTTCTTCTTCTTCTTCTTCTTCTTCTTCTTCTTCTTCTTCTTCTTCATCATCATCATCATCATCATCATCATCATCATCAGTCTATCTCTATGTCCACTGCAACACGAAGGCCCGTAACCCTTACCAAACCACTATTATACCTTATCGGCTTAACCTCCGACTTCTGGCTATATGCCTCCGACGGGACACGCAACCCATAAACAGAGGGGCGAATAATGCGGGCGATGAATCAGCCAAAATTAGCGCAAGAAAGAGAATACTTCAACTCATTGGGGCCGACGAGGTCCATCTTTGATAGCAACGATGGTCATCATCAAACATATCATCAAACATCAAACAATATTTTCTTGTATCTGATTTTTATTTGCTCTCCCTCTAATAATGGCGCACATCCACTATGGAAAATTGCCCAAGGATCGAATGAAATTACGCAAAGCTAGAGATATTAACCCATTAAGTACCAAGAAAAATCTACCAATTACATTTTGCTGATTTTTGTGTGAGATTATATTTTCACACTGTAAGTACATTGTGAAAGTTTCATGAGTGTCACTTTATTCTTTGAAACGCTATGATAGTGTACTTTATAAAGTACGCTGGGCCTTTGTGGCAGCAAAACCTGATGTAGGTCACTATATGTACATGCTATATTTCGGAGCTTCACAAAACAAAAAGGCTTGCAGCGAAGAGTGAAAAAAACTTTGCGTAAGCCCTCATAACCTTCTAGTAGCAAAATGAGCATATTAGTGGAAAATATTCTTTGCTGGGAGGTGTTTTTATTATTTAGATGTGCAGCATGATTTCACGGGGAAGGACTTTGGTATTGCTTTCAGAGGCGCGCGCGATGGAAATATATTATTGATGCAGATCTACACGTGATATCTTACGCTGAATGCAGGTTTTCAAAACTAAGGCATTCAGCATTTGGTTCAGTGGTAGTTGAAACATTCAACAGACTGGTGGCATCACCTCCAATAACAGTCTGCTCTTGCATGTCAGTCCTGTTGTATTATTTAGCCGGCAACATTTTCGATAGAATTTACTGACCTTTCAACAGATGGGATCTACGTCTGGTTCCTTTATGCGGGTTGTTCTACTTTCATTGCATAACTCAACTCAATTGGCAGATGAATATAGATTGTCTTTGTTGGTTTCTATTTCCTCCCACCTATTTTCCGATTTGTAATAAAATCCTGCATAAATAATCTGTCGTTTTAAATAAGCTTCATATGATATCTAAATGCATTTTCATTTATTTAAATTTATAGAAGGACTGCTCGCTATTTTATTGACTCTGAAGATAAGAGCGTCATCTTTCTCGGCAGCAAGAAAGGAACCAGGAGGAATAATAGCAATCTTGATGTAATACTTAATATATTTTTACCTGCAATGACCTCTGAAGTGTTTGTAGTCAGCAAAAAATATTCACAAAGTAGTGAGCAAAAAATAATGGTAGAAAAGCCCCCATGTGTGCTTCGAGAACAAGCATACCCCTCTAGCATACACATAGGCCCGGTGTACTTTACAAAGTACACCATACATTCATTTTCTCGCGACGCTATAGATATGTATTGTATGTGAAACGTAATGCATGCATCGTTTACACCATTTTTTTCTAAAACTTCCACACAAACCTCAGCTTCGTGAAGCATATGATATGCTTGATAAAAAACAAAGAAGGTGCATGTACAGCAGTGCTACGTTCAGCACTTCTCCAAGTTTGGCCATGAATAAATCAAATACATCATGGAGCTGACAAAAAGACTACAATGTGGTCATCTTGGCAGGACTCTTTTTAGCAAAATGGCGTACTAAGGAGCGTAGTATATTTCTTCTTTAATTATCTACAAATGAAAATGGTACTGTACTTTAAAAAGTACGCCGGTCCCTAATGGGTTAAGCACGGTCTAGAATACAAAGAAAACACTGGGGGAGATGGGAATGAATTAGTAATGCACTCGAGTGCTGCAGGAAGTGAGTAACAACATAACAAACTAAAAATTTAGCAAGGAAAAAAATGCTCTGGATGCAAAGAAGCATTCCTCAACGGCAGAGCAAACAACCGTACGACATTGTTTAACAGTGGAGGCTTGCTTGCACCTTATACCATTGTGCGTATCCACTGCGGAGGATTGGCCAAGAAGCCGGCAGGTAAACGAAGGAAGGGCGATAAAACTTGAGAGATAGAGAAGAAAAGAAAGTATGCAGCTTAAATGAGTAGAAGCGATTGATATTCTTCGAACAGATCTACGTACCCATAATATATAGTGTGTTTCTACGAAGATATTGATTTTAAAAATATCCATTTTGACATAAAAGGGTCGTTTTTTTTTTTGGTAGACATGCCGTCAGAAGTGGCGACCACGGGGTGACGGATGATAAGTACTAATTAGTCGCTAATTAAAATACATACATATTAGTTAATTGTTGAACTTTTATTTTCAGCGGGCTCATTATAATGCGGAAATTGAAGCAAGCGCTCCGTACGAGCCACATCAGCGTTTGGATCTGGAAAAATGGGATTACCTGCCGCGGAACTGTGGCACAAGAAATTTCGGCTACAGTTGCCGATTTTTTTTTTTTTTTTTTTTCACTGTCCGCGTGACGTCGCGCCCGATGACGAGCTAGCGGATTATCGTATTTTTCCGGATACAAGAGTTGGTATGGCTTGTACGGAGATTTCGCTTCACTTTCCGAACTGTGATGATACCGCTGAATCTAAAATTCTAAAAGCTAATAAATGATTTTTTTAATTAGCGACTAATTAACACGTATCATTCGTCGTCACCCCGTGTCCGCCACCACTGACGGCATGTCTCCGAAAAAACTCCAATTTTATTTCAGAACTGCCATTTTTAAATGTTACCTAAAGCCCTGTAGAAACTTTTTTTTTATTCAAAATACCCCTAAAGGCCCTCATTATGAGGGTATTACATGAGGGGGGGTCACAGGCACACAGGCACTGGTCATAGATTCTACATCATATCAAAGAACAAGACAATATAACAAAAATGATAATAGAGTGATGCATGGGTAATATACAAAATAAGTCACAATTATTTCAGAGAAAACATTAGTACATATTAGGAGAACATAAGGCAACTGCAATGAAAAGCAAAACAGCAACAAACATCGAAAACACTGTAAAAGTCCCAAGATAATAATGATAAGATTAGTTGACTAGTCGTGAGCGAATTAAATCTTGAAACTTGGTCAAGTCAGGTTCCGTGGCAATGTCTGATGGTAAGGCGTTCCACTCAGTTATTGTGCGCGGTAAGAATGAATATGCATAATGGAATGACTGGCAGTTAATGCGTTTGACTTTGTATGGATGGTCACGACGTGGAAAGATAACTTGTGGTGACTGAAAGAAATCGTCATGAAGTGATGGATGGTGATAAAGCTTATGGAAAAGTGATAGGCGAGAAACTTTACGGCGAAGTGCTAAGGCGTCCAACTCAGCTTTATTCTTTAACGAGGTGACGCTGGTGTAACGTGAATAATCTGAAAAAATGAATCGCGCAGCACGGTTTTGCAAGGCTTCGATGTTACTGATGATATAAGTTTGTTCGGGATCCCAAATGACAGACGCGTATTCTAGTTTAGGACGGATTAATGTTCTGTACGCTAGTTTTTTAACATGCATTGGGGCTTCTTTTAAGTTATGTTTAATAAGTCCGAGAGTACGGTTAGAAGAGGAAAGGGTAAGATTAATATGATTATTGCATGACGAGTTTGACTGAAGATTTATGCCAAGGTACTTGTAAGTTGTGGCGAGTTCCACAGCGTTGTTATCAAGAGAGTAGGTGGTTGGAATTGGTGGCCTATTGGTGAAAGACAAGAGTTTAGTTTTGGAAATATTTAATGGCATTAACCAATTAGAACACCATGCACTTATTGCCTCCAGGTCAGTTTGTAGTAAGTGATTATCAGTGTTACTTGTTACACATCGATAAGTACACAATCATCTGCAAATAGTCTGATTTTGGATAACACGCAACTGGGTAAATCATTAATATAGATTAGAAAGAGTAAAGGTCCAAGTACGCTGCCTTGTGGAACTCCAGACGTAACATCAGCATAAGATGAGTTAGAATTGTTAACTGATGTAAACTGAGTTCTAGATGAGAGGGTCGGTGATCCATACAATTATAGTAGGCTGAATGTTAAGCTGTGAAAATTTAAGTAACAACCTATGGTGTAGAACACGATCAAATGCCTTGGAAAAATCTAAAAATATTGCGTCAACTTGAAACCCAGCGTCTATCAGTGCATGTATGTCGTTAATAAATCCGGCTAGTTGGGTTTCGCATGAGTAGCCCTTGCGAAAACCGTGCTGGTACTTGAAAATAATGTTATGGTCTTCAAGGAAGTTGATGACTTGAGTGTGTATTATATGTTCGAGTAATTTACAAATAGTACTGGTTAAGGATATGGGACAATAATTGAGCGGAGAAGCACGATCACCGGATTTGAAAATGGGTATTATTTTAGCAATGCGCCAGTCATTAGGAATACAGCCTGTTGATAGTGACTGGGAAAATAGAGCGGTTAACATAGGACAAATACTATGCGATGTATTCTTTAAGAATTTATTATTGAAGCCTAGATGGTCGGCGCTAGATGACGTTTTAAGATTGCTTAGTAGAGCTAAAACACCAGACTCACTGATGACTACCTCGTGCATTGTGATTCCTACTAAGGCCTTTAAAGTTGGCGATGAGTTAACGTTTTCATGAGTGAAAATTGTTACAACTGTATCATTAAGAAGTTGAGCACAGTCTGAATCGGGGATAGGAACTCCATGAGAATCAGTAAGACTGATGTCAGTGCGAGTTACAGGATTTAAAACACGCCAAAAGCGACGAGTATTATTTTTTAGCATGGATGGTAAATCATTACAGTGCGAGTTAAGGATTTAAACACGCCAAAAGCGACGAGTATTATTTTTTAGCATGGATGGTAAATCATGAGAAAAAAAGTTATGGCGAGTAGATTTTAGCAATGCCTTATAAGCCTTTTCGCACGCTTTGTGTTTGTCATGGGCACTCGCGAGACCAGTCAGTTTTGCCTGCCTGTACAGTATCTTCTTTTTGTTATTAAGCCGCCGAAGCTTGTTGGTAAACCAAGGAGAACTATTTTTGCAGGAAATGGCTAACATAGGAATGAACGTGTCAATGAGAGAACTGAGGTTGGCTTTAAATGAGGTTTAAACTTGATTGTAGCTAGGCCTATACTCGTGTACGTCATCTGTACTAGTACTGGAAAGGCTGCGGTAGTACTGGAAAGGTGCGCCGCGCCATCACGCCACCGCCGCCGCCACAGCTGGTATGACGTCATGTTCCCCCGCACCGTCACGCTAACGCCGCGCAGCTTCCAGTACTAGCACAGATGACGTACACGAGTATAGACCTAGCTACAACCAAGTTTAAAGCTCCCCATGGCCAAGTTCAACCTAGCTATAACCAAGAGACGCAAATCAATCGGACAGCTTCGCTATGTCTTGAGCTTTGCGCGGCCTAGTTCAAGCTTTCGCCTTTGCTTTTCCTAATAAACGTTGTTTCTCTCTCTCTCCTGACTCAGCGCGGAGAGAAGAGAGGCGGGGGTCGAGAAGGGAGGGAGCGGGCGAGGAGGAGACCACACTTTCTCTCTCTCTCTCTCCTGGCTCAGCGCGCCGCAGAGAGAAGAGAGGCGTGGGTCGAGAAGGGAGGGAGCTGGCCAGGAAGAGACCACGTGCGCATGCGCCGCGCCGCCCTCCTGGGTGTCGCCGCCCTCCTGGTTGCCATGGCTACGGCGCGGCAGTTTCTTGATACGAGCCACACATTACGGCTGGCTTAAACAGCTTCGCTGTTAATAGCTCCGCACATGCGATAACGTTAATGCTAAGTAATTAAAAGTACCAACATTGAACAGGCATATCAATTGTATTGCAAAATTTGTGTCGCAACGAGAGATAAATACGTTCAAAGATATAGAATGCGACTCCATACAAAAAAAAAAGGAGGGAGAGAGACAACAAGAAAGAGACGCCATGAAACTTCATTTGACTTTCATCAGCTGCTTTCATCATTTTCCTGCTTTCAAACACCGAAAGCAGGAAAAGCTAAATGTAAGCGACCTAGCATTAATGAACCAGCAGCACTCCCTGAACAAGCACCTTCTCATATATATCCTTATCTTGACACTGGTAGCTCTTATTGACTCTTCTGTTACTGAAAATGACGCATGGTTTATAGCCCATGCGTCAATATTGAACAAAGCCAAAAAAGTACAGTGAAGCCACAGGCGGGAAGTGAAAAAAGAAATAAGCAGAAAGCCTTAAAGAAAAGAAGATTGAAGCATCGGTGCGTAGTGTGGGTTAGATCAGTGCAGCTAGGGAAGCGATAGGGAGTATAGGGAAGTGATAGGGAGTATATCAAATCACATGGGAGCATAGCTGTTTATCCGAAATCTAGTAAAAGGAACACCATTCCCACCTGCTTGTTTGAAGAAGAAGCAAGAAAAGTGAAAGAGGAAGGAAATAAAGAAAGGAGAAAAACAAGAGAGAGCCACACCACAACACATCACACAGCCACACGCAGAGTACGTGCATAACAGACAAGTAGTCTAGTCCCGCGTTTGACAAGAATTACAGCACAGCTGTGTGAACCTCATGTCGAGTTGAAGCCTGACCTTCGGTCATGCTTCATCACCTTAAATAATTAAGGTCAGTTCGCGCAAGATTAAGTTGCTGGAATTTGCTCAGCCGCACATCCCGGAATCGAGAAATTCGATCCCGATCGAGCTCAATGGCGATCAAAAGTTCCCGTCTGAAACCGGTATAAAGCGATTGGACAGTATATAGCACCGCTTATCGAATGAAGTGGGCGCTGCGCTTAAACGGCATGCACGGCGATTCCCAAGCGAAACATATTTGTTTCTTCAACAAGTGACCTCAGTGGCTACTCGAATGCACAGCAATCAAATGTGTTACTCAAGCAACTCCCCGTCATAGGAATCACCGGGTAGCTTTCTTCGGCGCTCTGTCTGCTTCAGTCGAGGAGCGGCGCTAGGCCTAACTTGCTGGCATCGAAGAACAGTTTCAAGTTGAGCCACTTGAGAGTACGAAAGTAAAAGGCGAGCCTAAGCACGAGGATCGTGCTCGCGGCTCTCGCAGTGAAAAAAAGAAAGTACAGAAGCCATCTGAGATTATTGTGAACGTAAAAGCGCATATGGCTTATGCGGACCGCAGCAATCAAGCGTGACAAGTGAGCAACACTTGGGAACTGCTGGTGTAGACAATTGTCTGCACAAATCACCGTCGTCGACGTGTTTATTTGGTATACGCCCATCACAACTTGACGACAACGGCGACGACGGCGATGTGACGACGATGGAGACGATGACAGTGTGACGACGAACCGCAGCATGACCAAGACGACACGACGGCAACGGAATGACGACAAAATGACCACGATAAAGCCCCTCGATACACGTTTCGGCAAAAGTCGCCGTGACGCGTGGGTGTTGTATAGCTTTGGACAAACGGCGGCGCACCCGAGATTTCTTCTCCGCTCGTTTACTCCACGAAGGAAAGATACTCCTCCGACCATCCGATTTAAGATCACGCATATCGTACGCACTCTGGAAGTGCGTAAGACACTGCGACACTGCGCCACCACCACCTCTGTATACAATCGGGCACCGGGAAGCCTCTCAAAGAGCTAGTAGCTAAAGTAAAGTTAGTAACTGGACTCGTTACTACCTTCTTAATAACTTTTTTTTTCTAGTAATGTAGGAGAACACGTAGCGGAAATGATGATGTAGCCGAAGCTCGTTGATCAAGGTGCCGTCCGATAAGGTGGCGGCGGGTCAACCGACTATATATAGCACCATCAAATTGGCAGGAAACTCATGGACGAATGCTACTCATATGTCCTATCATCCCGTCGTTCAGCCTCTTCACTGCCAGCAACACCCACGTGCGACGTGTACGCTTCGAGATGTGATTGCGGAAGCAGAATTGGAAATGGAATGGAAAGTAATAAGTGCGTTCGCTTAAGCACTTATGTGCACTATTGTATCCAGCAGTGGTTGCATACAAGAAATGTTTCAGGCCGGAGTGAATGTTTTGAACTGTTTTCGTCCGGGCAGCCACTGTCCACACGCTGGCTCCAGCATGATACATCTGTTGTACGGTTGATAACTTCAAGCTTTCATCTTCCTGTGAGCATCTCTCTTGTTTAGATTATTCGTACGGTTCAATCTTGACTTCGTCATTCGTGACATAGCACGAGCCCTAAAAAAAGAAAGCGTAAAAACGGTTTAAATTCTTTCAAGAATTGAGTGCTATGTTTTACTGATCGCATTCTTTAGGTCATGAGCTTTCTTGTCAAGCCCTCCATATAGTCTTCATGTTCATCTTTCCTCGCTGAAGTGCCTTGGTAACGCGTCTGTCCATGCACTCATAGCCTGATTCCTCTACATACGTCCTCTTCGTTTCTTTCTTTTTATTTTCTTTTTTTTCCTTCCTTCTCGTGTGGCAACGTACCATAATTGTGGAGATAGAGCGAGAATAACTGGATGCAAGTATCCGGTTTGCTCCTCTGCATCCAAAATAGGAGGTCGTAACTGTCCCTCTTGAACAAAGCTTATTCAAAACCACCACCTGTATATGGATTTCGTCGCGATGTTTCCAATGTCGGTCACCGTTCCTCATTAAAGCTATAGGTCGAGGAGCGTCCTACCCTTGGCGCCGACAGAGCACGACGACGAAAAAAACGCTGCTGCAACCAGCGGTGAATTAGAATCAAATGAAAACGATTGGCAACAAACTATTTCCTCGAACCCTCAACTTATAAGTGGCGCGTAAGCGGCAACAAAAAGCTCGGCGTTCGACAGTGCACCACCGAAGCCGAGCGCGCTTCGCCGCCTCCGTGCCACGTAGGGAGAGCATGGCCTCCTGCCCGTAGCAGTAGCCGCCGCTAGCACTGCGCTGCTGGACAGCGAGCGAGAGGGCGAGCGACAGGCCGAAACTGATGGACGCGCTTCGACGCTCGGGCGCGCCGCCACTCCGCGTCGATGATAACAAACGAGCGCATCGTTAGTCAAGCGGGCCCGAATCACGGCAGGCGACACCCGACAGCAGCCCACCCAGCCCGTGCGGTCCGGCAGCGAGGAAAGGAATGAATTTGCCCAACGCCCCGGTGCTAACCACACGCGGTCGGCGGTGACTGTCGCGCTCGCCTGACAAATGTCACGCCGCTGACGCGGCAATATACGAGTGCGTTGCAGCTCGTCGCTTTCGCGCCTTCCTTCAGACACTCCGCCCCAGCGATGCCGGCACGCGATGCCCGACGAAGGTAGTGCAGGAGGGCGTGCGTGCGCGTACTTGCGCGGCGTGTGCGTATCTGTAGTCTGTACAGCGTTTTGTATAAACTCATGCAGATGGGGAATCCAGGCTCGTTTATTTGCTGTACTCCCGCGGCAAGTGTGGCGCTCCGTGAGGCGCCCACCCAAGTCTACGAGAAAAAACAAAAACAAAGAGGAAGTGTCGCGTGGGGACAAATGGTAAAACGCGGGCGCATATAAGCACGCTCCTCGGCGCTGGAGAGGACTCGGTCTCCTCCTATATACGACAGCCGCCTTTCTGTCGGCGGTGTCGATTGCTCCGCCGAGCGATATGTGTTTGTGAGTTCGATCAGCGCAGCCAGCGATAGGACATTGATATTGCGAGCGAAAGAATAGCATCGCTCGTTGCCTTTTATCCACGTTTCTTTGCCCTTTTTGTTTTCTTTTCATGCTTGTCTATACTATGCTGCGCTTTCTTTCCGTGCTTTAACGGTCGCCTTGGTTTTCTAAGCGATGGCGTGTACGTGGCAGTAGAGAACAATCTGGGTATGCCTTAAATTAACGAACAGATAAAAATGTAGCAGTTTGGATCGAAAGGCGAAGCATCGATTGCGGTAGCAATTTAGTAGACAGCTATACGAAATAAGGATAGTAGTTTTATCGGCCGTATAAACTTTAAACATTCCCTTGCTAACTAATGTGTCACGCGCGCACAAGCAAACACGAACCCATCTCACTCGATCACCGCGCAGACTCTCTGTCAAAACGCTGTAGTGAGAAAGCGCAGCAGCAGCCGCGAGCGAATTGACCTTCGTGCTGCCTCTCGCTTCAACGTGAAATAAGCGGCAAGAACACAGCGCACACGAAGTTAGCAGCACTCGGCGCGCTCTGACCCCATCGCAGATCGCTTACCAGAGAGGGCCCGCGCGGCAGCGCTATACGCCTCCGCCGCCGGAGACCCCCCCCCTGGCTTGCGCGAGACGGAAGACGGCATGATTACTCCCCGCATTCCGCCCTTGGACGCGCAAGATTGAGCCCCCATCTTTGGCTCACCCTCGCACGCTTTCACTCGCACATACATACAACATACGGCTCGCGGCGACGATGTTATCGCCCTTGGACTTTATACGGAACATCACGGAGACACCGACGGCAGAAATGCCCCTGGATTGTCCATATAATTGCTACTCCAATAAAAACTGACCAGTCGCTGGTCTATATATAGGCGGATGTGCTTCGTACGTTAGTGAATGAACTGTCGGTGACAACGTGCGCTATATATATATATATATATATATATATATATATATATATATATATATATATATGCGATGTGGTTTTGCTTATGAACGAGTGGAATGCATGCGGCGCACATGCGGTCAAGTAAACCACGAATAGAGAGTACGTATATACGATGCCCTGCTTTGCACAAGAGCTCTTATCCCAGTGTGTAATGGAGTAATGCGACGGTGCTCGAACTCGGCCCTTGCACACATGTCGCTCTTCTGCGAATGGCACACGCGTCACAGTGGCACAGAGAAACCAGCGAAGTACTTAACGAGACGAAGCAAGAAAGAGTATACGGGTACGTGGATGCATTCCTGGAATAAGGATCATGGGTAGGGCAGAGGGGGTGGCGAAGCACACGTTGTATAAACTCCGTTGCCATATGCGAACCGCGTGTGTGTGCGCGCGTGTGTGGAGCTGTAGCCGTGTCCTCGTCCGTGAATGGCACGTGTATCATTTACAGTGCACGGCGCGCGCACGCACGCATGGTCTGCTCATTGTCAGCGCGCATGGCGTGCGTAACCCGGTCCCTACATACACGCAGATCGGCTGGCTGCAGCAGGCTGGCCTGGCTGGTAGGGGGTCAGCGCGCGGGAGAAGGAGATAGCGCAATAACCTCGAGCCGCCACTTATGCAGCCACGTGCGCTCCGTCTTTCTGTGAGCGACGACGACGACTCTTAGCGGGGGTCGATTCATATAACCCCTCCCCGAACCCCCCACCCCCCAACTTTAACCTCGAGCTCGCTAGAATGCCGGTAGCGACCTGCCTTGGAGCTGGTTTCGCCGACCACGCCAACCCTTCTCTCCCCCTCTCTCAGCTTTCTCGACGCCGGCCGTTATGACCTCTGTGGGAGAGGAGTAAAACAAAGGCGTAACGGAAAAGTGTGCTGCAACTGGGGGCTGCCCCCTGCAGCGATGGCAAAGGGGTAACGAAGTGTGGTGGAGGCATACGAGGCACGCGCACAGACGCGAACCTCTGAAGAGGCGGAGGTGAAAGCTGAGACGAGCCTTCCTTCGGTTGGAACAATGAGACGAGCAGATGTAAAAACTTGTGCGGCGCGTGTGGTCGCGGCGTGCTGCGTTCAGCGACTGGCTAAGCTGCGAATCCGCGGTGTGTGCGGTTTTGAAATCGACCGCTTCCAATATGAGCTCCGAGTTGATCGCGTGTGCTGTGTAACCATAGGCGATCTATTGCATTTGGGGGCCTTCTTATAGAGCAATCACTTTTGAGGATTTGTCACTTTCCGCGACTGGATCGGTCAGGGGAAGCGGATGCCATAACGGCACGGCACGCATCAGCGTTGTTTGCCCGTATAGCGGAGTGCACATCTAGGACGGGCTTCGCTCCCGTGAGGTGTTGCGCTGCAATATTATGCAGCGCACTAATTATGACATGCAAGCAGTTAAATATGATCTTCCTTCAACTCTAAATATTCATAGTCTAATTGGTTATTTTATTAAAACCGCTTCCTTTAAAAACCCAAGTATATTTTTGTGATGCCTTCGTGCTGTACCAAAAGCAATTTTTTGATTTGATGTTTATATTTAAATTTGAGCCTGTTGTTATTGTGATCATATTAGTAGTAAAAAGTACGGTTTTCGCTATACTTGTTGAATCAATTATCTGTCTTTATGCCACTACGTGATGTACTTTTGGGAGATATCAGTTTTGGCGAGTGACTAGAGTGACACTTTTCTCCGTCCCTTCAGCCATTCTTATGTCTGAAACATATAAAGAACCAAATATTGAAAGATACGTCACGCAAAAGTAAATATATCCTCGACAGTGATGTCAAGAAAACCCTCGCTCTCGTAGTGCCTTTTAATTCCCTTTCTCTCGAATTGTACATCTAACTCGCTCCATAGATAACCGTTACACGCATCATAGATGGACATATGCGCAACTCCCGGCAAATTTTTTATACGCCTGGTGTATGGCGTCGTCTGAACGTCAAAATTCGATCATACACTTCCAACACTTTCATAAACTTCTAAGGGCCTAATTTTCTCCATGCTTGAAATTTTACTCAGGTTGCGCACATAGAGGCTGTTACGTATAAGCTAGTGATTTGAAGGCTGCATAGCGTGAGGGAGAGAGAGAAATAGAGAGACAAGGTTGTGAACCCGATGATATCCTTGGTTGTCTACCCGGATTGAGGAAGAGGAAAAGAGGTAAGAAAAATGATAGAATACGACCAATTTTATTCGGAAAGGTTTTGTTCTCTTACGTATGCGATATGAATAGTGCAATTTAGTGAGACGGCTCTGCTTTGTTTCTCTTTTTACGACTAGCCCTGGGACCATGTGAAATATACCTTTTACCCTAAATTGAGCCTAACTGGAGTTTGCTGCGTGGAAAGTCAGACAATAACACATCCACACAACGTTGACGACTATACTGCGAGTATTGAAGGCGGAGTGGCGTCCCTGAACGGCCGTGGTTTTTTGAAAAAAAAAAAAAAAAAACTAAAGAAAGTGGACAGTAACATGTGTTTTCTCTAACCCGCTATAGGATACAGTATCACGTACTTACATTCTACATGTTGGCGATCAAAATAACGTGTTTTCTTTATAGGTCATGTTGGGTTGCCTTCCACAGTATAATCGTATAGAAATTCCCGCTTTCACAAAACGCCGTTAAGGCCTTAAACCTCAAGTGTATGTTGGCCTGAAAATACACAGAGAATAGAACACATTATAACGTTTTCTAACGCACTAGGGACCCAGTGCACTCACAACTATATAGCCGAAATAACCGAGGACACAGTTATATTCACATCCTTTATTGAATGTTGATACAGTTGCTTCGCCGTCTTGGCTCATAGAATATCTCAAAAGAGTTCTAACTTGGACTGGTTGGTACGCGTTACAGCTGAGTACACTAACAGCGTACGTGACATGACAACCGAAATGAACGGACACTCAGCAGGTTGGCAGGGCTTCGTTGGTTCCATCCGTTTGTCCTGTCCCATGAGCTGTTACTTTATTTGTACTATCTCACTTGAGCCATTCTCATTATTACCATTACCGATGAAAGCTTTATTGTGAAGCGGTACAATGTTTTCGTATTCGATATATATTTCATAAACAAAACGACCTCGCTTCCGGAGTGTGCGGATGCTGTCGACCATGCAAATATCGGCCCTTTCCACACGTGGCCACGTGCCCTTCTTATTGCTTGTTTTCTTGGTGTTCGATAGAGGACGACTCTCTAATGTGCACAGCGCAAAGCCTATTACCGTGGACGAGACACAAAGGAACCAGCGCAGCAAATTGCCTGGCACAAAAGGAAGCAGACACATGGATTTCCTTGTGTCGTGTATACGGTCCACCATCGTGGCGTGCAATGGTTATGCCATCAAATAGCTCACAATAAACACCTGTCTATGGTAATACGATGCGCACACTTTACACAACGCGTCCTTATACAGCAGTCGCTGGCGTCATCCGCGAACGCCCGTCGTCGCCCATGAACTTGACACGAGCACCGTCTGCAGTTCCTTCGCGAACTTGAGAAAGCTTATATAAAAGGCCCTTGGGATTGAATAATACAAAGCGATGAGGAACTGGAATCTTTAATTGTGCCGAAGGGGCAGCCAACACGGCCCCAACTTACTAGGCACTTAGGATTAGCAGGTCCTAGGGGTCTCTCACATCGACGCTTGATTGAAATTCTTGCGTCACACAATTGACGCTGCGCCTGCATGCAGCATCCCCTCAGAACGGTGTTCGGACTTGTGCGCCTGAAATCTTTGTGCATCGCGGTGCCGTGAACCGCCCGAGAATTGAACAAAGCGACCAGCGTTTGGTCAAACTAAAGCGCTCTCTCTATAACGACGACTGTCGCTATGGCGGAGGACTTCCTCCCCCCCCCCCCCCTCCCCTCCAACGCACTTGACGCGAAATTAAAACTGCGCCGCCGAGTGCTTCTGTGATTGTCGCCCACGCAGTTTCTTCAAAAGGCGTGTGGTCTCTCTATATAGAGGGGGACAAAGAACGTGCATATATACGTAATCTGGCTGGGCCCGCCCCCGAGCTCTATCATTGCGAAATATTAATATATCTCGGACTCGTCACGCAAGTATTTGCGATCTCGGGCGTGAAAGGGCCAATTAATGGAGGAGCACCATTTCACGGGCACACGCAGGGTGGACGGGTTATTCAGCTCTGTCAGCTGCGATATAGGACTCGGGTTAGCCGCCGCAACGCTTTTTCCCTAAGGCGTCGAGGTTATGCGAAGTGGTTAAGCTAACTTTCGTTTCACGGATTGTACGACTCACTTGACTGAGTGAACGAGAAAGCACCACATTTCCTTTTTCTTTCTTGCTTCCTTCCTTCCCTTCCGTTTCCCTTCCTTCCTTTAGACTTCCATGCTGTCCTGGCTTTCCTTCCTATTTTCTTTCCTTTCTCCTCTTTCTATGATTTAATAATTCCGAAACCCTGTTAAGCTTATAGAAGTATGTTTCTTTTGCCTAGACCTCATATGATGAACCGTTAGTAGACAACGTTTCTCCTGACGATTAATGTTTCGCTGCCACCACGAAGCGAAAGTTGGGTTTTTGAATGTCATAACAGATTAGAGTGCGGGAGTGGGCGGGTACAGGGTACGCAGGATGCGATACATCGCGCGTTTTTGTTAGATATACGAGTCCGCAAGAAAAACTATTCTCTTAAATGAGGTACAGTGGCAGCGATAGCAGTAGTACACGCTTGGAATGAATCCATTTGGAGTGAATTTCCAGAATTACACCAGTTTGGAGATATGCGCCATCAAACTCGCTGTTATTATTATTATTATTATTATTATTATTATTATTATTATTATTATTGTTATTATTATTATTATTATTATTATTATTATTATTATTATTATTATTATTATTATTATTATTATTATTATTATTATTATTATTATTATTATTATTATTATTATTATTTGGTATGTACACATATACACACAAGGACACGAAGGAAATAGGGAGGCAGCAAGCTGACAACTGCCACCGAAAGGGCACAACGCCTGCCTACTATTTAAGGAGGAGCGAATAGAGGAAGTGAGAATAGGCGGGAAGAAAAGAGGAAATAAATAAATGACGGAGACACAGACAGAAGAAAACAAAACCACTAATAATGTCTATAAACGGGAGGTCAAGTCAGTGTCCTTCAGAAATGTTAGTATACGGCTCGATGGGTCTTGTCACGTCGAGCAGCGCACCCCCTTGGAAACAGGCAATCGTCAAGAGTCGCGCATTGCATTCCAATAAGTCTATATTAGCAATGCGCGCTGTGCAATGAATGCGGGACACTCTAAAACGAGATGTTCAAATGTCTCACAGGAGCCACAAAACGTACACGACGGGGCGTCCACACCTCCTTGTCGGTATAGGCGTTCGCGCACCAACACAGATCCAACCCTAAACTTATATAACAGTGCACTAGCACGACGGGGCAAGCCTCGACCACGAACACCGCCGGTCTGGGTGCAGCTTTAGGGGGTGTCGGCATATTAGAAGACGAGCGTTTTCAAACGTACAAGAAATGTCACATTCGTTGTGGGCACAACTTGAAACGAGGCAATCAGCCTCTTCATTTCCAGCGACGCCCACGTGGGAGGGTATCCACTGGGCAATGAGGGACACTCCACGCGAAGTAATTTTGCTGGCAGATTCTAGAATACTGCATAAAATTGGGCTATCGGCCTCTTGTCTCAGTCTGCTGAGGGCAGCACGGGAGTCTGTAAGAATGACGTCCTTCAGTGCGTTTAATTCTTCGTGTACGTACTGTTGTTCCACTCGCTTTTTCTACTCACTTTTTACACAAAACGCTCTTTTATGCACTGAAGCATGCACAAAACTAACTGGAACGCCGGTGTATCTTGTCCCACAATTTGGGAAATAGTATCTCGAAACTCGTGTAATTCGAGAAATTAATTTCAAGTGGAGGCGTTTTGCAAGCTCACCGGCTACAACTCGTAAACTGCAATGTCCTAAGATAAATAATTAGGAAATTAATTAGCGAATTTTCATCAATTAGTTGAATACGTGTTTCGATTTCTCGTGCTAGTAATGTCCGCCCCTTCCAATAACACAGCTCAAGGACAAGAACTGTGCTATCTGCCACGGGCGATTTTTTAAAATTTCGTGAAACTTAAATATGATCACCCTGGGGCCATATTCTGAAACGTTCGCCTAGGCGAAATTTCTTTTTTCGCTTTCAGGCGTGCGCTGATTGGCTGTTTTAGCAAAATTGGATGAGCTGATTGGGTGGTTGAGCGCGACGTCATTCAATTTTGCTCAACCAGCCAATCAGTGCGCACGCTGATTTCGCCTAGGCGAAATTTCTCCTAGGCGAACGTTTCAGAATACGGCCCCTGCGCGTAGAGTTACAGAGTGAAGCAAGAGACACTGATAACTTGATGCTTCGTAATATACCATTGCCCGTTGCTTCTTAAGTAGGCGTTTTAGTCAGCTCTACTCGGGAGCAGCGCAAGGGCGTTTCCGTAAACCGAAATCGACTGACTTAATATGTTTACTTGTGCTTAATTGCAAAAGTTTAGAACGTGCCGTCTTGCTGCTGCTTCTTTCTTCTTTTATATCAGTTGTTTAAGCACGTTTACGAAAAGATGCCTTATAGCCGGATCGTTCTTTTTGTATCACCTCATGTTATCATCATTTGATCATTGCCTAAATCATTGTTTGTGGAGAAACAAATTTAATATTTTTCCCAAGACAAGTCCCTCAAACGCAAAAGTGACAAAGACCACGTACTAAAGGTTGTGACGATACCTGAAGACATTCGAAATCAGATCGTCTTCAGTCTGACAAAAGGGCCTTAGCAGCCCCGACATACGACGAAGACCCAGCCAAGATAGGCGTTCGGACCAAGTAAATAATGGTGCTCGAGTCTCAGACTTTCCAAAAAGAGCCCATACCATTAACCTACACGCAAATCCTACAACACTCTCGCCTTTCACGAAGAACACTACCCCCACCGCATAATGCTCTGACGCGAGAGGAAGCCGTAACATGGCGAAAACTCCAAACAAACACACATCCACATTTGAGTCTTTACCACGCCATACACCCTGCGCTGTATTGCTATAAACGTCCACACTGCGATCAATGTGCAACGCTTTACCACATGGTCTCTCAGACTTTTGTTTGAGAAATAGTTTGCGATAGCAAAACGCGTCTCTCGCGAGCGCTTTGATAGCAGGAGAACTTGAGAGTAAAAGCCAGCATGGTTAAAATTTAACCCAACGTTCGACCTCTTTTATTCCTCCCAGCTCACCTGCCTCCACCTCCTATTCTACTTCCCCCAAGCGCAGATAAGCTGGCTAAAGGTGTGTTTCTCAAGCCAACGACTGCGCGCTTTTTATCAGTAGACTTTTTCCTGCGTATTTGAACCAAGCGCATAGTCTGAAGCGCATCTATCAGGTGATCGTGCCGAGACCTCGCGGTGGCGCTCGAGACGCGAACTTCCGCGAAACGCCCGTTCATTTCTAACCGCAGCGGCACATGCCACTATTGCGGTTGGAATCAAACAGTTTTTCCATCACTACCATTCCTTTGAGGAACTAAGAGATCCTCTTCGCTCTATAGCCCATAAGCCAGCTGGACGACCGATTATTCGCGGAGCAAAAAATTTTCGCACATTGGCTTCACCCCAACGGATCTCCGCCGGCTAGTCCCTCAGGACCTCAATAAAAGTTCATTGTCTGTCTATCTGTCTGTTGGCTTCACTCCGTCATTGCCCACACACTATTATGGCATCTGCTGTGATTCCAGAATATGAGCGCCGTTATGTGATTGTTTCTGGGTGAATTCCCATTCTCGCCAGCATTAAAGACAGTATACGTCAACTGCTAAGAATACAGCCTCGAACCCAAGTACTGGAATGCATCTGGAAGACGTCTCTACGACTTGGCACCACATCGCGTCGACAAATAAGAAAAGAAAAACATACATTATAGCTGTGTTCAAACGATTTGCGTGTCGGAACCTTGGAAAAGCGCAACGTAGCTTACGTTAATCGCATAAGAAAGAGAGAGGGACCATGTTTACTTTTGCGCAGGTGACCTTACCGTTGAGTTTTGAGCTTGTACAGCAAATTTATTCCAGTGCACCATAGCAAAGTAGCCTGCATCGGTTTTGACTTCGATGCTGTCTTCGCGGAGCTCCCTGTTTTGCCGGCTTCGTCAGAATTGGAAAGAGACTTAGAATGACCGCTATCCGCTGAGCTGTTCATTTAGCCGTATACGGCGAGTATTGTAACACAAAAGAGTTACACAGCCTCTGACAGCGTGGTGATCGGCCATGTGGGTGTGTGCGCTCATTTACGGCTTACTCTCCCCCGTTACATCTGTTCTCCTTTTATTGCGATAGCAATTATATGGACACTTCAACCGGATTTCTGCCGTCGGCGTCGCCGTCGCCGTCGCCGTAGCCGTCGCCGTCGCCGTAGCCGTAGCCGTCGCCGTCGTCGTCGCCGTCGCCGTGAGGTTCCGTATAGATAACATCTTCACCGCGCGCCGTGTGCCCCAGCGCAAGCGTGCTGGGACGCGCGCTATCACGGAGAGCGAACGCACTCAATCCCCCACGCGCAAGCAACGAAGCGGGAAGCCAGCGCCGGAGGGAGCGGGGGGGGGGGGGGGGGGGAGGGGGGGGCACTTCTACTGTGCCAACAACCGCGCTCGTCGCTCGACCGCACGGTCTCTTATCTCTCCCACGCGCAAGCAAGGAAGCGGGAAGCCAGCGCCGGAGGAAGCGGGGGGGGGGGGGGGGGGGGGGGGGGCACTTTTCTTCTGCCAACAACCGCGCTCGTCGCTCGCCGCACCGTCTCTTATCTCCACACGGCTCTGAACTCTATGCGCCGCGTGCATTCGCGGCTCAGTTTCTGTTGAAGCGATAGACCGCACGTACCTTCGCCCGCAGCGGCGTATGCTTGCTGCCAGCGTTTTGATAGTCGTTGTCTGCAGTCATTCAGTGTGATCTCTTCATGTTTGTTTGTGCGCGCTCACACCACGCTTGTTCATTCAGTTAGTAATAGTCGGGTCACATTTTCCAACGCACGCTACACATGTAATGCTGCCCGGATCGGCAGTGCAGCGCTACAGGTGTGTCCCTTCGCACTCGCGCTGCCCACGGGAAGCGCTTCTCATCAACACCACCGTTTCACACGCGCCTTCTCGTGGTCATCGAGTCTCTCTTCATGTCGGTCTACTTACGCCGCAGCACACCTGCTTACTTAATCAGCTCATGTTTACTACAATTCATATTGCTACCAAAGCCGCTCACCTTACTTCGTATGACATTGCTGTGTTGCTATCGCATGCATTGCTTCGCCCTTAGGGCGAAACTGTGACATTTTTTTTAATGCGTTATCATTTTCCTCTTTCTACGCCCCCTTTCCCTCACCCTCACTGTAGGATAGCAAACCGGACGCTCGTCTGGTTGACCTCTCTGCCTTTCCTCTCCTTGTTCTCTCTCTCTCTTTCAAGAGTGTTAAAGGTGAAAAAGTGTATGTTTGTGGAGTACATAAACCGGTCACGTGGTAGAGGTAAATAGGGAATGGGAGATGGTTAACTTCTCTGCATATCCTCCCATTTCTCCCTAGCTGTCGCCATTGTTGAAGCGCAACGTTTCGCCCCCATACGCTCCGCCCGATCTGGCGTTCGGTTCCTTTTTTTTTTTTTTAACACGAAAGTGTTTTATGCCGGGGTCCACCAAGACTTCACTGACGTATTTCCGTCACGGAAATACGTCATAGAACATAATACAAAGAAAGAAACCAGAAGAAAAAGTTCCACAAACATGCAAAATTTGGAAATCGAACCCACGACCTCTCGGTCCGCGACGATAGATCGCCGAGCGTTTAACCCTTTGCGCCACAAACGCATTTGCAGAGAGCTACACAGACGCGCCTTATATATCTAACACTCCTCCGTGTACCCGCGCTCTTGCTCGGGCCGGTGCCGCCGCCTACGAGCAGAAAAAGTTGTCGCAGTTTCACCTGAAAGGCGAAGCATCAATTGCGATAGCAAATTTGTAGAGAGCTATACGGAGTAATGATAGTAGCGTTATCAGCTGGATAAACTTGGACATGCAGCAGCACCGGCAACACGCAGAACTGTTGTCGACGCCATCGGCGTTTTGCCCGCGTTCGCACAAAATGCGTGCGGCGTTGGTGACTGTTGCCGGAGCCTCTGATATAAATAGGCACTTGGTGCCGCAGCTAAACATCCCCTCCCTTCCCTCCCCCTCCCCCCCCCACGGCCTTTCGTGCGTCAGAAGAAGGCGCGTTTGCTCTACATATATGGTGATTGTAAAGGAGGAAACAGACGCCTACTTCTGCAGCCCTTAAGGGAGCACGGCACAGAACGCGCGTTTGTTCTCCGCCGTGCGTTCATTCCCCGTGAAAGCGCGCGTCCCTCGCGCCCTTTCACTCGCACATACAGCGTTCGGCGGCGCGCGGCGATGATTTCATCTCCATTGACGTCATACGGAACCTCACGGCGACGGCGACGGCGACGCCGACGGCAGAAATCTGCTTTGGAGTGTCCATATAATTGCTATCGCAATAAAAGAGAAGTACTGCATTATGACACTAACGCGCACCGACAGTGAACGCTTCGGTGGTCTCAGCACTACGACGCCTCGATGCCAGCATTCGAAGGGACGCTGGCATCAAGAAGCACTACCAACGCCACCTAGGTGGCGTTCACCGTACTCAGCACAGCGGAGCGTGGCCTCCGCAATTAGCTCTGAAAATGTTTCTGAAGTTGATCGCGGAGGCTGCAATTACGACGCGCTGTACGCGCTGATTTGACTCGGTGACGATTCAGTTACGAGCTTTGTCTTGCGCGTTGTATTAGTGTGTCAGTTACGTGCTTCGTCTTTCGCGTTGTGCTAGCGTGTGCAGCGTAGTGCTGCTTCCATATGCACGACGGTTGCTCATGGTCATCGACGTTGGTAGTCGTGATGGAGGAGACGTGCCACCAGGCGTCAGCGTGGGTGCATCAACGCCTAAGGGCGCTTTAGCCACAACACACCAATAGACATTATATATCAATGTGCAATAAACATTACACTACTTCTGTGAAGACACGTTTCACTTTCGTGTTCTATACCGATTCCTATATAAGAGGGATCAACCACATTTTTTTATACTACCGGCCGAGAAAGCCAGTCTCATCTGAGAACTAAATCTTTGCGAGTCACCACGCGTATCACTTTTCGTTAGCCAGAAGAGAACTATACACACGCCCATGACACTTTCCACAAGCACACTACACTTTCGTAGGCTCCGCAGGAAAAAGCTAGCTGTCATCTCTCTCTTCGCTAACTTGGCCGGCAAGTGTGTCACACAGCGACCGCAGAAGGCAGACAGCAACGGATCGTGGCGCGCACGCGCGCCCACTCGCGCGTCGCGTCAAGGACAAGGATCTCGCGTCGAGTAAAGAATTCCTCGCTTGCGACCAGTCAGCTTCTTGTCCGGTTAGCGCTGCGTGTGTGTCTCTCTTTCTTTGCGTTCCTCTCTTCGCGGTGCCCCAGCGCATGCACTCCCTTTCTCACCGTGCGTGGAAGTGATCGATCGCGTACGCACACATCCGTAGCGTGCGTTCCCGATGCGTGCGCGGTGCAGCGAGAGCTGCTTCCACGCGATCGAGGCATCGTGCGGGACTCGGTGAAACTGCGGGGCGGCGCGCCAAGCCCTCCTAGACCGTACACCTCGACCCCCCTCAAGTGCAGCGGGGCAAAGGGCGCGAGCTCGTCGTTCGGGCTTACATTATAGGCGGCCGTCCTTCTGGTGTGCGCAACGCCCGTCGCGATCGAGCGGAAAGCCGCGATTCGGAAAGTCAAACATCCTCGTACGCTCGCATGAGAGAGCGCTTGTGTTATTTCGGCATAGTGCGCATACGTAATCCAGCATTTGCGGATAACTGCGCTGAAAGCGTAGCATAGGCTGATTGCTCCGAGGACCGTCGTTAGGAGGGCCAACTTGGCACGCAACTTTGCCCCGACTAAAGGCAGGCCCGATTAAGGTAACGGAAGGGCTTACACGAGTAAAACTAACGGGACGTAGCTGGCAATTGTGTATGCTAAAGTGGTCAATGCTTGTCTTGTTTACTCCGTGCATGACGAATTCGAATCATTTATTTATTCTTCAGAATTGTTTGTGATCCCGATTTAACAAATAGAAAATCGCAGGCATAGTTCATAAAGCGCGCAAATTATGTGTTTTCGTCAAGCTGGATTTCACATGAGTAGTATTCAGCAGAAAAATAAAAAAGAAGTTTACTAAGCTAGAAAAAATATGACATAACACAACAGCGAGCCACCATTTCATCGGCCTAAAAGAAATGCCGCCATAATGCACTCACCTTTGTATGCCTGATGCGTGGCAGTCAGGTATTTCTTGAACTTATTGCAGTGAGAGCTGGCATTGGTGCCTTCATATATATGCTCATCAAGAGGTCCACGCAGAAGCCCCGATTGTGAATTTTCCTTGAGATAGCGACATTATGATGGCACCCGCTTGAGATCGCTTGAATCACAGCGCCTGTAGAGGCTTGTACATATATATATATATATATATATATATATATATATATATATATATATATATATCGGCTACAATTCGTAAATTGCAATATGTGCCGTAAAGTAATTAATTAAGATGGTAATTAGTGATTTCCTGTTAGTTAGTTGAACATGTGTTTCGATTTTTCGTTGTAGTAATGCGCGCCTCTTCAAATAATCCAGCTCAAGGACAAGAATTATGCTATCAGCCCCAGGCGATGTTTAAAAATTCCATAAAACTTAAAAATGATCACCCTGTATATAGGTGGGGTAAGTCGGTGCAAGATAGCGGAAGATTGCTGAGAGATGTATTCGTCCTGCAGTGTACATATATGTAACTGAATGTATTTGTACGGTATCGTCTGATAATGTTTAATGCGCCACGCAGCTTTTCTCGGGCTCAGTACTTGACACTAAGGCGTTGGACCCTGAAGTCAGCCTGAAAGTTTACAGCCACAGAAAAATATAGAGCATGGCATTGCGTGTGAAGCATGATGTGAAAACGAGGCATTTGTTTTAGGAATACGTATGCATAGCATATTCGCGGGTGGGGGCATAAAACAACATTCCTCGATATCTGACGCCCACGCCGCTAATAACGTGAATCCCCATTAAGACAACCTCTCATATGACAGTATATAGGCCAAACTTCACAGCACGCAAGTGCGTAGAATCGCTGTTTCCCTCCCCGCGTTGCCTCATTGAACAAAATGTGGCGTAATCTTGATGAAACTTTGGTGCGGTGCCTCCTTAATAGCAGAAGAATATAGAGAAATATTGTCCGAGCTCGTGACGAACAGCATTGCAACTGGGACGCGCTGACGCGTTACAGTTCAGGCTATGTTTAGTTGTAGAATACTTCACTGATGTTCTTCAGGCGCTGCATCACACTGAGAGTGGATGTTCACGTTACCAGGTGCTACAATGTGAAAGGGAACACTTCACAGAGGGCGCTGCAGCCACGATTCAAGTGAAGCGCGAATTCAGGCCTCACTTGCTGATACTTACCGAGCAACCTACGGGTGTAACAGTGTGCAGGCCTCGTTGTATATTTACTAAATTTTTAATTATTTCACAGGAAGAACAACGACAACGGACAGCCTTTAACGCGGTTGAGGTGTTCCTTTCATAGTGGCGCCCCGCGTACATGCAAGGCCTCCTTATCTCGACTGACATAAATTAGAAACATAGAAGCGAACCTAATCATTGACTTAGGTGTTTGCTAGTGGCACTCGCACCTCGGCGTTGGTGTACCCTGGTGTATTGTTAGGGTTAGCTTTGTGTTTTCCGTGTCTTGACATGATGTTATTAGGGTGAAGAACGACACAGACACAGAAAATGCTGGCGAATTATGATGTAAACGATGTAACTACACTACACTACACTTCACGACACAACACCACACTACACTACACTACACTACACTACACTACACTACAATACGCTACACTACACTACACTAGGACCGGCGTCATCGTCGTCGGAAACCCGATGGTACACAACACTTGCCCGGCGTCCTCGTCGTCTACTTCCATGGCGAATGGAAATGGCGGGAAACCGCCATGTACATGGAGCCAAACCACCGCGCACATGGGTGTACGGCAATTAGTGATGTCTATTTATTTTCTAATCATTCCTGTCACCCAACTAACTCGGGAAGGAAGGAGGAATAGAAGGAAAGACAGGGAGGTTAGCCTTAACTAACTCACTTTCTAACTAACCGTATGCTCTGATGTCATATCTATCATCAAGATTAAGTACAACCATGAATTTTGTACAGTGTTTATTTTTAATGATTTATTTTGAATTTAGAAACATGTTCTGAACTTTGCACGAACCGGAAGTCGGTGGTCGACCGGAAGTCGCTGCTTAAGAAACAAGAGTGTCAATCGCTGCTCTTGCCACTAAAGAGAGGTCATCGCCAAAAATGGAGCCCGCTGCCGCTTGCCGCACGAGTAACACCGTGTTCACGAGTGTCGTGCTTGGAATGCGGCGCTCGACAGGGAACTTATTGATTACGCCTGCCCGAGAACATTGATATTTTACGAACTGTCATAAACATTTGATTTGTACGTGAACTATCGAAACTATGTCGCTCTTCATTTTCGCACTGTAATAATTGAAAACCGAACATTATGTGCACGGAAAGGTGCAAAATTACGCATGAGTGTGCAAGAGAATAAATCAAATAAAGACAAAGTGTACAGCTTAAACAGCATTCATAACAGCAATCTCGAAGACAGTAGTATCTTGAACGGCAGCTATGATGGCGGGAAAGTGATTCTAGTCAACGCAAGTTCTTCGATATCAAAGCACAGCTATACATATCAGCACGACAAGTTGACCTAATTTCAACTATTCTTCATCAGACACTACCACATGTTTGTAAATGAGTTACTGTTTTACCGTGAAAGGAGCGTCGCGGGAGGTATTTTAGGGCTCAATGACTTTAAAGCGAAAATGTCGGACACCTATCGCGGCTTCGACCGTGCACGCCTAACAGAGCAATACGCCTCTTGGTGTCCACGTGATCTGCTATACGGTAGTAGAGGCTAGCCAGTGTCAACGAGCACCGCACTTAAGCCAAGTCCAGCCATAGGTCTCCGACCTAGAGTTGAACAAATGGCCTGACGAGAGTACTGCACCATAGCATGCATTGTTGAGCAGCCAGACCGCCAAGCACCCCGTAAATATGAGCTAAACTCTGCCGTGCTTGATTGCCCGAACCTCATGGCGTCATCATTTATTCATTGAACAAGTTATTGTTTGTTGATAATCCGGCGACGCATTAGTTGCTAACAGTTCCATCTTCTTCAAAAAGAAAAGAAAAAAAAAGAACAAAACCGGCAAATCCCACACTCTGTGGAATCTATGTTATGCGAAGCAGTGTGCGGGTAGCCTACCAAGTTAAAGAAACAACCATGAGAGCACCAAGACGTAGGCGGCTGTTTCATGACCTACATGACACACATGTTATGATATTCATGTCACGACCTATCATTTATGTTCGTCATACACTCTTGTCATACTATGCCAATTTTTGGTACATACCGAAGTTAACGGAACGACCATGAGACCAGCAAGACGTAGGCGGAGATAGATAGATAGATAGATAGATAGATAGATAGATAGATAGATAGATAGATAGATAGATAGATAGATAGATAGATAGATAGATAGATAGATAGATAGATAGATAGATAGATATAGATAGATAGATAGATAGATAGATAGATAGATAGATAGATAGATAGATAGATAGATAGATAGATAGATAGATAGATAGATAGATAGATAGATAGATAGATAGATAGATAGATAGATAGATAGATAGATAGATAGATAGATAGATAGATAGATAGATAGATAGATAGATAGATAGATAGATAGATAGATAGATAGATAGATAGATTCAAAGTGGCAAATGTTAGCCAACAAATGCTTCTCATTTAAAGGAAAAAAAGAAGGATCCTTGCAGACTCTTTCATAGTTATGCATACACGCGTACACGCGACATTGTTTTGTTCTTTGCACTTCACTTGTATGTTTTGCGCGCCTTTATTGAGCGGCTAGCAGACGAGGTTCCAACTCCCAGCGCACTTTCTCTGTGAAGAGCACCTCCGCCCCACTTTCTCCTCGTGCGCGACATCCATTAATTTTGTTGTCCTTTGCCCGCACTGGAACCATACGTGCTTTCTCGGTATCCTTGTTTACCGATAAGGACGCCAATACATCGGAGCAAACCATGCTTTCTTCGACGCAGTATACGTATATGCATGCTCTATGCAATCTTAAACACGCGCCAGTGCGAGCTAATCCGGCGAGCACGCAGTATACTGGCCCAAAAGGTGCTCGTGTTCGTTTCAGTATACATCAGTAGCCGCTGGCGTCGCCATACGCCATAGCTCTCTGTTTGCTCGGCGATCGTGGTACGTATACGGGACTGAGCGGCGCAGACGGAAAGCAAAGAACTTGAAAGCACGTCTTGCCCTACACCGCGCCTTGTCGCGCCCATCGCTTGCCGCGGGCTTCCCCGCCGCCCGACTCTCCCGATACTGGCTGGCCCCGGTTGTGCACACACAAATGGTCCCTTCGCGTGATGGCAAGCTGCGATCGAAGCCTCGTCGTCGTCGTCGTCGCTGCGTTTGTTTCTTCGCCCTGCTTCTGCTGCAGCTATGTAGTGTATGCCTGCTACACGGGATACCTCCTCTGTCTATATACCCGGTTTCTCTCGCTCTCTCGTTCCCCTATAGCTTACTGCGCAAGCTTTTCTCAAAGCGCTTCCAAGTATACGTGCCTTCTCTTGTTCTGTTCCGTTTTCTCCATTGTCTTCGAAAACTTTTTTTTTCTTTTTGCTAGATCACGCTGAGCCAGCGGAGACCACTTATCTGTGCACCATTGCACCACAACAGTCGCGTGCCATGCTCGTTTTTTCCCTACTGTGCGTGTGTATAATACGTCGTCCGTCGCACGCTTTATTTATTCGCTCGCGCACCCGGCGCAGTTGTGCAGCCGCTCTCCTTTTCAATACTTTCTTTCTTTCTCATAACGGTTTTCCTTCCCTTTTTCTTGCATGCCGCTTCTTCCGTCGGCCTGTCGCCCCTCCTTTTCACTCTAAATACCCCTTCCACCTTCCTTCTCAAAGAAAAGTTCACTCGCTCTTCTTTTGTTTCTTTTTCTTTTTACCCCTCCATCTTTTGTGCCGTGTATCAGCAGGCGTGTTCTCCCCATTGTCGTCGATGTCGAAGGGCCAGTGGGTCCGGCATCCCGTACACTGCCCATGGGTCTGTCGCCTGGCGCGCGCTCTACGTTTCGGCCATGGCGTGACCCGATGTGACTTGCCGACTCGGCCTCCCCCCCCCCCTTGGGTCCGTGCGGGGATCGCTAGGTGCGTCGGGAACGGCCAGCGTTCGTGCCGTGCCACCTTCCCCCTCTCGCCTTCTCGAAGGCCCCTCTGCGACGCAGTGTAAACACGACCGGTCGACCGGCGCAAAGACCCGGCTAGAAACAAAAGATGGTCGCGAACTGTGGGGAAGGCATTAAACACACCGGCTCCGACGACGACAGAGAGTGTACAGAGCGCACAGAGCGGACGGAATCGGTGACCCAGGTAACATGAAGTGTGCGTATATGCGACCGAAGAGGGTGAAGGGTGTGTGCGGATAGGGTGAAGTGGGAGGGGGGTCTGTACGGGTCGATTAGCTTCCTTCGAGAAGAGCTAACGAGGCCCACAGCGTTGCCTCGTTTCGGCGGAGATCGGCACACCGCGGCAACGCCGTGTTTATAACGTGGGACATCTCACGCAGGCGATGCCGTTCGGTTACCTTTTCCTTTTGCATTTCTTTTGTGCTTTTTTTTTTCCTTGCTGCGCGCGTCCACGCAAGCTCCTTCGAGCTCCCTGAACGTTCGTTCGCGCGTTTTGAGCGCTGCGGTCGTTTAGTGCGCGCGCTAACGCGGCAGAGTTTCCGCTTATGACAGGGTGAAACGGTCGGGCACCAACGACGCGCGACGCGTGTTAACGAAGGCAGCGAAATTGAATTCGGAGGGAAGAAGCCTCACCGACTAGGCGCCGGCTAATTCCTGGTGGTTTTTTGGTGTAGAATATAGGCGTGTGGTGGGTCGAAGTAGCGAAAACTGCGGCTGAGTCTGTTGCAGTCCGGCTGAGCTAACGAAAGTGGATCTGGATCGCAAAGGAAACTGTTAGCCTCTCGCTCATGTCGCCCGTTGTTTTCTTTCTTTGTTTTTTCTTCTTAATTTTTTTTCGGACCATCAAAAACAGCTTCCAGGCAGAATGTATGGTTGTTCGTCTCTAGCGGTAATGATTGCAACAGCCGGAGAGCGCTGAAAGGCATCGCCTCTCGGTATTTGTGGCCTGGTTGGTTTGAAGCAACGGGATTTTCTCGGCATTCCTTGGTTCATCAATAGAACAGAAAGTTAGGCGAGCTCATACGGATTCATTTGGTATGAATTCTACAAGAAAATTACTTTTTTATACTGACTCACGACAAACCTGTAGTCTGCAGAACACGTATATAGCACTCGTCATGCCTGTAGTCTATGGTTGTCAGCGGGTGGGGTAAATGTGAAATGTAAGTGCATCACAAACGCGTCACCAATGGACTGCATGCATGCACCACGAGCTCTTGTCTCGGTTCCCACGATGCGCGGCTCGCTACATTGCACGAACGTATTGTAGTGACGCTTATATATTAGGCGACGCGATGTTACGGTTTACGTGCATGGCATTTACAGAAGCGTCTACATCGCTCTTTTATTGTGATAGCAATTATATGGACACTCCAAGCACATTCCTGCCGTTGCCGTCGTCGTCGCTTTGAGGTTCCATAAAAGTCCAACGGCGATAAAATCGTCGCCGCGCGCCGTATGCTGTATGTGCGAGTGTATGTGCCGTGAAAGCGCGCGTCACGGAGAGCGAACGCACGGCGGAGAGCAAAGGCGACGTCTCCCGTCGTGCGAAAGGCCGTGGGGGATGGGAGGGAGGGAGGGGAGGCGACGTTTAGCTGCGGCACTAAATGCGTATCTTGCGACCGGGCGCAAGGGGAACTGGCGACTCAATCTCCCACTCGAAAGGAGGAAAGCGGGAAGGCAGCGCTGGAGGGAGGGGGCGCGGCTTCTACTCTGCCAGCAACTGCGTACGGTACGCGGCTGAGGGCTGTCGCGCGCACCGTACCTTGAAAGCGATCTCCACACGGCTCTTACCTTTGTATGCGCTGTGCTTTCGCCGCTCTGTTTCCGTTGAAGCGATAAATCGCACGACCCTTCGGTCGCTGCTCCTGCAGCGTTTGCTCACGCCAGCGTTTTGACAGTGCTTGTCTACGGTCATCGAGTGTGATCTATTCATGTTTGCTTCTGCGCGCTGACACCATGCTTGTTAATTCAGTTAGTAAGCGAATGTGTCCTAGTTTATGCAGCCCGATAAAACTACAATCCTTACTGCGTATACTCTACTAGTAAAGTTGCTATCGCAATTGATGCTTCGCCTTTCGGGCGAAACTGCCACTTTTTTTTACACACACACACACACACACACACACACAAACACTGAGAGAGAGAGACATGCAGACAGACAGACACATAGATAGATAGATAGATAGATAGATAGATAGATAGATAGATAGATAGATAGATAGATAGATAGATAGATAGATAGATAGATAGATAGATAGATAGATAGATAGATAGATAGATAGATAGATAGATAGATAGATAGATAGATAGATAGATAGATAGATAGATAGATAGATAGATAGATAGATAGATATAGATAGATAGATAGATAGCGCGCTCAAATCAGACCGGTACTTTAGGGCAGCAAAAACAATTTCAGTGTCATGGCATGTCACGAAAAATGTGCTTCGTAGCCCAACGACAATTCTGCTCACAGACCCTCGAGGTCTGTACTTCAGCAACTGTGTGTCCCTTACATCAGCAGCAGCTATAGTCCATCAACAAAATGAGACACACATCCATTCATTTCTAATACCTCCATTAAGGACATTAATCTGCTTCACGTACTTGGGACCCACCTTTTTGCAATTCCAGGAACGTAATTAATATTTATCTTTCGTGTTTCTTTAGGCGTCAGTCTGGGCGCGCTATAAGAAAGTGGAGCGTACAATGGGTTTCCCAGCCGACCTTGAAAAATCTGCAGAAAATCGGTAATCGATTCATATCGTAAGCAAAGGATATAAAACGAAAAAGAAGGGCGAATGCAAGGAAAAACTGAGGACGAGGTGCAGCAGCTCACGGCTCCGTGTAGTGGATATCTTCGACAGCAGCGGTTGACCTTCGGCCAAACGGGTGTCGCCTATTTGGCGATGATAGCCGGGGCATCTCTTAGCGAGTGAATTATTGAGAAGCCCAACAGACGACATCAGTGCTGTTCTGACGGAGGCATGAATAATAAGTGCGTCGGCACGGTCTCATAAATATTTGGCTGAGGGATCGTCTTATGGCCCGCTTTTCTGCTTTTCCAGGTACGCGAGCAGAAAGTGACAGAGCTGCGCCTGTGTGCCGTCGGCCTGACATCCGCACTCCTCCTTTCCATTTGCGCCATGTAAACTTTGACGACAAGCATACAGCACGCACACGCGGATTTGGGGAGCACTCACGAACACATTTTAATGGCAGCTTACCGATATTCTCGGATAGAAACGCATACCATCACTGCATTGTGCCAGTATACCTACCGTCGAAACGATCGATGTAGTTATACGCAGCATTAAGATATAGGAAGACCTATAGCCTAGACAAAGCAAGCGCAATTGCAATGAAGATGCTGCATCGGGCCGATCATGTAATACTTACTAACTTAAATTATAATTATATTCTAGCGTTTCACGTGCCAGAACCACGATACGATTATGAGGCACGCCGTAGTTGGGTACTCCAGATTAATTTCGACCCCCCCCCCCCCCCCCCCCCGGATCTTCAACGTGCATCTAAATCTAAGTACAAGAACGTTTCTGCATTTCGCCCCCATCTAAATGCGCCTGGCGTGGCCGGGATTGAACCCGCGACCTTGAGTGCACAGCCTAACGCCATATATATAGTCACTAAGCTACCGCGGCGGGTAACGCGTGCAACAGATGACAGGTCACCTATTAAAGCAATGTAATGAATGTCAATGGAAGGAAAGCGAAGTCAGGAACAGCAGCGGTTTAGGCAAACGGGTTATAGAGAAAATTCTCAGGAATAGATCGGAGTCAACACGGTAGATAGCGGTAATTGAATATCGCTAGGAGAGACCATCTGACTGTATATCAGTGCTGTACGGAACGGTGTTCCAAGGAACGGCGTTCCTGGAACTAGTTCCTTTTGGGAGGAACGGAGGGAACGCCACCGTTTCATTAAAGGGAGGTGGAACTGTAACGGTAACTCGTTACGTTTACGAAGGAACGGCAGAGGGAACGGCGTTCCTTCTGTAAACGTTCCACGGCATTGAACAGACGCACGCACGTACGCAGCACATCATGCAGGGCGGATGGGCGACCGCGTGAGGCGCGAAGAACTACCGCTTGCCTGTCACGTGACTATGGTGCATTTTTTTTTTTCATGAGTTCTCCGCTATATTTTTTTACGACTAGGCTTCAAGATTTTCACGTGACGCTCCATCCTGGACCTGTAGACCATATACATAAAGACATAGTTGGCTGTGGTGACCAAACCAGCCAGCTCAGATGTTTTCACCTCGTCCGCGCCCGAAGATTTCTTCTCGTTCGGGCACCAAACCCTTCCAGTCGAGGAACAGGATGAGCTGTCGCGGTACCTGCTGGTACCAGTTGACTACCCGCTGTCACAGATGAAGAACTTCGAGGGAATGAAGCAACTTTTCCTCAAGTATAGCACGGCAGTACCCTCAAGCGCTTCGCTGGAACGGCTCTTCATCATAGCCAACGAAGTGCTGACGAAGAAAAGGGTTCGTCTGTCGGACACCAACATCGAGATGCAACTCTTGCTGAGTTAAAACGAGGGACTTTACTAAGTTGCGAATATGTATAGTGGGCATTTTTCTTCCGCTCATACTGCAATATTGAATCAGCATTCATTAAACGCTATGTATTGTTCCTTTCGATGCGGTTTCTTTTGCGAGAAATTTAATTATTTTGATGCATGCGAGTAACTTTCTATTTGCACATCTGAAGCGCAGTATCCTGACTGCGCATTTGAAGACCGAAGTGGAAGGTGCCATAGGTGTTCCACTTGTAATAGACGAGCACCAAAGTTGCAGTTAGGACATGCCTGGAGTATGTGCGGTCCTCCCTGAACAAATTCCGATCTAGGAGCGTTTCTTTGGATTCTTTTTATCTCCAGATAATCTGCTGTGGGCGATGTTGAGATTTGTATAATATACGTAGTTCGATGTGAGTTTTAAATTGCTCACTTTATTTCGCCTCAAGATTACCCGACACTATATTTAAATTTAAAAAAATAAAATAAAATGTAACGTTAATGTAACGACACGTTCCAATGTTCGAAGTGTAACTGGAACGCGTTCCTTTCGCATTGAAGGAACTTGTAGCGGGAACTCGCTTCAATACTGAGAAGGAACGAGGAACGAGCTTTCGTTCCTGTTTTTGAGGAACGTGTACAACACTGCTGTATACTCAATTGAGATGATTATGATTACACGGAGCCATGTGGATACATCAACGTACTTTCACCTATGAGTCAGATGCTCGCCAACAGGGAACATGGAATGTAGAAAAGCCATTTCGAATTGTTGGAGAGCTACTGCACGTATCGCATTATATATTCTTTTTCTCTGGCATAACTTTGTGTAGACAGTGGTCAGCTCCCGAAACTTTTTCTTTGGGAGGCTTGCCACAAGGATATAGGGTGACTTTCATTTCCTTTACGTTTACTTTTCAGAGTGGAGAGAAATCGTACTTCTCTCAGTACCACAACCCTAATGTACCATGGCTACAAATCTAAACTATACCCTATTTTCACGCGACGTAATTTGAGTAAGGCAACCTGGAGCTTTGAGCCTCCGGTGTAAGGCATTTTGTGTTAAAAACGCCAAACGGAATGCAGAACGTATCAGCATTCATTCCCTGTGCTTGATGCCCGCCGCGGAGGCGGCGGCGCCGCTGCCGCTGAATTTCCCGATCTAGTTAACCCACCTGCCTTTCTACTTTCGTCCATATCCCTCATGATGCCCGGTTGTACTATTATACCACTCTATATAATGCTATACTATATTATACTATGCTATGCTACTATGCTATAGTATAGTATAGTACGCTATACTATACTATACTATACTATACTATACTATACTATAATATACTATAATATACTGTACGGTACTATTAGTATACTATACTTTTTGTTCTGACTGTAGCTAACGCTAGACTTAGCGCTATGTCATATCAGCTACGGAGATGTGGTACCATTGCCCCCCGGCACCCGCAAGCCTTCTCGCTTTCTTACTTTGCTGCAGTCGTAGAAGGTACGAAGCTCCTGTGACACTTCGTCTCCGCAGCACTCCTGCTCAGACTCGCGCCCCCTCTTCGCCGACCCCCCGGAGTCCGTGCGGGCCCAGTTCCTCCTTGCTCTCCTTCTCTGCCAACGCCCCTGCTCTGTACGAACGACGACGAGGACGGTGAGTGAAGAAACTATCATATTTAAGGGTTGCTTCAATGTAGTCCAACCGAGCAGTGCATGTATTAATACGAAAGCATTATATGCCCCATGAAGTGGAAAATCCAGAGTCCTTTGTTATCATCCGATGTTACCAAAACCAACGTGGCCAAGTGATGACGTCACGTCCCCGGAGCCGGACCTGCTGCGGCTCGCACGCACTGCGAGATACCACGGTGAACAGCCCGCGACCCGGCCGGTGGGCTAGACCTGCCGGCCCCGACGTGGGACTAGCCGGGTGCGCGACGAGTTCGCGTTCTCGCCGGACCTCCAATAAAGTTATTTCACTCACTCACTCAACAGCCACGGCGTCGGACCTAGCACACTCCCAAAATTGGATTATTTAGGAAACTGGCAGACTTGGTGGCCAATCGCTGCGCCTGAGCGTTTCTTTTGGCGTCAAATGATGCAGCGTGAGCCAATCAGTACAGCTTGAAGTACTCTACATACATCGCCCACTTTGTTGCACTCTGCTGTGCAACAGCATTGAAAGGTCAGCCGCGGCAGTCACAAACAAGAATTCAAAGCCATTTTTGTGGGCTCACTTGAATCAGGAAACTAAAAGATGGAGCCTTCAAGCTCTTTCACCCGAACGACCGACGCTAGTGTTCAAGGAAAATGTTATCACAAGAAACCTCTAAGGCTCATTCGCTGGACTTTCGTGTACGACACTATGGTTTATCGTCTTCCACCACGGCTTCTGTGGAGAGGCCCGTGGTTTATTTCTTTTCGATTTATTATTTTTCTGTGCTTTTTTTTAAATTCTGTTGACCTCTTGCATACTTCCTGCTATCAACCTGGTATTGATAATTCTCAGCGACGTGATTTCGTTCGGGAAACCCCATGAGGTGGCGTCACATACAGTTCCCGACCGAGGTTTCACTTGAAAGGGCAAACTGACCGACAACTGAGGTAGGTTGTGCTACAATCTGCCTTATTCTTGGTAACTTCTTATTCTATGCATTTCCACTATTCAATAGGTTATAAAGCCGACCATGCTCTTAAGTATTTTTGCAGTAGACACTGGGCCAATAACATACTAATAATAACATAATGCATATTAAATAAAGCCATAGTGGTTCGGGCGATTACAATGGACTTTGGCCGATCGACACATAGCTTTGACAATTCAGGATTTTCTATATTACATAAGCGCGCCAGATGGCCCCTTAGCTAGAAACTTATTGAGTGCCTCCGCCTCCTCCGCCTAGAAAGGCCGAGGCACGTCCATAGAACTTATTGAGCTTGTATACTCTGGAGTCTGCGAAGGCTCGTCTTACTGGTGCTGCCCAGCACGGGCAGGCTGTATCTTAGAAATCTCATAAAAAAATGCATGATATAGCTGTAGCACCGATTGCACGGATGCGCCGAAGAGTTTCCGCCGACAAATTTGAATACATGGGATATTGCAGTCAACCTCTTCTTCATATGTGAGATATATAGGGTGTTTCAACGAACACTTTCAAACATTTTTAAACGTTGCTTGTGGCAGATAGCACAATTCTAGTTCATGAGCTGGACTACTCGAAGAGCCGGACAATACTCGCTCAAAATTAATGAAATGCATAATCGACTAATTAACAAAAAATTACTAATTATGTTTATAACTAATTACCTTATGGCCCATATTGCAATTTACACATTCTAGCTGTGGAGTTCGCAAGGCGGATTCACTTGGAACGAATTCTCAGGATGACACCAGTTTCGAGATATAAATTCCCGAACTTTGCAGAGAAATGCATTGGCGTTCCAGTTACTTTTGTGCTTCAATGCATAAAACGTTTTGTTAAGATCCACCACTGTGTGTGTGTGTGTGTGTGTGTGTGTGTGTGTGTGTGTGTGTGTGTGTGTGTGTGTGTGTGTGTGTGTGTGTGTGTGTGTGTGTGTGTGTGTGTGTGTGTGTGTGTGTGTGTGTGTGTGTGTGTGTGTGTGTGTGTGTGTGTGTGTGTGTGTGTGTGTGTGTGTGTGTGTGTGTGTGTGTGTGTGTGTGTGGTGTGTGTGGGTGTGTGTGTGTGTGTGTGTGTGTGTGTGTGGTGTGTGTTGTGTGTGTGTGTGTGTGTGTGTGTGTGTGTGTGTGTGTGTGTGTGGGTGTGTGTGTGGGTGTGTGTGTGTGTGTGTTGTGTGTGTGTGTGTGTGTGTGTGTGTGTGTGTGTGTGTGTGTGGTGTGTGTGTGTGTGTGTGTGTGGTGTGTGTGTTGCGCGCCTGTGTGCGTGTGCGTGTGTTTCGAACTGTTACAAACACCTGGCCAGTTCACTATCTCCAAGCTTGCATTGCACGCCGCGATCGGTTCAGCATTCTCTTTATCTCCACCGCATAGACGTCAATACCCGTTAAATTCTGCACCATACGTTGGCAATTTCACGTTGGTTCGCGCCCTCGCCGACATCGCGTGCTGTCCGGGCCACACCACAATGCGCGTGGCACGCGCACACACAATGGCGATGGCCTTCAGTCCGTCTCGTATGTCGCACCCTCCTCCCCTCGTGTGCCTGTTTTTTTCCCTCTTCTCTTCCCCCATTACGAGGGAACCACACCCTCGAAGCGCTGCACAAACAGGAGGAGACCGTCCTTCGGGAGCCGTCGCTTATCGCTTGCCCTCCGATGACAACCCCTGCGTGCGACCGGCCGACAAAAACGCTGATCTCGGCAGAGAACCATTAGCCGCTGCCACTGGCCGACGCCGTTCCTTTATTCCCTTCCTCCTCAATGTCTCCTCCTTTCTTCGTGTGTCCGTTCCCTTATGTTCACTTTCTTTCTTTTTCTCGTTCCTTCGCCCTTTATGCAGTTTGCCTTGCTTGTTTCCGTGCTCGGCACAATGGACGCCAATGTGTGTACTACCTGTACGCCTTCGATACACCAGCGCCATTGTTTGTCGTTTAGTTTTGTAACTCTGGAAAGCACCTTCTCTTTTCGTTCCTCTCTTCCCGTTTTGTTTGTT
The DNA here is from genome assembly GCF_013339745.2 of Dermacentor silvarum. Classification (NCBI taxonomy): domain Eukaryota; kingdom Metazoa; phylum Arthropoda; class Arachnida; order Ixodida; family Ixodidae; genus Dermacentor; species Dermacentor silvarum. The sequence continues at coordinate 211,744,622 of NC_051155.1, read as the reverse complement.
CTCGGCGCTCACTTTTGTTTTGAGAAAGAAGCCGTTTGTTCAGCGAAATCGATTGAAGCGGCCGTCAATATCGTTTCGATGCATTTGCTCAGCGCTGTAGCTGCAACTGGTGAGAGAACCGCGTGCAAGGGGGCAAGAAGGAAATACTCTTGCGGGAGAAGCGTGCGGCCCGGAAGGGAGAGAGAGGTCGCTGTAAGGGAAAGTAAAGGCTCGATCGCAGTCCCGCATGCAAGTGGGCGTGCGGGGCTGTCCCGGCGTGTGTCCGTGCGTTCTCTCTCTCTTTCCTGCCCTCGCGTATCGCGTGGGCTCGTGTTTACCTGTTACTCTCGTCAACGAGGATCCTTATCGGCCCGTTTTGTGCACGCGTGGATGACTCCCGACTACATGCATTGCGGTCGGCACGCAGTTTACCCTTTAAAGCCTTTTTTCCCCTTCGTCCCTTCCAGCTCCCTGATAAAGGTGGCCGCGGAAACGTGCAAACATTTGGAGAAGCGAAATCAGGTTTGAAGCCAGGGGAGCCGAGCCCTTTCAGGGAGAGAATGCACGTCCTGCGAGGCAGGTAACGCTATAGAAAGACTCAGCCAGTGGCGTGGCTTGCGGAGGAGCGGTCATTCTTGCGGCGCATGCATGCACTTAGTTTAGCTGCGTAACAGGGGAGGCGTTTTAAGCTTGCCCCTGGTAAGAGGCTTATGTCGCAAGCTCGTTGCGAGAAGGGAGGTTATGTAGGAGAAAGCCTGGCCAGAAGGGGCGACTGCCGCGTTTTGCTGGCTGCACAATTTCACGGACTGTGAAATGTGCGGATTCATTTGGAACGCACGGACTGTTTAAGCGTCGCGCACCTTCTCTACGTTCTTCCTTTCTTGGTTGTTTGGCTCCGGCACTGCCTGCACTTTACAATGTGCTTGCAGTGTGTTAAGTATCCTTGGCCTTTGAATAAAGCCGCATGCTCTGTTTCTCTGTTGCACTGTTCCCTTCTTTATACACAGCTAAAACCAACCTAATTGCCGTATTCAAGCTCGCTGCAGAAGCAAGCTACACGCGGTTCTTATCTTGTAAGTAAGCTTGACAGATTTAGCTAGGGGATCAGGTGGAAAGGTTGGAAGCATGCCTGCTAACAAGAGACAGACAACCGGGCTTGTTGTTAATGAATGATTATAAGGACGGTATTGCGCAAAAGAAGGCTAGCACAAGTAGCGACGGTCCGTTTTCCTTCATTGCCCGAGTCTTGCATTGTGCTACTACCATCAGTACGCCCGCTACTCCATCTGACACCTAATATAGGCTAAGGTGATGAAAATTATTCAAAATATAAAGAAGAGGAGATCAACATGCAAAAGTGAAAATGAAACAAATGGTTGACGATGAGCAGTCACGCTTAAGTGCGATGTTTGAAACGAAATGTAAGCAAACTAAGTCATGCGTTCTGTCTTCGTTATAAGCAACAGAGACGCGTCCAAAAATGTGTACTATATGCTAAACCAGAGCCATACCATGATCGCTTCCTTGCGCCCCATGCCCTCCCCCTGTTCGCGAAGAGAGAGAGATAAAACTTTATTGTGTCCACGATGGGGTCTGGGGGCGGCGGGGGTTGGGAGACTAACCCCCAGGCCTCCCCTTCCTCAGACGCCGGCCAGTCCTTGCTTTCTGGCGGCGTCTTCGGCCATCCGGACGGCCAAGAGCTGCTCTTCGGGGCCCAAGCTGAGCAGCAAAGTCTCCCACTGCTCGGCTGTAGTTATGATGCCTGTAGTGTTAGTGCGGTGGGTGTAGCTTTCGGGCATGCCCAGCTGATGTGATCGAAGTCAGCGCGGGCCTCGCACGCTTTGCAGAGTGGGGAGTATGCATCGGAGTAAATGTGGTGGTATAGCACAGGGTTTGGAAAAGTTCGCAAAGCGCCTATGCAGACACGGCCACTACAATATCAGTCGTGCATGTTTGGAGAACACACGTACTATCGGGCTCAATATAAGTTGCAACACCGGAGCCCGTGGCTCTAGCAGCTCTGAGGCTCCAAGGCATTGCCGACACACGAAATATTTGTTCACTAAACGCAGTCCCACTTACTGGTAGCACACTAGTTTACAAGAATAATTGCGGGTGTGTACACCTTGCATTTTTTCTTAGTGAACAAAAAATGGCAGAGGTACGTCTTGTTGCAGTTCATATTGGGCGCGATAGTACATCCAAAGCGTCCGATCGGCCACACTAAGCGTCGGAAATATGTCTGCCCCTGCTATTGGAACGTGTTGGAAACTGTTGGAAAGTTATTGGATGCAGTTGTAGGTACGAATCGTATAATATTGTTTTGCTTTCTAAAGTGGCGGTCAGCGGATATCACAAAGGACAGCAGCCGTTTTTGATAACCAATCTTTGATCCCCAAGCAGCGCAACGCCAGAGCCAATATAAGATACCACCACGGTGGCTGATAATTAAAAAAAAGAATTAAGTTTTTTTTCTCTTTTTCTTTTTTTTTTTTCTTGAAAGGGAGGGGGGTGCAGCGCTGCTAGTGGTAAGTAGTATTCAGCTACATATGAGAACCTAAATGTTTGTCCACAATAGCATTTGCTTTTGCTGTCACGAAATTTCCCTTCAGCACATTCACACGAGTCATTTAGAATCATTACTCATCCGAAGGCTCGAAATTCACCATGTCTGCAACGTTAACTGTGTAGTGGTAAGGCTGCAATAAAGCGTCCTAATTAATAACAACTCTATACTCAGTACGCATTAATGAAACATTAACTTCTTGCTTTCCGCAAAGATATTAGTGAGGAGGCACATTTTTACATTTTGTTTCCTTCAAATATACACGAAAGGCAAATATGTTGCCTGTCTTTCCTGAGGCCTTGAGGCGGGCGTTGAAATTACGATTTTCCGATTTAGTTTACACGGCCTACTACACAGCAACAACAAATGCCAGGCAACGGCAAACTATTGGTGCGTTTCGTAAACTACGGATTAATAATCGTTAAAATGTAAGAAAATAATAAGACAAGTAAGAGTATCTAAGCCGGAACCTCCGCCCATGAGGAGTCAGTGCGCGCGGCAGCCTTCGGCACGACTCTCCGACAAGGTCTTAAAGCGGTTCCGTCGCATTGGTTTCATTTTATGCTCTCCATCGGCAACGCAATCTCATTACGAGAGGACTCGATCGCGAAGGCCGCACTCGAGAGCGTGTGACAAAGAAAAAGAAAGAAAGAAGAAAATAGGGGGGGATGATACAGAGCTAAAGTCCGCCACGACTATAAACGACCGGCGACCACGGCGTTTGCTTTTATACCACTTCGCCGATGTTCGTATTTTTTTTTTCCTCAGCGTGCATGTGCGTGTGTTTCTGTGTATGCTCATGGAAGGAAATGTAACGTGATATGTCCGCAGTGTTTGCCGACGGGGAGCCGCCGCATACAAGGGCGAAAGCGAACGCTCGTCTTCGCGACAGGCAAGCGGAGCGCGATTGAGCTTGCCGAAGAAGCAAAGCTGAGCCCAAACCGTTCCGCTCTTGCTTCACGCGCTCTTCACTCGCGCTCAAGAGAAACTGTCGTTGTGCGAGCGCGCAGTGCAATTTGAAAGGAAAAAACGCACCAAGAAGCGGTTCCGCGGGTATCGCACTCCGTCTTATATTCTGCAACGCGCGCTCTCAGCTGTTTACTTAGGGATCGGGGTTTTTTTTTTTTTTTTTTTACTTCTTCTGCGGGAAATGGAAGTTGGCCATACTGCCACTTGCAACCTGCTTCATTCTTATATATATATATATATATATATATATATATATATATATATATATATATATATATATATATATATATATATATACTGGCCTTCTGTTCACACTTTTTTGTTGTTGTCGTAATATAGTGTGCGCTTCATTCATGGCGAGTCGCTTATGCCTTGCGTTTGCGGTAATGGACTTCTATTTAATATTTCTCGCTTTCTGAATTTCTTCTGCATAGGGTAAGGGACAGAAGTAGTGCTAGATGTATGATATCCCGTGTTCTAGCACGAAAAGAAATTTCACCTCTTAGTGGAGTGGATATTACGTCGTGCGTTGACGAAGAGGCTGTGAAGTTGCATGCTTTGCATTTCAATGAAACGTGTGAGTAGTGGACAAAAAAAAAAGGGGGGGGGGGGGATTTCAAGTCATTCTTCTTTTCTTTTTTGCTTTATTTCGCTTTAGGGTGAGACAGTCGCGACGCATTGCTGGAAAGATGAGTGAAAATCAAAACCGAGCCTGCTGAATTCATCAGGCATTCTGTGAAATTATGATTGGGGCTTTCGCGGAGACAGATTCAGGTGACATTGTAGCCAGAATATATTTAGAATATAACGACATTATATCTACGTTTGCCGCGAATAAACGTGTTGCACGGGATCGAATGACGTTCGAGTTTTGCTCCAACTTGCATTCCCATGTGCTGCAACACAAAAGGCGGCTGCGAAGGATTTCTGTAGGCAATCATCAAATATGCCACATTCTTTCCACTTGCTTATTTTGTTATAAAATCGAGCACTCGAGAAATTCGCACGGCATCTTAACTGTAACGCCGACCTTGGAAACGTCCAGGCATGAACGAAAACGTTTCCCTCAACTTTTTTCCATGCACACGCCTCAAGCTTTACGCAACGCACGTCTGCTATGCGGTAAAACAACATTTCTGCGCGGCTTTGCAGCTTTCATTCGCTCGAACGCTTTACAATGACGTTACCGCTCCAGCTCTTCCGTTACCCTACGGGTTTAGGTGTTGCAGTTTTCGTTAGCGCTAACGCTTTACCATAAGGTTACCGCTCCAGCGCTTCCGGTACCCTACAGGTTTAAGTGTTGCAGTCTTTGTTTACTCGAACGCTTTAGCATGACGTCACAGATCCAGTACTTGCACGCTGTCTGTGCGCATTCGGCGCTTTGAAGAAACTGACGATAGTAAGGGTTAGTAAGCGACACAGCGCTTGTACGTGTCGTCACTTCTTTCTCATTCCCTTGTGTGTCGCGCTGTCAGATCTTTACTGACAGCAACGGAAGACCTGTGATGCTACGGTAAAATCTTGCATTCGCGCACCCTGCCAAAAACGTTCTGCTGCCGTGCAGACGTTTTTTTTCCGTCGCGCCTTTGCGAAAGCTTGCCACTTGTTGCGTATACCACGTGGCGCCTAGACTTCGCCGATGAATCGACCGTTCACGCCTACTCCGGGCCGGTTTTTTTTTTTTTTTTTTTTTTTTCTCGGAAGTGAAAAGAAGACGACGAGGAATGCATGCAAGTGAGGTGCTTGCTGGGCTGTAATAAACACGACAGTTACACCATCTTCGCGGTGCGTAACAAGGGGGTGTTCGTTGCTCTGTGCACCCGCTCCGCTGTTGCTACTGCCCGTTGTTTATTTGCTCTGCGTCCCGTTCTTCTTCTCCGGCGGCCGCCGCGCCACCGGTTGCGAGAGGTCCGAGAGGCGCGGTCGTCTAGGTAACACGATCTCTGCGCGCGACTCCCTCCTCCTGCTGCTGCTCCCGTCCGCCGCCGCTGTCTTCTCCCTCACCTCTCGCCCTCTCCCTTTCCGCAGTGAGCGCTTTTCCGCCGCCTTCTAGAAGTGCGCCTCTGGCTCCCGATCTCTCTCGAGTCCGAGGCACCCCCGCAGCCCCTCCTCTTCCCCCTACCGTCGCCTGCAGCAGCAGCAGCCATCCTTCGCACTTGGATTGGTCCCGCTCTGGACGCCCGTGTCTTGTTTGTCTGCGGCTGACGGTGTTCGGCTGCGTTTGCGCGTGTGCGTGAGCCTTCTTTTGCGTTTTTGCTGGCCCGTTCGAGCGTCGCCCGGCGGTCGCCTTTTGGGACCGCTGCCAGTGCCAAGGGGGCGGCGGCGTTGGTGCGGCGCCCTGGGCCCGCCGTCGCTCGTCGGTCTTACCTTCTTCCCGTCCTCCTCTTCGCGTCCGCTAATGCTTCTCTTTCCGTCTCTGCTTACTTGCTCTTCAGCTGTTGTTAATACTCTCTCGCTCTCTCTCTCTCTCTCTTTGCTTGCTTGCTTGTTTAGTGGCGCAGCTTCTGCGCCTTGCATTACCTGGCTAAGCCTGGCTGTCACCGTGAAATGGTCTGCTGCGCTGTGCTGAAGGAAATTACGCTTTCCCGTTCAACCGTTCGCCCCACTCAATAAATGTACAAGCTGAACAAATATAAAAAATAAACACTGAATAGCGTAAGTTGCGCTGGGGTGTTGAAATCGTGCGAACTCAAGGGCACGTCCGTTGCGAATGCGGAGACTGCGCCCCCTAACATGTTGATGTGCGCACCTACGCGCCACAGTACTCGGTTCCGGCGCCATGCGTCGACATTCTGCTACGATGCGGTTTTCGCACAAACGGAAGGGCATGTAGCCGGAGAGGAGCGTAAGTAGAGGTATCCTTGTGAGAGTTACTCTAACTTACGGAGGAGCTACAATAAAAACAAAAAAAAAACAAAAAATCCGGACAGCACGAGCGCCAGTACGACCTTTGATGTGTATTTAAAGGCTCTTAGGAACACTTAACCAACAGTCCCAAAACCAAGACGTTGTAATATATAGCGAAGCTTAAGAAATGAACGTGTCTGAAGGACAGTTTGCGACTGTTTTATACAAAACTGTCTCCCTGTAAGCAGCTATGAAAAACTAAATCTATAAACAAATATGTCTAGAAGCCCAAAGTCGCGCGCTTATACGTCTCGTATTTAAACTTTTCGACAGAACGTCAACTCGTCATTCAGCGCGGGCGGCGTAAGTCGAGCTTTAAATTCACGCAAAAACTGTTCTCAGTGCAAATACCTAGAGCTACAACTAATATAGTGTAGCTTAAAACGCACCAAAAATCACAAGTTCGACAAATGCGAGATACGTCGCGTTCCTCTGGGGTCTACCATGAGCGATTTGTTGTATAGGAGTTAACGGAATGAATCACTATACGTGTGTCGGTATTCCGTTTCCAGTTAGCCCTTATATGGCATAGGTTACCACGGTAATGAAGCTATGAAGGTAATAAGGAGTTTTTTACCCGAACCATATGCATATCAGAAGTGATGGTGGCGGCACCTATTGACACTGTGTTAGACCACAATGTGTTAGGCACGTTCTAGTCTTGCGTGAGCGCTCTCGTCAAAGGAACGTCAAGGGGCAGCCAATTTATGTTTATGAATATAACACTGCTTCCGACGCTTTTACACCAGCAGCTATAGGCAGGACATGGTGGCCATATAGTTCTACACGTGCTTGGACTGAAGATGTCGCATTTAGCGCTACTGCTGCTGCTACAGTCGGCCTCACCAGTATCCTGTAAGCGGCAACACGCATACACGCATAGTCTAAAAATTCTTGTTAGACAGTATTAGCATCACCGTCTATGGATTATCATTTTATTACTACGAGACAATAATGCGCCTAACAATCACACGTGAATTTCTCATGCGATCTCGGTTCCTGGAAACTTTCGCGTATACATTGCAGTCCAATAATTGCATATGTTTCCGCAGTGTTATTCTACACCACATTCTTACAAAACTGATACGAATTTCTCGTCGACTTGGCATCGTTATCGGGAGAACAATTACATAAAACCTCTGTTATTATTGAATTATTCATACACGGAGCTTGCTTAAGTGCATGCAGACTTGGATACACGCAGTTTTTTCATTTCAATCTCTCGAATGATTCTTGGGCGCTTGCGCTGGGGCTATAGCATCACGAGTCGCTTACCGCGCTCGAGTGGTATCTACGTCTGACCTGCTATATCGGGGAACAAGGACGCAGCACGATGCCCACATTAACGTAAACTGACAGAACGTAAGTCAACTAAATGGCAACGGAAATTAGTTAAAGAAAGACACCCGCTTTAAAAAAACGTATTGGTCGCTGAAGGCAAATACTGCCGAAAAGATCACCTTCACCGGTAAAAGCAAGCCTCTGCGTAGCGTGTTTAATGTTTGCGCTATTAGTTCTTTGTAAATATGAACCAACAAGACTATAGCAACACGCATTACAAGCAAACGTTAGGCGCCAAACACGCCTATATAACGTGCGCCGTGTATATCGGAAATAATGCCAGAATGGTTAATGCCGAATATTAAAACCTTTCGCATTTTTGGTTCGTCAATTTTTTACTCGTTTCCTGCGCCGTCCTTCTTCTCCAGCCGCATGCTCACGCCAATCATGTGGCCACGTGTCGTCGCTTCCAAGCTGGGGCGGTAGATATAGCGTTATGTAATGCGAGCGCTGACATTGCCGGCTCGTGCCTAATCCATTCTCCCTCACTGCTTCTTTCTATTCATAGCGAAGGTCGCAAACAATAAATAGTGTACTGCGAACACGGCAAAGTTCTTTTATTTTCGAGTCAGATTACTTTATCGACTGCACAGAAAGGATAGCTCTTACGCAGAGCTTCATGGAAATTGTCTTCTCTCAAGATATACAACCGAAGCGGCTTCGGGAGCTTGTAGAGCTTTAGGTGACGTCTGCAGATGATTTTCTGCACGTAGCTAATTCATCAGTCTTGTAACTGAGTGTATCGAAATGTGCCAGCCAACTGAAGCTACATAAGTACATACGCTCTAATTATCGCTCGTGCTTGCTAAAAGCAGCTGCCTATTCAGATCTGTGGATTTGGTTGGTACGCCATCCACGAATTATTGTCCATTCGGTGAAGATGCTGTTAGTATTTTTCAGGATAAGATTTCAATGCGATGTAGCCTATTGGCCACGTTATCTTCTCCTTTCTGCTTTTGACCGTCTTAACGCCGCCAGACGAGTTCTTACAAAGCACAGCCCCGTAGATGAGCCAATCGTGCAGCTAAACACACGGTAAACTCCAGAAAATCTACGAACAGACCCATATCATTGATGCCCCTTCTCCAGTCCTCTCGGTTCACTATGCTTTCGATCGTCGGCTAAGCCCCTGCTCCTGATGTCAATCTAAAAAACTTGCAGCTCGCAACCGTGGCCTCGACACTTCTACTGCGCAGCGTCAATAACCTCTCCTGAACCTTTCCTTGTGCCTCCGCCTACGTTTCCTCCTGCTCTTCGAGCGATAAAGTGCAGCTGCTTTTTCTTTTTCCTTTTTGTTTCATTTACGTTTCTGAGAGCGTTTCCCTTGCGCCCCCCCCCCCCCCCCCCCTCGCGCACACACAGACACAGCGCTTCGTGTTTTCATCCCAGAGAACGCCGGTGAAGCGTGCACGTTGCGCGAGCCCTAGGCTCGGGCCGCATGTTGCACCGTCGCAGAAAGATCCTGCTCCTCGGAGACGGGACGGAGAGGGTGGAAAGGGGGGGGGGGGGGGGATTGGAAAGCGTATACCATAGGCAGCGGGAGCACACGGCGTGCTTCTGGAGCATTCCTCGCCCCTCCTTTCCTTTAACCCTCTCCCGTTGCCATCACCTCCTCTCGTTCCTCTTCTTGATCTTTGTCTTAAGCGTTCGCTTCGAAGGTTCTACCTTCCTCTCAGTTGAGCTGGAAGCGTGCCCAACGCAACGTCGTCGTTCGCACTCCGTGCACCTCTCTTGCACGCCCCCCCCCCCCCCTCCCCCCGCCCCCAGAACCCCCGTGTTGCAGCCCCTTGGTTCATCCTCGGTTTACTTTTTTGCTGTCTTTGCCGCAGCCGTCTTTCTTTCGCCCCCGCTACGGCGCACATCATCCTTCGCCGCCGCCGCCGCTGCTGGCGCACGTGCCCGGAGAGGAAGACGAGGAGCGCGCGCCCAAGAGGGCGAGGAGGACTCCTCCTTCCTGCCTAGCGGCACGCATGCTCGGAAGAGGCTGCAAGGCGCCGGCGACGACTCGGCCGCCCGCCCGCCGCCCTGCTAAAATTAGCGCGCGTCATCCGGTCGCTGGCTGACGTCACCACACCTGGCTTCGGACGGCTGGATGCTGCTGCTGCTGCTCGCGCTAGCTCTAGCTCCACTTCTATCTCTCTCGCTCGCTTGCTCGCTCGCTCTTCATGCTCTTCTAGTGCTTTCTCTTACTTTTTCTTCTTCGTCTTGCTTTTCCACCTTCGCTGCTGCTGCTGCTGCTGCCGCCTTGGTCGTTCTCTCTTTGTTTCTTAATTTTTTTTACCTATTTGTATTTCCCCCTTTTCGCTCGTCCTCGGCTTGTTTTTGCTTCCCCTTCACTTCGCCTTGGTGAGTGGATCGTTTTTTATTTGTTTCTAAGATGTCGTCTAGCTCTGGCTCGACTGCTTCTCTCTCTCTCTCATCTGCCGTGTCCCCCTCGGTTTCCCTCTCCCCGAGCATGGCAGGCAGGCAGACCTTCTCAGCCAAGTTTGGATGCGTTCTTGAAACCCCCGTCCTCCACGCGGTGCCTTCCACGCGAATCCTGGTTCATGTTCCCCAGCTTTCACTTCGTTTCTGTTTCTTTAACTCTTTCTCGCGTTTTCCTTCTAACTCTTAGCATAAACGCCTTACGAAGCGAGCACCGAGCTTGATATCGGTTTGCCTGTTTTCTTACGGTCCGAATGCGGTCTTAATCTCAGTCCGTTATATTATCTTGTTTGTCCTGAGCTCCGCCTTGCCTGTTGCGTCACCTCAGCGCGGACCGTGATGCTTCCTTAATTAGGACCTGTTGTGATTCCACGTGATGCCTGCGATACTAGAAAACAGGAGAGCAGGTTTAGCTTTTCCCGGGAATTCATTGCTAGGCACCGTACGATCTATTATTTTGTTATCATCTTGCTAAGTGGAAAAAACTGGGATTGGCCTCTAATTCGGGTCATGTAACCAGTAAGGCGAAATGCGAAAACACCCGTGTACTTAGATTTAGGTGCACGTTAAAGAACCCAGGGTGGTCCAAATTTCCGGAGTCCCCCACTACGGCGTGCCTCATAATCAGATCGTGGTTTTAGAACGTAAAACCCCATAATTTAATTTTTAATGTAGCCAGTAAGACAGGTTTCAATGAAACTGACTTATCTGGAGCAAGCTTTGGCGCACCAAAACCACTGCAGATAATGTCGCTGGACGAAGCCACAGGCGAACCTTGAAGGACAGAAAAATTCCTTTAGCGGGAGTCTTTATATAAGGTCCGTGTTTGATTAAACGCGGTCGCCAGAACCATTTCGTTTTGTAATAACTGGTAAAACATGTTCCAATTTTTAAAAATTCTATTCTACGACGATTGTCGACCAATGGATCCCAATAGACACCTGAGATAAATATATAATTTTAAACAACGGAATCGGCAGAAGCAATAACGCATGCATGACCTTGTCGCGACGCCTACTTTCATGCTCCGCCCCTCTTAAACATTCTGCGGCTCTTCCTTGGCTGATTGCTGGCGGCCTTGTGAGGAAAATCCCGCAAGTGAACTAATAGCGCGAGGAATTCTCGGTACGTTAGGAGTCATTTGCTGTGCTAAAGTAATCAACATTGGCACAAAATAGTTAATCGCTATAAAAGACAAGAATAGCAGCAAAATGGGCACCGGTTCCAAAATTGTTCTGTTGAAACTCACCCAATCCTTAAATGGCTGAGCAGAAAACACTTGAAGCTGCGCTCCTTGTCGGCGTAAACCTGGTAGAATACGTGCTCTAAATTTTTCGGCGTAATCCCAGCGTTTCATTTTGTTATGATGTTATCGCCGTTTCTCCATAACTTTTCACAAATTGAAGATAGGTGGGAGTTTCGTGGTTAAACTTATGTTAAAGTTATATGCGAGAAACAGGGACACGGGAATTCTTCGTCCCGTGGCCATGGTTTTCTTCTGGCAAAACTCTGTAAACGATAAGTTCGTCCAGAGATATGCCCATACCATGCAAACACCCAACGTTGCTACGCTGAACCAACCAAAAACGAGCAAAACAGCAACGAAAGACAAAAAAAGAATGCTGTCTTAATCGCGGTTATATAAAATACTGTTTCCCTACACCGGCCCACGGCATAAATTCGGCAAGAAAATTCGCGAATTATTCGGAAATGGATAAGCTTCGCAGGAGAAGAAAAATTTGCTCTAGTCCGAGGATGGAGCTTGGAAACACCTGACTGGAACGTCGATATATCATTGGTGGATGACATATGTGACTTTAGTGAATCAGTTCCGCACACAACGGATTTTCGCATAACTCATTTCGCTGAAGTCGTGGCCAGAAGAGTCCCCCAACGACTGCACAAACTGTGTCGCCTCGTCATGCGCTACATGGTCTCACGAGTTTTCGAATTACGCTTTGCGATAGATGAAGCACAATGTTTATAAGTTGTCCACCACGCCTGTGCGTATTTCGTAATTGTTGATGTGTATATCCCGTTTTAGCTGGTACAGATGCCGAACCACGACGTTCCACGACTTGGCTGCGCCTGCCAGATTTGTTATCGGCATTCTGGGAGTGCATGGTGTCGCAACAGCAATAAGTCATACCGTGTTGTCAAGCTCTGTAACTGAGCGCTTGGTACATCGCAGCTCGCGAGTCCTCACTACACTAGCTCTGTCAGGGCAAGTGTAATGAGAATATTGCGAAATCGCGAGGGGGGGGGGGGGGGGGGGATCCAGATAAATAGCTATCTTTTGATTAAGGCACCCCTGAAAGCCACCAAGCAGATGCTATCAAACTTAAATTTGTAGGCTGTGGAAGTTGAACGTGAACTGTTTAACTTAAAAGATAATTTTTACTCAAACTCATCCTAAGTAAAGGCCAGTTCACCGTGCATTTGGTGCACAGCGCTACATGGAGAGCGTTGAAGGTGAGTCAGTCATTCACGGCTACGAGACTGACTAGATGAATATTTCCAAAACCCAAAAGTAGCGTTCGAGTATTCTATAAAGTGGCAGTCTAGCTACTTTTCTTTTTTTTTCTTTTTTTTTTCGCCCCGTATACATAAAACCATTCAACGCAGAGTAGTGCGTTATATCCGAAGCGATCCTTACAGCATCTGCGACGAACCTGCACATTTCGAGAGCATCCGGGACACAGCTTGCGCGCGAATGGATTGTGTAGCGTGGTTCGGTATTACCTCGATGATCCATACCACTCACCCATTAAAAACTCCTCGCCTGGACCCCGCCTTCTTACGAAACCATTTACAGTCGCTGTCCAAAGCTTTGAAGCCACTCGGTGAGTGAAATGAACTGGCGTTGAGCACTATAGTGGAATTAGTGCAGCAGGCGAGGGCTCCGAGGCTGAAACGAGTAAGCAGCACTATACATCTCAACCCTTGGAGCTTTAAAAAAGCGTAAGTTATACAAAGACTTCCCGTACACGGCCCGACAGCAGGTCCTCTCACAAAGGCACTGGCATAGCAACATTTGGGAAAGATTGTACATCGTGAAAAGACAAAAGTACGAATGTATCCTGTAAAATTAAACGAGCGCGAAACTCGGATTGCCAGCGTTCGTTTTCAGTTGCGACGTACGCCAGCAATGTGTGGTTCAAATTTGCTGAACGTTGCACTAAAAGCAAACAAGGAGTGGACGTGCACTATACTGCAAGGGGGGTAAATTCTTAAGCCGGTGGGTTCGCTTTCGCCATAATTAATTGTGCTCGAAGTTAATTTGTCCGCCGCGTGTCGCGTCGCCTGAGACAAACGGAACGTTAGGATGAAATAGGCATTCTCGGAAAAAGTGCCACTCACTTTCACCCACCACCCCAACCTTCTATATAGTCCAGTCACCAGTTCCAGCTCAGGAAGACGACACATTGAAATATATATACAACGGGCTTTGTCGTATCCCCATTTGCATAAGTTTGTGGCTCGTTAAAGCTTCATATTCACGGGTGCACTGAATGAACTGGACGACGGTTGCATAACGCAAAATTTACAGAAGTAAGTCCCGCTGGTCTATTTAGGGAGAAAATACGCACGCAAGCTCTTTTAAACTGAGAAAATCTTTGAATTTAAAGGGACACTAAAGGGAAAAATGATTTCTTCTGTGTCATTAAATTACCCTTCCACAATACCGAAAACACACTTACCGCGAGAAACTGCTTGGTAAGCGAGAAAGAAACGAAAAAATGCAGAGGCGAGTGACGAAGCCACCTTAAAGTTCCCTCACCAGCTCACCGTGACGTCATGGATTTTGACAGCATCTTCTAGGTCTCAGTTAATTTTTTTGCGGTAAATATTGGCTACATTGTGTTCTAAAGGAGCCCAAGACTGAATATGGCAAGTTTCGCGAACTTTTAATGAGCCAACGTGGCCCAAATACGAAAAAATTACTTTAGAAGTAGGGACGTCCCACTGAAGTGCTGACGTCCGGGTTTCCGTGTGAAATTCAAAAAAATTAATTTTGAGTTTCATTTTCTTCTGCAATAATTGATCGATTGCAGTGTTATTAACAACAGCAGAGTTTTCGAAGAATACTTTATCAGTATAAGTTGATTCATTATTTTGCTCTAGTGTCCCCTTAAAGAGCGTTCAAGAGGACGCTAATAGCTGCTTCTGAGAAAATGGAGACTGGGTGTCATGCGCTTCAATTGTTTTCTCATAATTTCCGTCATTTTGCGGTTTCATTTCGTAAACATGGTCAAAATGCCTTTGTGGCCAACGATCACTCTCTTAAATGGGACAGAATAATAATGTCTGTATAAGAGAACAGGACCTTTCACAGATATGCTTAGCAGCCCCACAATTATTTCGCCCAAAACGTCGGCTATCTTCTTTTATGAGTTTCGCCTTATTTTCTAGATTGCTTTAACTTAAGATGGCTTAAAAGTAAAAGTATACTGGAAAAGTACGCGATATTAGCGTGTCAACGGGATTTACTATAGAACACCACTGAAATTCGCCCTTTCCCGACCAATGCAATCCTTAACTTTAAAACATAGATGGAATATACTAAGCCTCTTGCCTTCAAATATGGTGCCACTTTACCATCCCCCTCATAATCCAATTCCCCTTGCATGAAGGCCTAACGGACATGAACTACAAACAACGAAGCGTAATAGCACCATGACACTGGGCGCTTTAGAGCAGTGATCGCGCCCGATCGAGATGGAATTCCTCGATCGACATTGGCTCCTTTCCACAGCTTGCGCAAAGGAATCAATCACGATCGAGAACTTAGATCCCGATTGGGCTCGATCGCGATCGAAAGTGCCCGTGTGAAACCGGTACAACACCTTACACGCAGCACTTGATATGTTTATCCTTTTCGTTGATGCGATGTCTTCTATATCAAAAACAGACACCTTAGTCACGTGAGATAAATTCAGAAACCACACTGTACGAAGCACTGAGCATACAATCATTAATGCACTGCATTATTTGCTGATTCATAAGACGTTCCGCGCAGTGTAGTGTCGCATCATTTCAACCTCCTCGGTGAGGGCCAAAAAAATGTGCGATTTTTCGTTTGCATCACAGGCAATACTGCCACCCTCTTCGCACGATTGCTCACCGTAAGCACCATCATCGTCAAAAACGAAGTAATACGTGACACACAGCCCAAATCCCCTGCGACTGAAACACTAGTTCTCTCCAGCCGCGGGCCTCGTGCCACCGAGCACGCGGTGCACTTTGACTGTGACTTGCAATTCTCCATATAGCTGTGCTTCTTGCCAAGCAGTAGTCCATGAAATGTACTCCCTCACATCACGCAGTCCTCGCGTGGTTGTTGGGGTGAGGGGATCACCGGCGACGTCGTTTGGCTTTCAGCGAGGAAGTTCAAATCCGAGGCCGTGATGAACGGCCGTGTAAGAAACGCGCACTGGACGCAATCCAGGACTGACGCCGAGGTCAGTGCCCTTCTGTAGGTTTACACGGTAGGGGCCGAGCTGCCACTCCGTTTTCAACACTTCACCAATTCGTCCCGCGCACAGTGCCAAGGAGGGCGGCGGATATCGCACAAACACAATCACTTCGCGACTGCGTTCCTATAATCACTTATTCCATTAAGCAAAGACACGGATAGTAGAATCCGAGCGCCAACTTGACATGCTCCGGAAACATCACTTTTCTGGCATGTCTTAGGACGGGTCACCTGACGTTCATCCAGGACACACTATAGGTATTCGCTGAATAACTCGTCGAGAGCCGTTGTGAGCATGGCGCCGATGGTCGCCTCGTTGCCGATGGTTCGAAGGTTTTTGACGTCCTGTGTTTCCCGACACGTCCTATCGCCACCGAATGCGCAGGTCGCGCACGGCGCCTCCGAAGCGGATCGTAGCCCTCCGTCCCGAGGGCGTCCGCGGCGGATCGCTTCGGCATCGGTGCCGGGCGAACTTCGGGCATCGCTCGCGAGCTCCGTTCTGCCTGGCGCTCGCCGTTCGGTGCCGAAGAGGTGTGTGTGTGTGTGTGTGGTGCTGCGCTGCGCTTGGGCCACTCTGGGAAACTTCTAATTCCAGAGGCGGCAGCAGCGCGCTGCTTCTATTTTCCAAGGCGACCCTTCGTTATTATTTTGGGGGACGCCGAAACTGGCTGGACCTTATTCCGGCGCGTTTATTTTGGTGCCGCGCGGTCCGTTTTGGTGCGAGTTTCGGTAAGCCTCACGCACCCCGCGGTCCTAACAGCGATCCTCGGCGACTGCTAGATTTACTCCGCGGACACACGCACGCGCGCACGCACACGCGAGCGAGCGCGTGCACACCGTGTTTCGCAGCCGTTTCCGTCGTGGGAGCTGTCGTCCGACCCTCGGTCGCATGGGGGTCACGTGTCTCGCTTTGGCCGTCTCGGTCGAGTGTTGTATAATAGGCGTTGCGCTGTGTGCAAAGCTTGCTGGGTTGTTTCGCTCGGCTGATGGTGCGGGAGAGAGAGAAAAAGGGCGCATAGAAAGGCAAGGAGGTTAACCAGAGGTTTAGTTCCGGTTGGCTACCCTGCACGTGGCGAAGGAATAGGGGTATTAAAAAGGGAAAGAGAATGGAGCATGGGTTTCATGCTTAAGGCAGGTTAATCCACATGCGGTGTCGGTGCCGTAGTTTTACGGACTCGCAACGTGCGCAGTGGAGAACTCGGAAGTACGATAGTTTGAAATTTGCGTTCGCAGTGTTTTCGACACAACGCAAAACAAACTACCCCTCAAAGAAAGCGCGAGAAAAAACAATTATTGAATTTTAAATGTAGCAAAATGGAAAGGTAGCCCCTTCAGGGCGACAATTTTAAGTACCAACGACAAACAAAACATTTGATACGGAATATTTGTTTTATTAGATGTTTAGGTGTTGTCGCTTTGTTGACATACTTACGTTGGCTGCTGAACGTTGTTATTGTATCGTCAGTGCATTATCCATGTAACCGGCTGCATTGGCACAGGCAGTTGGCCGGTAGCGCTATATTTAAATAAATAAGTAAATACCGTCGTGTAGCTCCACAATCGTGTCATTGCACTGGCAAGGACAGAAGGACGCACGCGTATTTATTCTCTTCAGTTCATCTCTCCTTTTCGCACCCCCACATTTCTTAAGATGGCACGGATGCCATCTCTCTGCGAGGCATAGTGCGCAGTTTCAACAATCCATCTCGGCTAGCTTTCCCGTAGCGATTCTTCGCAGTTCGGCATTCGCACTAGAGCGAAAGCTGGGTTCACGCATCAGCGCAGCCTTCGCAGTATCGTTTAGGCATTTGCCCAAAGATCTTCATTATAGTTTTAGTCGTGGTGGATAAGAACAAGTTTAAATCTTTCCGTGCGACTTGCTCCGAGCGGCTACGCTCTAAAAAAAGATTTACGCCCTTTGGGGCCGCGTCTATACGCCACAAAGAATAATCGTCATCAGTCTTGCCTTGCGCTTCCTTCCTAAAAAACTCGACGCTCGATATTTTCTTGTCGAGAATGCGGTGCCACTCTGATAAAGCACATGCCGTTCGAGACTCGGATATACCGGGCGCGCAGCCCCTTAAAGAAAGGAAAGGCACGAAAGATAAATGACGGTTATTGTTTGGAGAGAAGATAAGCTCTGAAGAGTACGTCAGCGAGTTACAGTACGTCTTGACCAGTAACGTATAGCGAGGGTTCGACCAACACCACCTAGATAGCGCAAGGCCTGTTCACTCCGATCCATGACGTCATGCCACCTGACCCGGCTGCCAAGGAATCTAATGGGTACGCTCCCGAGTAAGCAACACTGATTTTGACGTCACCACTTTCGTCACGCCACCCTAGGCAATGAAAATTTCGGGCCAGGAAGCATGGCGTCGTGGATTGGAGTGAACAGGCCTTGTGCCATCTAAGTGGTGTTGGTTCGACTCTCACTTCAAGCAGTGGCTGTGCGCCCCCTGTGTAGTAGCCGTGAAGAGAGAGTGCGTTTAAATAGAGCACTGCTTCATATGCAAGCCCTGCTCATATTCAATAGAGCACTGCTTCATATACATGCGCTGGGAATCACTTGTGCACTTCCGTGCAATAAGTTCAAATGGTTGCATACAGAGACTCTCTTAGATCTCATCCTAAAGGAGGAGAGGCGCCACGGAAATGCTGCGCACTGTTGTTGTTACAACAGTGACCCCTTTCTTACCGCTTCTTGTACCCAATACTCGACTCGAGAGAACCCATAGGCAATCACGAGCGAGCTTTCAGCACCACTTTGTCCCGTTACTGCGCAAGCTTTGCCCCCGGATCGGCGTCGATTGCAACGGATCACGATTATAACGCGGTAGGATGAGAGGCAAGGTTCATTACATGGTCAAGTAAGCCTGCCGTAACTTCCAATGACAGCCACATGGAAAGCGCTCCCGACGTATTTTGGGCTCGACGCCATCCGTAATCGGCACGCGTGCACCTTACAAATTGCGACGACCACGTTGCCATTATTCCCAAAACGTGTATCATGACATATCCGTCTTGGTTGCCACGTCGTAAAAACACCATTCTGCCGAGATATAACACATAGCTCGATCACTGCGGAGGGCGAAATGGCCGCCGAAGGGCAGCGCTGAAAACTTACGTAGTGAATATATTCCATGGCCCGTACTCACAAAGTTCTTATACGCAAGAACTATTCGTAAGAAGATGTGCTGGCCAATCACACATTATTATCGAAGGCCGCCGGCCAATGACAACTCTTAAGAAGAAAAAGCCTCGTAAATTCAGTTTCACGTTTGTTCCTTGCTCGTTGCACGAGTAAGTCACAAAGTCGTGGTCTAATGAGTATACAGCAAGAAGCTGGTAAGGTGATAACTACTCATTGCGGCAATACAAGGTATCTCCGGAAAAGGCAGACTGCGTGTACAACTGGATTCCTTGTTACGAAATAACTTGAGGTTAAAGATAGAACCATGTGAACTGCGGCAGATGGATTTTCGCTGTTTTGCTGGTCCCAGCTGCTTCACGCAAGCGTCAAGGACAAGCAGCAGAGGTATATACTGCGGCTTCGGATTGGCCAATGCACGCCACCAATCAGACAGCTCGTGACCGCTGTTATTACGCAACCACAAAGGACGGAAGCTGCGAACGACTGCGTTTCTGTCGTCACGAGCAATGATGACGCACGCGCTTACGTAACGCGATTTAGCCTAGGGTTGAATTCTGTGCGCTCAATTCGACAATGTCAAAGCGCGTGCCGCGGCGGAACGGGCTCTGCAACCAAAGCGCGCACTTCGAAAAGAAAGGCTAAGCGGCCTAAGTTGAGCAAGCAAGGAGGCAAGCTTGAGGTTTTATACTACGCTCCATTTTTTGGAAGATTCTTGAAAAAACAAAAGAAGCGAATTCTTTGTTTTGTATACCGAGTGTATGAAAGCGCCAGTGAATGCGTTCATTTGATGACGAAAGCAAAGCTGGTAATACGACCGATATGACGACGATGATGAATAAACTACATTTTAAAGGAATCACCCATTAACCCATGGGGAAAATAGGGGGAAGCGGGTTGGGTAACAGAAGGACAGGTGATACGCAGTATCTCGCCGATGAGACGATATACGCTGTCCTCGGTGCCAGGAGGTCGCAGGTTCGAAGCCCGCTTCTGACCATTGTCCACCGGGGTGGATAGCATGGGAAATGAACGAAATCCTAGGTATGAATAAATAAATAAATAAATAAATAAATAAATAAATAAATAAATAAATAAATAAATAAATAAATAAATAAATAAATAAATAAATAAATAAATAAATAAATAAATAAATAAATAAATAAATAAATAAATAAATAAATAAATGTTCTCGTCGCCATCCAAAATCTTGTCGAAGCCCTGCGGGGACAGACTAACCTTGCTGACGGTCTGACAGTGCCAGAGTAGGCGCTTGAATAGAAAGTTCAAGACACACACAAAGAAAGTAAAATATGCAGGCTGTAAAAGCTCCTCTGCAGTTCTTTCCACAACCATGTAAACCGAACGAAATAAATAGATATGTGGATACGAATGATTGTAATGGTTTCCGATTGTTTTCTACTTTACCCCCGATTGAGAGAATACGAAATTAATTTATGTTGAACCAAGGACTTGGGCGTTCTGTTTGACCAAGGACTGAAGAGAATGGCTTTTGTACTCTCCTCCCCCACGCACTCCCCATTTCACAACCTCGTCCATATTTTCGCAAGGGCAATTGACTTGTATGATTAGATGTGTCGAATTATAATGTCTGTCCCTGCTTTTGAACCAGTCAACGTGTGGTAATGTTCTGCAACTCTGCGATCCACATGCCATTCACTGGGGTAGGAACTTCCTGTGCCCAGACACGCAAGATTAGCAAACGCGTCAACTGATCAGTGACCTCGAAGGCACGTCGGCTACATGCAAGAATAACCTCGTGGTCAGCGCGCAGCTCTCAATATCAAAGTAAGGTCGACGGTTGTGGCATTGTGGCAGCGCATCTCTACACACAGCTTGCTCTCAAACTTGTGTTTCTCACGTCATCATAACATCCTCGTCGCCTGATACATTAAGCAATTGCGGCGACTACAAGCTTTCAGAGAGGCAACCTTAAGATCTAAGCCGCGATGTCGTCTTTTATTCGAATATCTTTCGCAGTTCTCATGAGACAGATATCACCGCATCTGACGCCGCCATCTCCCGCAGACAGCCTGGACTGCTGACGTCAGCGGCGGACGATGACGCTCCGCGTCAGCAGACCACCGCGCAGCAGAAGCCGGATACGAGTGTCTCGCGTCACCTCCCCAAACGCCTCAACCCCAACCCTTCCCCAACGCCAGCTTCGCCTCAGAGTTAAAGCCCCGGTGCCTCTTCACCTTGAGTCGCGGCCTCGGACGTGCAGTGACTTAAGATCGTCTCTCTTCGGCGGCAGGTCGTCTTCCCGCAAGCGTCTGCAGCACGATGCCTTTGTAGTCGTAACTCTTCACCTTCCACTTTCTTCATTTTGTTTCACTTTCTTTCTTTTACTCCTCCTCCTGAACCGTCGCGTCTCTCTCGTCCTTCTGTCTGGACTGCCGCCACCTCGTCACGTGCTGTCGTTAGGAAGACGCGCCGACGAGAGCGTTGCGTTAAGCGCGCTCGCCCGTCCCGTCCCGTCCCATCAGCGGCGGTTGCAGGGGCGCAATGCCGAGCAGCCAATCGGCTTGGCTTCATATCGGCCGGCTGGGCGCCCTTTCGTCACGGCTTCCGCCGAACGCACCGCTTCTCGGAAATCATTTCCTCGCGACCACGGCGGGTGGCTAAAGGCTCGAAGCTGCTAGCAGGCGGAGGAACCCCGGGCGCGTGGCTTGCCGCTCTCAGTCTTTCCGGGAGGCTTAGCCATCGTCGGGCTCCCTGGCGCATCGCTTCCTCTTCTTCTTCTTCGCCACGGCCTGCCCCCTCTGTTTACGTTCGCTCGGGCGCTCGCGCTTTTGGAGCAGAGCCAGTCTCGGACCTGCGTCGGCAACCCTGCTTCTTTCCTGCAGGGCTCCACTCGTTAGGCGCAAGCTCCGAGCAGCTGAAATGTTTGCCTTTGTTTTTGTTTTTTTTTACTTCGTCTTCTTCTACTGCTAAACCACCCCTCGCAGCAACATGCGCGAGACGTTCGTAGCTGCCCGCGCGAACGTCGTGCTCTCGTTGCTGGAGAGTTGGCCTTCCGTGAGGAATCGCGAACGTGGTGGCCCCACCTATACATATTGGTGTCGGAGAAAAAAAAAACAGAGGGTATAGGTAAGCGGGGGCCGTCGCACCTCCCTCCTTCTAGCCCTTACTTTGCTCCCATAGATTTGGCGGTCCTTGACACTGTAGATATTCGGCGAAGTAGCAGTAGCACTCCGGTCGGCAATTGACTATGCTCGAGCTATCCAAACAATCCGCCTTTTTCATTTTCCTATGCTGCCCTCTGCCGCGCGCCGCTGGAAACGTTTTGGTAGGGTGCTGGGGCTTTCGCCGGTTGATTTGTGAACCTGCGCCCGTGTTAAGTGCGCATCGGCTGTGCGTTTCGTGGATCGCGAATAATTATTAATGGCTTCTGGGGGGCAGCATGTCAGTCCTGGAAGGCATGTAGCACTCACCAACTATATACATGTAGGGTGAGCAGGCCTGAGTGTTCTACTTTGTTTACAGTGCGGCCGATAAAGGCACGATGAGTTCTCTCTGCCGTAGTGGCTGCTTTGGAGTTTGTTGGCGCTTACTCCTGCACTTGCACCTCGCTTTTTTTTTAATTCTTTTTACACACTCTTTAGACATTTCACATAAGTAAGATGTTTTCGAGTGCGCAGCCTTCCTCGTCGGATTTAGCAAAGCGATGCACTTGTTTACATCGGCATCTACAGCCACAGATCGTTGTTAGCGTCAAAAAAATGGGGGAAAGGTGCATATATGAAAAGGCGCTGGTATGAAAGAATGTCAAAACGTAGAATAAAACACACATATCTGCTCATATGAGCCGCGTTGTTCCATCGTGAGACGAGTCAGTATGAGCGGCTGAGCCAGTTACAAATATTGGTCTGTTAATTTATTACCGATTCTCGCTTTTCTTTAATTTCGCGATAGTTAGTTTGCGCGTGTCATAAAACATTATTAGAGCAAACTGTGCTCGCATAAGCGCTCATTTAAAGGCCGTGTTGTTCTCCTGCAAAAACGCGGATGCCATCACTGACACCGTTGGTATATAACTGAGCGAAGCGGCTGTTTATGCTGCTGTGCCGAATGTACCGTCTCTTGTTTCGTGTTTGACGCAGAGATAAAGAGTACATCTCAGGAATTAAGAAATGTGTCCGCATGCCAACACGTAAAAACCCACCCATCTACGTTGCGAATACGACCGGCAGCCTACGGGAACGGTGACGTACAGTTGTTGGCACAGGCGTTGGGCGCAGCGCTGTGTCCCCGCTTGCAGCTTATTGTGTACGCGGCGACCGAAGCGAAGGGTAGTTTATTTCAAATCGCTAAGGCTAGAATTGGACTATAAAAGCAGTTTTTTTTTCATTATAACTTGCTTACTTTTCAGTACGGGTCCGCCGGTAGCGGGTGCGCGAACTCGACGGCGCCAGGCCTAATTAACCTTCGTTGAACAGGATCAACATTGGCTCAAACCATAGCCTCCTATATACTTGGAGGCTATGCTCAAACTTATGTGCACGGTTTGAGAGGGTTGAAGCTTGTGCATTTCAACTTCGTGGGCATGTCTTAACTCACTTTGAGCGCGATAATTTATATATACTAACGAAGCCGTTGCGGGTATCGCGTTATCGGTTCGACGGCCGATCGCGCGTGCGGTTCGGTCGAATGTTGGTCGGCACGCTGATTTTATCGGTGCCGTCGACAAGAAAGCCCGTCGCAGTACGACAACTCACGCTCGTCGGTTACGTCTTGTAGGCCTGGTATGATAAAATGGTCTCAGCGACACAGTGCTGAATGGTCGGCCATTCGTAGGCGTGCGCGTCTTGTCGGTCTCGTATTACCCAGTGTGACCGCGCCTTGAACGAGTACGTGAAGTCGGGCACACGCTGCCACTGCCAGCAAGCGAGGACCAACGCTGCAAGAAGTCTTCGTCAGCAACGTGTTTGCGGCTAAGTGTCGTGCAAGTGTAACGCAGGGGTTTATCGATAAATTTGCTATTACAGCCATCAATGCAAGGTGGCAACTACGTGGTTCCCTGTGCAGTCTGGACGAAGCCCTCACCGCTTTCTGTTAAATGTGGAGTTGCAGTCTTACGCTATACGCACGTTTTCGGTACCGCAGCGACGTCGAGCTGCCAGTGAAGTTTAAACGTGGTACACAGCACGAGTTTGAACTTGCAGTAGCGCGCGTGCGAGCGCATTCTTTTTTTTTTTTTTTTTTTTTTTTCGGGGGACGTTTCCTCGAGACGGGGCCGCACGGCCGCGCGCGCGACCCTTCCAAAACGTTTCGCGACTAATCCACCAGGGCAGGGCGCATGCGCCGTAGCGCCGTGAAAAAGGCGGATTGGGACAGAAGTTAACAGGGGCAACCATTTCCAACCTTGGCAGAACTTTGGTTCCATAGACGCACTTTGTAACACCAATGTTGATTACTATATATATATATATATATATATATATATATATATATATATATATATATATATATCAGTCGGACCCGGATATATTAAACCCACATATAACTAATTATTGTGTATAACGAACAACTGTAAAATCCCCTTGAAATGTTTTGTATAAAATATGCATGTCATATATCGAATTTTTTTGTGATCCCCTTCAGATTCTATATATCCGTGTTCGACTGTATATATATTATTCCGTTGCACAAGAGGGAGCCGTCTGCGCTCGGCTATCCCCGTGCTATCCTATACCAAACACATTGCCGGGTGGCTTCAATCATCTGATTATAACTGGTGCATTCAACGTGACACTGGCCGATAGCCGCAGGTAATGAGTTTACTGTCTTTTTCGAGTATGCGGGTTATGCAATTCGCGTTATACGACGCCTCATCACAAAATATATTTTATCAATGTTCGCCCGTTACTGAATCGTTTCCCCTTGACAGCTTATCTCGTGTTGCCTTTGTGAGGTTGGCCAGCGAAAATTGCCTTCGTTTTCGGCCTAGGGCATTGTATAAGCATGCCGCATCGGACACCGCTATAGAAAGTGTTGCGGTCTATACGTCAAACTGGAGGTCGACTGAGTCCTCTTTCTTTCTGGTGTTACACTCGGACTGCTCTGACCTAAAGCGAAAAAGGTCGTCGACAACAGAACCACGTAACGGCCTTCTCTTCGTTTCGCCTTTATACGAATTCCCTTCTTCTTTAGTCGTTGCGCACTTGGCCACCCACGCGCCTATGTCATTAGAGCGTGTATGTGCATCAACGGTGGGAAGTAGGACACTGAATCTCGCGCACAGCGTAATTCGCTCTCTTTGAGTCTCCTTTCACCGACTGAGGATGCACACGTGTAGTATGCATGAGGAAGCAGCAGTAAACAAATTATTCGAGAAAGAGTGCGTACACTCCTTTAACGCCGATTGATGGCATCGCGTGACGAAACGTTTCCATTTATTTATTTATTTATTTATTTATTTATTTATTTATTTATTTATTTATTTATTTATTTATTTATTTATTTATTTATTTATTTATTTATTTATTTATTTATTTATTTATTTATTTATTTATTTATTTATTTATTTATTTATAAAAAATAAAGCTTGAATTTCTCCGCCCACTCAATTGCAGCAGTGTGCTGCAAGCTACAAAAGCTGGCCCCTCGAAAATCATACGCCGCAGTTAAAGTAAAATTCTTCCCGTCCTGAGAATCGAATCCCGGACCCCTGCAAGACAACGGTAGTCGCAATACCAACTGAGCTGTAGTAGCAGCTAGGTAATATATCGCTAGGTCGCGTTCATCAACAAACAAAGGCCCAAAACGCTGAAAAAAAATTGTATCGATAACTGAATGATTAAATAATTAAGTAAGCAAGTCATTAATACTAAATTACTTAACTATTATTTCTACATTTATCTATTCATAACTTCCTATTTTATCAATCCATTTGTTGCATACATTTGTGGCATGTAGTGTGCATTCTTGTCATGACGTCACATACTTATCATTTGTTCATTTGTCAAATGTAAAAAGTGGAACCGCGGGTTGCACTCCTCCAAGCGCACCAACTTGTCGCCCATTAAACCATGCCCTTCCCCGAGAAGGGAGTTACCGGGATTATAGGAAGAAGCTGGAAAACTGACAGTGTTGCGAACAGAACATGTTGCTGGATAACACGCCGAGCGTTCTGCCACACAAACACAAGGCCACAATTCAATCCGGGAAATCTCTGCCCCGGATAAGTGGCCCAAATCGGATTTGTGTTTCTCGCTTCTTCCTCACGCGCGGCCTTGTTAGCGGCGAATGTTAGCGACACACACGTAGGAGGCAAGTGAACGTGGGCTGTAACACTGTCGCAGAGCCAGTGCGATTGCGTGTCTTACGAACTTGTTACACAGCTGTTAGAAGGAACTGCTCTCTCGATGCTGCGTTCTAATGCGACTTGTCTCCTGACGTCTTGATTTTACTTTTTTTTTTATCTTCTTATGCTCTGAAACTTGTGAACACGCACGGAAGCTAACATTCTGAGAATGTTCCTAATTCATATCTATCTCCCGGCTGCTGCTGCTGTTCATGCGTTTACTCCTGTTGTACCACACGAAGAACAGAAAGGAGACGTGTCGTCCTCGGGCGTCCCAATTCTGTGAGCTCTGCTCGTAATATCGTCAATTCTGGAGAGAGAGACAGAGAGAGAAAAGCTGAGATCGAGGTCGTATCATTTCTTGCCACTCTATCTGCCTGTTGACACGAAGGACAGCCGCCTGATCTGCCTTGCATGCCTGCCCTTTCTGCCATGATTTACGTCCAGCTACTGCTATGATATACACGGTTTTGATTACCCGCATGCTGCATCCCGGCGGTTGTTCATTGCACGAACATACGCTATATGTTTCGCGCGGTGAGCCCGATGGTACGACGGGATAAGTGGTCGCTAAAGGGTGGGACTGGAGGCATCCTCTGACTCGCCATATCTGAGCTATTGCGCGGCACAAAACGAACGTTCGCGAGGATTGTGTCGGTGGTGCTCCTTCTTGGGTCGTACCGTGTGACGTAGCGCTGTTTTGATCGGGAAAAAAAAACATTCAGTGAAAGCGTTGGTTGACAAAGCAAGAAACATTTTCTGACTGCTGGCCCCGAGGTTACTGGATGTTTGTGTGATGGTAACGCGTCACAGCAGATGGGATTAAAGTGGTACATTGATGGCATTGTCTCTTGGTTAAGACTGGCCTGCCTCCACACGCACTTCACTTCTCTACGGAGGACCGGAGTGACGCAGATTCTGTGAAGTTCAGTACACCTCTTCACCTTGAGTATGCTGACTGCCGCTAAGCGCCACCAAGATAAACAGTGGTCGAACGAGGGATGTCTCAGGCTGGAGCAGTCGTTCCGAGGGGACTTGTCTCAGACAAGTCCCCCAGTAATTGCTACATATAACCAATTTATTTCTGGGGTTGTGCATGCCAAAAGCGTGATCCGATTATAAGGCATGCCGTAGCGCTGAGACCTCGTTATTAATTGTGACCACTTGGGGTTCTTTAGCGTGCACCCATACGAGAGTTTTTACATGACGTCCTCATCGAAATGCGCCTAAACAGCGCAGTGCCATATCCGCTAAGCTACACCGGTAGGTAATTGCTACCGGGACAGCGACAGTTTCAACGAGAGGACTGAGACGGGTCCCCTGGTCGAAACATTCAGTTTATTTTCCTGCATGATGATAAGAGGCTCAGGACCAATAGCATGATGTGCGCCATACCAGAACCAGCAGGTTCGCAGTATAGTCAATGGTAGGCAGCTTAAATTTCTGTATGACGTCTTAGTCTGGAGCAGGTCTATACGTATAGCAGCGGCGCTTGCCAGCCCCAAACCGCGCAGGTTCCAGCACCCATCGTTGTTTCCGCCACTATTCGAGTGACATTGAAGACCTGGCGCCTGTTCCTTCGCAGACCGCGTTTCCAAGCGCCGTCCATTCGTCAACCGCTCACGACGCACTGCGACGGTTGAGCGTTGTGTACGTTTGCTTCTTTCCCCAGAAGCAGCACGTAGGCCTATATACGTCTGTGACCCTCGGAGGAAAACGAAACGGAAAATGCGCTGGGGAAGTGAAAAATGGAGGCACACGTCGGAGCGACAGCTCGTACAAGAAGGAAAATAGGGGCAGTGAGGGGAGTCCGGGGAATAACGAATGACTCCTGCACCGGCTTCGGTACGTGTATAGGCTTCCTGGCTAGTTGGGTCATCGTGTGACGCATATTCTGTCATTCTTCGGGAAACTTTTAGCTAGACTGGTGCTTACTCGGGGAGAATTCGCCCAAATTGGCCCGATCGAGCGTCCGATTAAGCGCGGGAGCAACAAGGAAAACAACGAAGAAAACAACGAGGAACGCATCATCCTGCATAAGCAATCGGGACACCGCGCCACAAGTTCTGGTATCTATTATTGCGGAAGCAGACGCAAGTAACTATCCCAAAGCGTTGCCATCTTATACAGCTGACGTTTTTTCAAGGTGCTGTCGGAACCTTTCTTTTTTTGTCTCATTAATTGTGTCCATTATTATTATTATTATTATTATTATTATTATTATTATTTTGCTCAATAGCGATTTACTTTCGTAGTGATATTTCGTTCTCAGCTTTTCATTTGTTTTTACGTTCTTAATTACTCTTCCTATTCTTCCCTCATACTTCGAGGATTAGTTGTTCTGGCAAAAACTTGTTCCAAACATTTGGCTGAGATGAGAATGAAAAAATTAAAGGGTTGGCAACTTGCCCTGACTTTAGCAGGGACACGCCAATGTATACGAATCCTTTCGCACTTTGGAAGCATCACGTGCGAAGCTTCATAGTGCGCGTAATGTCTTCTCGTGGTCTCCGTGCAAGTTTACAAGAAGCAAGCCTGCATATGAGCTTCTTATTACGGTGTAATGGAACGCGAATAAAGTGAAGTAAGACCCGGACAGAAAACAGCGTATGAACCAACTAGCCCAGCAACAAGTAGTCACACTAGCTCCTACTTTTGCAACAGAAAGCGAACGCTTTCACGTTCTCTATGTCGCGTATCAAGCCCTTTAAACCTCTCACAGACGGACGGCCCGATGGTCAGCAAGTGCTCCGCAAGGAGTCGTCATCGCACGGTCCGTCAAAAGCCGTCACACATCCGCGGCCTAACGTTGAACACGCAGCCGTCCCAGAAAGCGAGGTGGGAGCAACCCGCGTAAGCAGGGGGCCCCGGATAAGAACTTTATAGACTTCGGTGGTCTTCCATCTTCTCTCTTTTTTTTCTTTTTTTTCCCTGTCTCGCTTTGCTTCTTCTTGTATTTCGCTCGAGGTCCAAGCCGGGTGCTCCTGTATACGCATCCTCGTGTCGACGCTTGCGCTCCGAAATAGCAAAATAGAAAAAAAAAAAGGGGGGGAAAGAAGGAAGGGTGGCCGAGACTTTCGGAGCAGCGGTGGTGATGGAGCTCCGGTCTTGTCCCGGGGCCCACAGTGGGCATAGGAACGGGTTCCTACCAGGAGGACGAAGGGGGCGCCCCGGTGGTGCACGGTGTGCGTGGTACATATAAGAGCGCAGATTTGTATGTTTGTTCAGTTCTGCTATTGGCCCCCCCGTCCCCCCCCCCCCTTTCTTCCTCGGTCAGGCCCCCTGCTTCTCTTCCTCCTCAAGCCAGCCGACGCCGCCATCTTCCGTTCCGGTCCGCAAAGCGTTCGGCAATGACGACGCGGAGAAGTGAAGCGCAGGCGACGGCGGAATCCTCCGCCTCCTGACGCCGAAGCTCGCTCCTGTGCTTCGCCCCGGCCGGCTCTAAATTTAACCTCCCCCGCCCGCCGCCCCGGTGCTCGGGACTAAGGGGGGGTACAACGGGGGTTTCGGAGGATGCTGCCGAGTGCAGCAGAGTGAGGAGCGTGCAGGCGACCGGCTGCTCGCTGCTGCTCCTGCCGCGGATGCACCAGCAGAGCCAGAGCTCCGTACTCTGCAACCCCCCCCCCCCCCCCCCCCCCCCCCCCCATCCCCCTCCCGGCCCCATTTCTTCTGAGCGCGCGAGCAGCGCGTGCCGTCGTAACAGCGGGCTGGCTCGACGGGTCCGCGGCCGGAGAGCGCCACATGCCGACAATCGCTGTTATACGGCCCCGTCCGAACAACGCTGCGGCCGCGTATCCTGCCCTTTTGAGGAGAGCGCGTCGCGGCTTGCATGCTCGCGTTTCGGTCCTGCTTCTCGCCCCCCCCCCCCCCCTCCACCCTTCTTCTTCTTCTTCTTTGCATGCTCCTTGCAAACACGCGCATAGAGCATCTTCCTCAGCATCATCTGTCTCCCCCTCCTCGTGGCGTTTCAACCCACTCCCAGCCCCATCTTCCAGCAGGGGTCGCTCGTGCAGAAGCGCCAGGCACACACGCGAACGTGCCCGTCTCGAGCCGGGCCCGTGGAATGCTCCTCGTTTCGCTGCCTAGCTTGATTGTTTCGCGGCGACGCGAGCTCCTGCCACGCGAGCACGTTATCTCCGCCGTTGTCGTAGCCGCCTCTACTTTTGACTTACTTTACTTTCGCCCCTCTTACTGGTCCATCACACAGTGCCTCCTGTACACTGTTATCTTCTTGGTCTCGTTTCTTCGTTTCCTTTATTTTTATTCACGAGATTATGCGTTTCACGTTGATGTCAGACTACCTCCTCGATCCAGCTCCTGTGCTTTGTTTTGTTCCTGATGAAAATGCAACACTGGTACGTTTCCTCCCTCCCTCTCTCTCTGTCTCTGCTGCTGCCTTCGATTCCGCAGTGATGGACAAGCATCGTGCGAGCTACCCTTCCTCCTAATGCACCCCTTCTTCTTCATTTCCCTGCAAACTCACACCGTCGCAAAAAACGCCTCACAGAAACTAAAGGCAAAAACAATAAAAAACCAGAATGAAAAAAAAAAAAAAAGCGTTTTGAAATGTCAGGGCCAAGGGGCACACATGCGCCATCTACAGGGGTTACAAGACACGTGGCGGTGATGACGCCCCGTCCTAAGAGGACCAGCTGCGGTGGCGTGTCCTTTCTTTCGAACGACGACCCCGCTTGCGCTTCACTTATGACCGCTTAAAATGGCGATAGAAAGAAAGAATAAAAAATATATACTGCGGGTCGAAAGCGAGAGGGTTAACGAGAAGAGCAGGACAGGAAGCTACCGCAAGAAAAAGTATATATATATATATATATATATATATATATATATATATATATATGCACAGTGTACAAATGTTGGGGTTTTTGCTGGCTCCATTTTTTCATTTTCTTTCTCTTTTTCATTTCTTGTGTGTTCTGTCTCTCTCTCTCTCTCTCTCTCTCTCTCTCTCTCTCTTGAGGTACGCTTATGCTGACATATCTACGTGCGCTGTGCCTGGGCTGGACACATTTTAACACCTTTATGGGTGTATAAATGGTGCTTAGATTGTCCCATGGCTAAAACCCTCGCCCTTATGGGCGAGATCTAATGGTTGATGGGGATAAATCAAGTCTTTTTTTTTTTTTTTGAGACATTTTGTAACTGCAAACATGATGATATCTGCGACAGAGGACACGAAAACAGCACGAAATAAACTTTATTGGCTATCATTGCCAAACTCGCGCCAGCTATTTCGGAGCGCACGAGATGGTAAAAACTAATACACAATTTTCAACTACGGCTTCTCTCATCGCAGGTGTAGTTTCAGCTCGCTGGCATGCACAATAATTTTTTTTTATAGTCATAAAGGTAAGGATGTTTGCAACGAGACAAACAGCACCCTCAAGGGTGTACACATTCTATTTTCAAAGTACAATTCAAAAACAATTTACACCCTTTCGAGCTTATCTTGTCCCCGAACAATAATTGTCATTTGTCTCGCTTGCGCTTTCTTTCTTGAAATGTGCATTTCTTTTTTTTTTCCTCTCTCTCTCTACATGTCCTCTTTCCAACTCCTATATCCCTCTCCCCGGTGCAGGGTCGCAAACCGGAAGCTCACCTCTGGTTAAACTCCCTGTCTTTCCTCTCGCTTCTTTCTTGAAAACTCTACGCCCGCTACTTTCCTGCCAAGAATGCTACGTCACTCATCTCAGCTGCGTCACGCATTTCGGCTACGTCAGGCATTTCAATTCACTGAAAATCCCGGTCATTCAGCGTCAGAGAAAGGAATTGGACGCAAGATAGATTAAGATTATTGTTTGGAGACACGATAACCCCGAGAGAGTGCAACCATTTCTTTTTTTTTCTTTTTTTCTTTTTTTTTTTTTTTTTTTTTTGAGGGTGTGTTTTCTCGCGCGTGCGCCGCTTTCTCCAGTAAACGCTCCATAAGCATAACATTACAAAAAGAAAAAAGGGAGAAGAAGAAGAAAAGAGATACTTACGCAGCACTTTATGAAAACAAAATTATATTTATCCTATATGCGTTATGGAAGTCTACCGCTGATCTGAGTCCTTTTTTTTTCGTTTTCTTTGTTATTCGACGAGAAAACCGGGCCTTTGGGTCGAGGTGACACACTTGGCATGTCGCAAGCCAGAATGCAGGTCCGAGGCATTTGTGTCGTACACGGTTGAACGGGCTTATTCGGTAAACACTCACAGGCACCACTGTTCCGCCCCCGTTCCGTCCTTGGATAACTCCTTCGACCTTCGCCGATCGTTTTATCGAGTCGTTGAGTAGCATGGACTTTCCTTTCTTCCGAAACAAAAGTATTGTGAGATATTTTTTTAGGCGACGTTTACGTTTCTCACTCTCCGTGATCATCTCATTCTTTAATGTTTTTCTTTATTCTTTATTTTCTTCTTTTTTTTTTTCTTAACGTGTCGCGAAGGATACCTCTGGGACGTCTTCATCGAGAAACCACGATTCACGCGTGAAGTAAATCGTGCTTACCAGTGTCTTCGTGCCGGTGTAAATAAATAGAGCGAAAGAAGAAAGAAGAGCCCCGCGTTCCAGTTCGCCACTCGGTCCCGAATGTTAACAGCGGTTTAAGTCTTCGCAATGTCGTTCCGCAGTAGAGTAGTTACGGTGGCCGATTATACCATTGCGTACGAGAGTGAGAACAAAAGAAGGCTGATGATACGTCACTGCACCATAATCATAGCCGAAGAGGCAAAAGATGTCTGCCCGAGCAGGGCTTATTGGCCTAATGGCGTTTCTGCCTGTGTCTCTTGTACAAGCGTGCGCGAACTTTCCATCCGTTTATTTTCTGTTTTCCTAATCGTTCAAGTTAAACGCGAACAAGTTAGAGAGAGAGAAGAAAGAAAGAAGAGAGAAAGAAAGAAAGAAGAAAGAAAGAAAGAAAGAAAGAAAGAAAGAAAGAAAGAAAGAAAGAAAGAAAGAAAGAAAGAAAGAAAGAAAGAAAGAAAGGCAAATGAAAGACGGCGAGTTTAACCAGAGATTATCTGTGGTTGGCTAACCTGTACCGAGAAGAGGCGGAAAGGGATGCGATAAATGCTTAGGCCATGGAGTAACACGTCATTACAGCGTTTTGCTCTGAACTGAAAGTGATATTGTATCTATATATCAACACTTACACGTATAATGAC
Source organism: Dermacentor silvarum (assembly GCF_013339745.2). Lineage (NCBI taxonomy): Eukaryota > Metazoa > Arthropoda > Arachnida > Ixodida > Ixodidae > Dermacentor > Dermacentor silvarum. Next base: position 211,711,318 of record NC_051155.1, on the reverse strand, counting down.
CTTCTGTGTGTATGTACTCTTTTATTTTGTATTATTTGATTGGCTTTTGTTCAATTGCAAATACTGCAAAACTGGCCGGCACTTTTTTTTTCTTTTTCTTTTTTCTGTATCAACCATTTTAAGCACGTTTGATAAGTATGCTTTATCGCCGGAACCTTTTTTTTTTTTTTCAGATGACCTCCTGTAGTCATCCACGTTATGATTCCTCGATAATTCAACAATATATTGTTTGTGGAAAAGCGGGCAAGGCTAAAGTTGCCAACATCGTCTCGGTTGGCAACTTTCGTCTCGACAACTTTCCACATCTATCCTCCTGCAAGCATTCTCGGTTACCGCTACGACGCGAGGTTCTCAATTTTTTTTTTTTTCTTGTACCCCAACAGTAGCACAATAACTTTACGCCTGGGTAACTTGACTGGACCCGTTTGTAGCTAAAGTCAGTCAATAAGCTAGAAAACATAGCAAAAGAAGAAAAAAATGATTTGCCTCGTAACTAAAGACATCCTATTCGTTAGCAAGCAGCTTCTCTAAACGAAGGAGACGACCTCGCATCAGATTGTAGCATTCGGACAGATTCAATATTAGCGATATCGCTGAGTTCGCGATTCACAGTTCACGGTGCACCATTCACGACAGAGTAAATAAAGCCTGTAGAGCGGCTCAGCGGGTATCATTCGTTGATCCGTTGCGTTTCGTTCGGTGTGAGAGCGGAAATACGCCCTTTGAGAAATACTGAACCGCCATACTGCGCCGCGATCTTCCATGCCTTCGCTATTTCATTCCTGAAATGTCAAGGTTAGGAATACACTTATCTATATTGTTGGCGGTACATGTTGGAGAAGTCGCATCACCTTTGTTACTGTCACACAAGTTTCCAATGTAACCACCACAGTGAGAATGTGCCTTAGCCAAATGCAAACTGTGTGCCTTTCTTTTCTTTTTTTTTTTTACAGCCAAGCTGTTAAGTGCTAAGTTCCCCGGGATCGTGTCCGCATGTAGAAAAAAACTATCATTATCAGCATTTGCTTTGGCTCCATGTGTGTGGGTGTTTGGCTGCATGTGCGTACGGTTTCCCGCCAGTTGTGCCTTAGCACAGGTGTCAAAACGGATGATGGGTGCCCATTGCCGAGACGCATCCCACCATGCTGATGTTGACCTTTGGTGCCTCAAACTTTCGGTCGATCAAGATAACATTTTGACATTTGGTTCGGCTCTATCTCGCGTTTAATTTTTTAATTGACTTTTTTTTCAAATCTTTTTGGGGTTTATACCCCTTTTCATTTATGTTTAATTGGTTTAAACCTGCCATACCTTTGGTGGTGCAGGTTTCCCTCGCTTTTATTTTTCTTTCATCTCCGAGGGGCCTAAAAGATAGCCCATTGTTATACCCCTCGTCACCGCCGATGCCTCTTTCACAAGTGTGGCGATGCTCGGCGGCGGTACGTCCCACCAATCGTTGTGCTCCTTTGTCTCGTGACGTGGATATCGCGCTAGTGCTGTTATCAGCAGTTGCCCTTTAGACTCGCTGTGGGACGGACGCTCGTTTAACCACATCTTCCAGGATCCTGACGTCAGGATCCTGACGATGCCGTGCAGCGTGCCGCGGATATGAACGGTGTGGCTCATACGCTATAGTTATTGACAATGGGACGTACTTGGCGAAGCAAACGCACTACTTGGTCATCGCGCCGGGCGAATACAAGACGCCGGTGTCCTTTCTCTTTGACGAGCATGCCGAAGACGCTCAATATAGTCAATAATGATAATATATAAATTCACTATAGCAATATTCACTAAAGCAGACCCACCACAGTCACAGCTTCGCTGGCTTCCATCTTCACAATAGTGGAAGGGCTCTGAATTTTTTTTCTTCTAAACCACGCACTGTGTTTCATTTGTAGTTAGTTCCTCTATGTTGACAGGAAAAAAAAAAAGATTTCTCGACGTCACATGTAAACACTGACGGTCACGCATCTGTATTCGTCGTGCCGTTCGCCAAAGAATCGTAAATAACGAGTTCTTGCATGGGCCGCGACAATCACGAGTGCTGGCTCGGCAATCAGTCTACCACCCGCCGACGGCTCAGGGAAAACATGCAGACTGCAGGAAACAAAAGTTGGACGGGCTTCGTTTGCATGACGCACCCACGCTGAGCGCACGCAACTCTCTCACATGACAAAGTACAATTCTCGCCAAGGCGCATGCCGGCGCCTCCGGCCGGCTTTCCTTGCTCAAACAAATGCTGTACTCATTTCTATACAAACCGGGCGTCGTCTCTCCGCTTCAAAAAGAAAAGAAAACGTTATGATAGTTATAGAATAGAGTGCGTTCAAACGTAAGAGCAAAAGAGTGGGAACAAAATGACTTCGTGGAAAACGAACTTATTAACTGTGTTAGTTTTACGCCCACCGAAACCGATGAAGCTGTTTTAGCGGCTCTCGGTTCGGCGTGGTGTGCGTGTAGGGTATCGCTACTTGTTGCTAGGCTAGTTGGTTCTAACTTATTGAGGTGGAAAATACGCGAAAACATGTAGAGAAACAACCGGTGGTCGTTTTCTTTTTAATTGTCGTTGCGTCTTCTTTACTGCAAGAAATAAGTGCGGGGGGCGCGGGCAACAGGGCACTCTCGTGTTATGAAGGTCCTCGTGTATGTATATATACAATTGACGTCAAAAGTTTGTGGCGTGTTAATTTCGTGAAAAAGCCGAATTTCAGCCCAGTTTCTTCTTTGATGCCAGTAAAACAGTAGAGTTGCTCGCGTACATTAGTGCGGGTACCAAGCCTAAGCCCATATTGACTAAAATATCTTACGCTACTACTGTTCGTAAGGGAAAAAAGCCGGCAGATCCCACGCCCCGTGGGAATTGATGTTATGCGAAGCAGTGTGCTCGGAGCCTACCAAGTAAACGAAATGGCCATGAGAGCACCAAGACGTAGGCGGCTGTTTCATGACCTACATGACACGCATATCATGACCTATCATTTCTGTTAGTCATACACTCTTGTCATACTATGCCAATTTTGGTACATGCCAAGTTTACGAAATGACCATGAGAGCACCAAGACGTAGGCGGCTGTTTCATGACCTACATGACACACATGTCATGATATTCATGACATGACCAACAATTTATGTTCGTCATACACTCTTGTCATACTATGCCAATTTTAGTACCTACCAAGTTAACGAAACGACCATGAGAGCACCAAGACTTAGGTGGCTGTTTCATGACCTACATGACACACGTCATGATATTCATGACATACCTATAATTTATGTTCGTCATACACTCTTGATAGATAGATAGATAGATAGATAGATAGATAGATAGATAGATAGATAGATAGATAGATAGATAGATAGATAGATAGATAGATAGATAGATAGATAGATAGATAGATAGATAGATAGATAGATAGATAGATAGATAGATAGATAGATAGATAGATAGATAGATAGATAGATAGATAGATAGATAGATAGATAGATAGATAGATAGATAGATAGATAGATAGATAGATAGATAGATAGATAGATAGATAGATAGATAGATAGATAGATAGATAGATAGATAGATAGATAGATAGATAGATAGATAGATACTCTCAAAGTGGCAAATGTTCGCCAAGAAATGGTTCGCATTTGATAATGCAAGCCAATCCTGACGCATAAAACATTAGCGAAGACAGGCGGGCCGGCCACTGGCAAACAGCACTTATCAATAAAAAGCGTTGTGAATTCGGACCATGAATTCCAGGCTGCGTGCCCAGGCTCGCGAAATTTTCTGCTTTTTCACAGACCACTCAGCCCGCAAACGTTTGACGCCGACTGTGCTCTGTTTGAGGGAAACCCGTACAGCATTGTGAAGGCTGTGCAACTGGCGTCAACGCGTTCAGCGTTGGAAATATGGTGGTAGTGGTGGCTATGTTGTCGACGATGCAGAGGGTGGTAGCCTTGGTAGTACCTGCATTGTTAGCGCCTGCAGTTGTTCCGTTCGAGTTACATTAACAAGCCTGAGTCAGCTAACAGCGGCAGCAAACCCACCAATGCTTTTGCAAGCAATGCAAAAGCGCTGTTGTGAAGAGATGCCAGTGCATATTAAAGGACCGCCGGTGGCCGAAGTGATTCCACGGACCGCCACTGTATGGCCTCCTCTTATCAAGGTGTACTTTGAGACTGCTAAATATACGATCACCTAATCAATATTTTACAGCGGAGCTGTTTATGGCTAGGGTTCATGGCATTTTTTGTGTCCGTCAACAAAAACTATCATCATCAACAATGGCTCGAGCCTCGTCGTCTTCTTCCACAGCTGGCTCCGTTGCCGCTCATCATTCCAGCGTAGAATTTCACTTCTGTCGTCGTAATGGGGAGGCTGCGTTTACGGGGGTATGAGCCATTGCTTAAAAGGTATGAGCCATTGATTGTCTTACATTTAATATTATTAAGCGAAAGCCTTGCGATGACCTTTCCGTGACCTTGACGAAACTGTGCCGTGACGAAAAATGGCCGACGCCGCAAAGAGTAAAAACACGTCTAAAATGCTCCGATTGACATCACATTTCTCAGGGAGGTTCCTGTAAACAAAGTAAATTAGTGGGTTTGACAAGAAAATTTCGTCAATTTCGGTCTGGGTGGGAATCGAACCCGGGCCTCCACGGTGCGAGACGAGCACGCCTCCCTGAAGCCACGGCTGCTCTTTCTTCTTTTTTTTATTACATGGAAAATAAAACTGAATATACATTACAGTGCGGACATATCTACACACTTAAAGCTCGGGCAAACACACACATGCGTCCGACAAGTGCATCCAGTCAGGCAGAGGTTCCTGCGCCGCGTACACACTTCTTACATAAGCTTCAATTCCATGAAAGAACGATCTTCTAGGTCGCGGGCTTTCGGCATGGCGATCACACAGTGTAGCTATCCATAGGCTGTATAAACTCAGTACTATGAACATGTAATAGGGAGGACTGCCAGTAGTCGACGAACTGCCGACTCTGTCCTCGTGCTGAAACCATAGATCATTGTTTTATAGACTGTACGGATGCTATATTTTTCTGAAGCCACGGCTGCTCCACGGTTGTGGCTTACTAAAGGTGTGCCTAGTGCGGGCCTGACTGCACACGTCACGTGGTCACGTCACGTGGATCCGATCTCGCGATCTCTTGCTTAGCAGCCCAACACTGTAGCCACTAAAGGCTCATTCACACTAGGCCGACACGACACCCATTTTGGTCTGCCGACTGTTGACGACAGCAGTTTACAGGACGGAAAACGGTGTGCCAAAAGTTTAAAGAAAGTAAAACGCTGTCGCCAACAGTCGGCAGACCAAAATCGGTGTCGTGTCGGCCTAGTGTGAATGAGCCCACCACGGCGGGTTGTAGCAGCCAGCCATGGCCGTTTACTTCGCTCCGCACAATCGGTCTCGCTATACGGCAGCGCGAGGAGCGGCCGGCACAGCGATGCCGGTTGTTTTGCTCTCGGCGTCGACGACACTCGATCCTTCGTTTCTCGCCGAATAATTAATGGCCGCCGAACGGCGGAGGGCAGAAGGCCCACGCTTGATCATTCGCCGAGACGTCGAAGGCAGTAAATGTCGGCGCGGGTCGCTCGAACAGGCGGAAACCCTAAGCCGGTGGCGCCACAACTACGGCCAACGATCTTCACTGAGGACCGAACAAAAAGACGTGTTTTTTTTTTTTTTTTTGAAATTTAAGGACTGCATGCGGCAGAAGCTTGGTGAATAAAGACGCGACTTCACTTATTGCTGTTCTCTCTTTCTGGAGAGTGGAGGAAGACGAGGGGGAGGGGCAGGAGAGAGATCGGGGCTAGGTGGCATTTGCTGTATGTGTCAGGAATACAGATGAGAGCCTCACTATGTACTATCGACCAAGAATGTTTACGGACCAAGGGATCTGACAAAAATCTGAATATCTCCCCAGCCTCAAAACGCAGCCTGGTATTCCCATTTCCAGCCTCTACTGGTATATGCGAACAACACTGTGATGCACGGCTTTACTAGCTACTTTTAAAGGCTGCTCGGATATTTAGCGTTTTCCGAGATCCCGTGGTCCGTAAACTTTTTTGGTCGATAGTATGTTGTCTACGCATACAGGCGTAAAGTGGTTGGTGCCTTTTTGTTTTGTTTTCCTAGGCGTGGTTGTTCGAAGATCTGTTGAAGCGGTAACGGTATACGGTAACGCTAACCTAAAAACATTCTATTGATACCTGCTGTAAAGTCGTGACCTATTAGATGCAGTGGTTGTGACCAGAACCATACGTACGTTTTTTTTTTTCTTTTTTTTTCTTTTTTTGACAAAGGGTGCGTTAAAGTGGTACGGAAAGAACCCGAGAGCACGCACAGGAAAGGCTCTCACACCACAACTTACGATGAGTTCGAGATGCCATAAACCCTCTTTGCATCGGGTGCACCGTTAAAGAACCCCAGGCGGTCAAATTTAATCCGGAGCCTCCAGCTACGGCGTGCCTCATAGTCAGATGGTGGTTTCGGCACGTAAATCCCCAGAATATAATAAGTATTTCTTTAGTAACACGCCGCCACTTACCTACCTTAGCATCGCATCTTCCCCAGGAATATTTTACGTGACGGAATCTTATACACAAAGTTAGTTGGAAGTTAGCGCCTGTCCTGCGGTGCTTGTCGGTCTGCCAAAACTTTTATTGCCGTTATTCTTATTATTGATAAAACGGCTAACCGCAGCTGGTCATCGTTCTTCAAGCAGGGGAGAGCTCCACATGGGGGGGGCTATAACGGGGCCACACTGCTTGAATTTCACTGCCTGCCTCGTTCACCAGTCACTGACAATGTCATTGTTATCATTATTTTTATTATTTTTCATTCATACTATTCGCAGGGTGAGGACCCGCTTTACGGGCAACGCCACTCGTATTCCACGGGACCCGCGTTCTGCTTTCATTTCTCTCAGTGCGCCTCGCACACCCGTACAACGACGAAGTGGAGAGGCCACGGAAGGTCCGGCGGGCCGCTTCTTGCGATTTATTTGTGTAGTGTATGAACATCGCGCCACCGCCTTTCCTCGCAGGAGAGAAGCAAAGCTCGACAAAATGACGGCGTCGTTCGAGAAAAAAAAAAACGGGAGGGTACAAAGACGCCCTACACTCACTGGCCCCCTTCTCGATCTCGCCCACATATGTCCGTCGGTCGCGCTAGCTTCGTGTGTGTTGATGTTTACGCTTGAAAAAAAAAAGAAAATAAACCCTACTGGTTGGGTCTCCGTTATTGTCCGGAGCCTTCCGTTCGAAAACAGCTTTTTTTGACACCCCCTCTCCCGGCCCCCGCCACCCCACCTCCCCTTTCGTACCTCGTTCCCTTCAATAAACTTTACTCATTCTTTATATTTCTTTTTTATTCGTTAGTTCCTTCACGAACTTCCTCTTCTGAATACGCGAGTTCGGACATCACAATATGCCTTCGCTGCAGTTGTGGCTTCGCTTTTCATTGACTGCATCGTTCTTTCTTGCGTGCCCTCTTTATAGATTTATTATTGTTATTATTATTATTATTCGTAAAAAATTTGATGCATGCTTTATTGCTTCATAAGAAATAAAAGTTACCGACGGCTCTCAGGCCGTCCCTGAATGCCATTTGTCAGCCACATTTTTGTTGATGTTTGCTACCTTTGCGACAAAGCAACAAAACAGGCGCCCGTTGCGTGTCGCGGCTCACAACAATGGAAAACTCTTCACTGCCACCTCTCTAGGTTTAGAGGTCACGCAACGGTCACTTTTGTATTCTTTTCGGGATTGCCTTCGGTAATCCATCATCCTTCTTTCCTTTTATTTATTTATTTATTTATTTATTTATTTATTTATTTATTTATTTATTTATTTATTTATTTATTTATTTATTTATTTATTTATTTATTTACCAATCGTACAGATGTGGTCGCCGGTTGCTTCATCCATAATGCTTGTCCCCTGCCCATTCTTATCTTGTCTGACAGCTTTGTGCCGCCCAGGCAACCTCTGCTTAACGAAGCAAAAGAACATTGGCGTCATCATTTCATTTTTCTGTGTCACGAAAATTCATAACACTTCTGTCCAATGTTTTTCCTTTCTTTTTTTTTCTAACTTTTGTATCTCACGTCTGCGAGCGGTCGCATGTTCTTGATGACCTTTTTTTTATTGCGCTTTACAATGTGGCCATTCCATTCTAAGTTTCGTATTGAAGATTTTCTGCAATAAATTATTTCCGCTTTTACTCCTCGGCGCAGTCCACTTCCTTTATTAATGTGTTAGCATTAGGAGTGTCAAAGTGGAAAAAAACATGTATTCGTGTGAAGTGTGGGTCACATGGTCACCGTGCTATCGCTGTCAATGCTTCACCTTCGAACAAAACTGTAACTTTTTTTCTCCCCCCCCCCCCCCCCCTCCCGTTTTGTCAATGTAACTCTCAAGTTTTCCAATAGCGTGGACAAGCATTATGCCTTCTCCCTCAAACCTTGGCTGCGATTCCTGCGACCTCCTGCGACCTCATTTCCTCTTTTGATTTATATAATCATTGTGATATAAAGGCCCTACGTTCTGTGCGTCACTGGCATTTTCCCTTGAGTGTTTCCTGCAATTGCAGGAAAACCACAGAATCACACACACACGCACACACACGCACACACAACTTTGCCAGCTCTCAGAAAATTGCACTTGAGCACTTGAGCACATATCACGATACTATAAACGACGGCGTCATAACTACAGCGACAACGTCCGATGTCTCTCCGATAGGCATCCATATTTCGTCTACCAAAACAACAGATTCGGCCAGACTTCAGCCATAGGACATTCACTACTGTCACGGCGTGCTGCTTTGGATCAGCCCAATGGATGATCTCACAAATCAATGGGTGATATTTACCGACTCTCGGGCAGCCCTTTTTCCACTTGAAGGCGCCCCAAGCAAAAATACCAACTTGTTTGGGACACCAGCCTTGTCTCAACTGTCTACCACAACATATCGCTTCAGCGGTTGCCCGGCGGGCGAATGTTGAGGTCGATAGTGCTGCAGGAGCGGTGCAGGGCAACTCGTCGCAACTGGTGTGTCTTTCTCTATATAGAAGCGACGGTTCAATCCTCGGGAGCACCGTCGCGTGGCGCTCTCAACGTGATCTCCAGTATGATGCACAGAGACAGTATACGAAACCATTCGAATTATCGAGCCAAACTGTGATTTTCCACATGCCGAGTGACATTCCAGTGGCCACTCGGCGTAGGAAAAATGGCGACACGTGTCTACCCTGCATCTATCCGAACGTCTCCTACACGAATTGCCACTTGCACGAACTGCAACTGACGCTATCGCCACGGTGTAATGCGCGCTATGCGTGTGATGACTTGCGTTTTGTGTGGCTGCGGCCGCAAGAACTATTCTCAAATCTACATTAAATTTAACGTGGCGCCTCCTTCAAGCCACACCATGTACTTTGACCCTGCTTTTGCTTCACGTGGAACGGAGGCCTCCCTTCGGGACACAAGCTTGAACCAGACACTCTAGTTGCATGTACCGTATGTGCGTGTTGCTTGTGTGTAGTTTGTGTATGTTGTGCGCGCGTTTACTGTATGCATGGGTACGGGTAATTTCATGGACCGCACTTGTCATCTGGACTACAGCGTGCTAAACAGATTACCAGGCAGGAATCTCCAGCAACTATTAATATCTCTCTCTATATCTCTCTTAGTTTTTCTATTCAATATGTTTAGTCTCGAGTTCATCGCCGCCTTGTGTCCTCCCCTCTTCGGTGCATTGTTTGTTCCAATTTCAATGCATACTTCAATGACACAACTTCCAACTTGCCGGCTTTTCCGGGCTTCTAATATCACGATATCAATGCGTACCACCTCATTCATTCTTTATCCAACCCATACGGCCTCTCATCACTGAGCCCCGTTCATTCGGCAAAGGAAGGTGCGTGCGCTCGAATACGTCACGCGCAATCGCTTTATCTCACATTTTCGCAGTCGGAGACGACTGCTGCTGATGCCAGAGCGGCAGGTGCCACGCCTTCTTATCTCCGCGTGGAACTCCTCGAAAAAAAAAAGGGGGGAAGGAGGGAGGGCGTCAAACGGAACGAGCAGAAAGACGCCATTTGTTGCGCGTTGCTCGCTCGCACGTATCCTGCAGTCTCGGCGGCCTTTCGCGTCATAGCTTCTTCTGTTCTTCCTTCATTTTTATTTTTTGTTTTTTTATTTCTCTAACACGCAATACCTTCCTTTCCTTACGCACCCCCATCCCCCGTGCCTCAATCTCGACCCCTTCCCTACCACACCGCCGCCGCCGCTGCCTTCCGCCTCGTGAGTCAGCGACCGTCATCTTGGGCGCTCGCCAACCGTGCACAGCAGCGGGTGAACGGCGTGGAACGCGAAAGAGCCAGAAAAGTATAAGCGAACACACAAAGAAGAAAAACCCCGCTTTTAAGACAGCTTCTCTTCCTCACGTACTGTCGCCCTCTCTCGCTTTCGCAGCACTGCGATCCCACCCTGGCTTCATCTCAGACTATCTCTCTCTCCCTTTCGCTCCCATCAAATTTCGCTCTTTGCCTCTCTCGCTCTGCGAGGTTGTTTTCCCAGCAAAAACTCCACGCGCTGGATCCTCTCCGCATCCCTCACAGGCGCGCTCTGTCAAGACATGCGCCGTGGTCTGGCTCGGCCGAGGAGCCCTCTTAGCGACGGAGAAGAGGAAATATCTCGCGGCTATCGGTTCCAAAACATCTGGCCGCGAGTATGTAGCGTGCCAACTATACTAACAGCTCCGGAAACCAACCTGCGCGACGATGAAAGACGTACACGCTGGCGGCTTCGGTTAAATTACCGCGCCTCACTGGATTCCAGATTACGTGCCATCTTGGAAGCCAGCCCCGAAACGTAAGGGGAAAAGGTCTCTTCCGTGGCGTCGCGCGTGCGAACAAGTCCTGTGTTTCTTATCCGCGTCTGACATGACTCTGACTTATGCGATAAATACGTCGTGACTTTGGTTTCTTGCTTCATTGGTGTGCACGATGCTTCTTCCGCAGAACAGTGATACATCCGTATTGACCGTCGCTCGTTCGCTACAGTCCTTACCCGTTTTTCTCTTCTTTCAGGGTGTGAGTTTATCACAAACGTCCGTCACTCGCCGAATTCTGTATTCTTTTGATGGTAATTTCACTTCGTAAGGAACGCCTTGCTTGCAGCACTTGTATACAGAAAGGGAGAAAAAAATCGTGGGGGCGCAACATTCATATGGGGACGGATTACCAGCGAAGCTGTTTAGGTTGCATACATGGGCTGCTTACATTATTAAATCATTTTTTTTTTATACGGCACCACACTACGCCGACACAAGCGCCACCGTAGTCACCGCACCGCCCATGCCGCGACCGCTGCCGCAACCGCTGCACCAGCCGCGCCGGCACCTCCGAAGCTCGTGACGTTATAACCACAAAAGCGCAGGTCACGTGCACAATCCTGTCGAATCGTATCGTCTTCATTCCTGTCGTCGATACGGACGCAAGCCGCCCAGAGTAGCCCCCCATCGGAACGCGGGGGACGGATAGGGGGATTGAGATAAACAGCTTCGCTCAAAAAAAAAAAATAAGCACCGCGTAATTTTTTTTTCTCGTGCGTCTACCACGAAGAATTTCATAATGAAGCTTGAAAAACGTGCAGCGAGTTGCATGTTTTTCGCAGTGGGCAATATGCGCGCCACCCCGCTGGCTAACATGTATTTCGATAATGTACATTAATATGAAGTGGAAAAGGCGATCCTGGAGTGAAATTACATTTCCACGGTGGCAACTAGGCAAAACCCTGCTGTCAGCCGCCAGTTTCCGGTGCGCGGTCGAAGGGCGCATGGTGGGTCGCCTCCAGGACTCGTGACACACGCGATCGTCCTCCTGCGAGCAAATGCGGCGCACATGTGGCTGGCACAGCCGGCGCTTTCGTGCCACGCATCTTCCTGTGTAGTGCAGGAAAGTCCTTCTTCACCGCATCGAGGGATCACCCAAGCATCCTGCTTCAGGAGCCTTGAGTTGGCGCGCATCGAATTTGAGATTTCGCGGGGACTACTGAATGATTCACCACTGTGGGGGCGGGCGACTGCGACTGCGGGAGTGCACGCTACACAACATAGAACCACGACACGAACACCACGAGGTAGCAATGGGAGGCACTGCTGTCCTGCTCGGCCTTTGACGACCAGCTCAAGCTGCTTCAGAAAGCGGAGAATATGGCAACAGCCAGCGGAGCCCTGGACTAGGGGCCCCGACCATTAGCGATGCCCCTTTGGGAGCCACCAACAAGAACTCTGATTATTATTTCTTTCAATAAAGTTTATCTACTACTACTACTGCATTCTCGCCAAGAAGGGGTGCAGGAAACTCCTTTTGGCGGAGTAACTGTTTTTTCCATATACTTAACTCCAGTTTTGATAACTTAAAAAAAAAACACCGCCCAAGCACTCCGTACAGATGGTTAACCAGCGAAGCTTAAACGGTCGGCCCCGGTGTTTAGCAGTGGGTTAATCCCGACGCTGTATTGAAGCGTTTCTCAATTATTGGTTACATGTTTGTGTTTCTAGTGGAACGGAAGCGCCAATGGCGGGCGGATGCTGCTAACCACGACGCCGAGCTAATTCGATATATCGAACGCATGCGACAACGGCGAACCGAGGAGCCGGCGTTGCGGGCAGAGCAGGTACGACGCAGAGAACAACGTCACTAACGGCGCTGCCAATGGCGCGCGCGCTTGGGTGCGACGTAGAGAACGACGTAACTGACGGCGCAGCCAATGGAGACGTTTAGCGAAACATGGGACGAACGGTTTTTCGTTTCGCCTAGCCATATACAGCTTTCGCTGTAAACATCAGGGGCCAGATTCACAAAGCTTTTCTTTCGTAAGTGCTCTTTGCCATTGGCTGGCCGCCTTAGATAATGTCTTGCATCCGGATTGGCTGAAATTCTTTTTTACGAACAATTCTAGCGTAAGCAGCTTTTGTGAATTCGGGCCCAGATTCTGCCATTTTTTACGTGCCAAAACCACGCTATCATTATGAGGCACGCCGTAGTGAGGGACTCCGGATTAATTTTCGGAATAGGTCATAGGAGCGCATAGCTAATTTCTTCTCGGTTGAGATGAACTAAGTTGCATTCTAAAAACAGCTTAAGACTAAGCAAGTTACGTGAACTTAGAAACAACGGCCCAAATACGGGAAAACACTTTGAAATTCATGAGGTCACACTCACGTACCGGTGATGGTGTTCGGATGCGGAGTTAGAAAGGCTGAACTTTGACCTTCAAATTCTTTTCAAAATGAACGAAAACAACTTTCTGAAAGGATTTATCAGTCCATATACTGATTTAGCGTTCATATTTAGTGTCCCTTTAAACACAACAGACGGTGCGAGAGCTTTCGCTGTTGTAGGAGCACGCACTTACTGACAGCAATTTTTCTTTTTCCCCCACCCCTGTGTAGGGTAGCAAACTAAGGTCAATCTGGTTAATCTCCATACCGTTCCTCCCCTCCTTCTCCTCCTCCTCCTTCGCTCTCCACGGTGCTGTTATGTTCCTTCTTTCTATATTTCTCTCTCCTTGCATTCCCTCAGCGTTCGTGTGGCGTTGGCAGTACGTGCACGCGATCTTCCAATTCTCTTTTTGACATCTTGCGCCCAGCTGTGGGGCTACACCGTTAAAGGTCGACGCCACTCAGTAGGGGCAAGTTGGGATTCGAATTCGTCCGCGTTACTCGTTTTCCCGCCCTAATCGCTCTCTGCGACGTTCACTTTCGCCTTGCGATGTCCGTAAGTTTTCAAAACCCTCGCGCGTCTTCTGGCTCCCTAAACCTGATCGCCATCCTAAGTATGCCGGTAAACTCAGTACAGCGCTGTGCGTCATTGCCTTCAGAATAAGCATTGAAAAGCCTTGCTTCTTTCGACATAAAGTAGTGAAACACAGCAAGGACAAAGCCCTACGCCGTCTGCAATCCGTCTATGGTTAGTCAATTACCTACCAAAAATAGACAATGAAAATTGCAGTTCTCAAGGACAAATGCGTACGAATCATACATTGAGTATAAAGCTTCACAAAGTCGACGTCGTTTCGGCCGTTGTTCGCCTCTCTAAATCCAAAATACGCCTATGTATAGAGACTCTTGTCTGAAAGAATCGCACCGTAACTAAAACGAGAAATTAGGTTGCGACAGTCGAGTAGCTCTGCTAACAGTTACACAGGGCACCTTTCGCAATTATTGCTTATGTCGCAGTGATAGGATCAAGGTCGCGCGTCGCTCGTAATCTCTGCTAGCTCATTCAAGGTCACTTGGCGCAATCAGTGCTCGCTGCTAAAGGTCACTAAACGGCTTACACGGCTCATTTTCGTCGATTATTGCTGATAAGTCGCTGACACTTTTATTTACTTGTGAGCATCATTATGCAAAAATGTCAAATGCCACTAAAGGAGCCTTACAGAAAAAAACACCGCATATCCACGGGGTGAATGATGATGAGTGGGCGAAGCTCCGGAGGGAATCATCGGTAAACCGTGAATCTTCCGTGTAAATCGCTCAGTCTCGCCGCACTAAATCGAACGATTGACTTCCACCAATGACACGCGTCATATGTGACGTCATCCCTATTTTATAACAGCGCCCTTCATTATAATTGCACCATCTCCCGCTTAAGGGGACGCTAGCACAAACGCGACACTACCTTAATGTTGCCGCACTATCCAGCCGTCTCAACAGGAATTTTTACGGCGTCTATTTGAGCCTAGTTAATTTTTCCTGATCAGTAAAGATGAACCGCATTGCATTCCCAGCAAGCCAAAGACTGAGTTTAGCAAGTTTGGTGCAGAAGAAAAAGAAGAAAGTGATTATGTGACGACGACGACGACATATTTGAATCCCCTTTAAAAGGGGCGGTGACAAATATTCACATAGCCCGCTTGAGCCAATCAGGTATGCTATGCATGCTGATACCAATTCGTGGCAAAAAACAGCGCGAATAACGGGACAAGGAACACAAGACAGGACGAACGCTGGTATGCTATGCATGCTGTTCAGTCTAGCATTTTGCCTAGTTTATTCCAGAACATTTACAGCGTCACAACAGCCCATATACGAGAATATATTTTGAAATCCAAGACGTGCGTCACACTGACGAACCGGTCCCCGCTGGAGCGCCGGCTATAAACTCCAAAAATGGAAGTTGCGCCTACATTTCAATGCAAAGCCACTCTTGGCGTGTTCCACGCAGCTTTCTGTAACGACTTTCTGGCTACTATCTTGCTGTTTTCGTGGGCGATCCCGAATATCGCGCAGTCTAAAAAATGTGGGCCGATCCCTAAGGTTATGTAGTCTAAAAATATTGGCCGATCCCAAAGGTTCTGCACTCCAATAACGCGGACCTATCCCAAAGGTAGCGTTGTCTAAAAAATGTGGGCCGTTTCCGTCGGTATGTGCCATGGCGTATGTGCCCATGGGTATCTTCGCTGAACCTCGTTGCCGCCAACTTGGTCCACTGGATATAACAACAACAACAACAAGGAACAAGAAACAAGCGGCAGATCCGCGCTATTGCTCAGATTTCGCTTGAGGCATTGTGCGCACCATACAGACAGAGATAGATGTCGTGGTGTTTGTGTATATATTGAAGACTCCACAACGAGCAGTAATGCTGCGGACGAGGACAACGTTGCGTGCAGCGCAAAGAAGTTGTTCTTTGGAAGAGGGCGATGTGAAAGCTTGCTGTTAATTGTGGCAGTAATGAATTCAGAGCGGCAGGAATCGCTGAAGTCTGTTAACTCTTTTTTTTTTTTTTTTTTAATCGTGACAGGGTTTTCTCCGACCGTTGACACAAGTCTGCATCGCTCCTTCGGAGCACTTTTTCCACCACTTGAGAGAGAGAGAGAGAGAGAGAGAGAGAAACGTGGTAGGAAAGGCAGGGAGGTTAACCCAAAAATATTCTGGTTTTCTACCCTGCACTGGGGGAAGGGGGAGGGGATATGAAAGGCGGAAAGAATAGGGAAGAGAAAAAGCAGTCACGAAAAAAAAATACGAGGAATAAAAAAAAAAAAAGTCCACCGCTTGAAGGTCGTTCAACGTGTTGGGACATACCTCCAGCACACTAGTCACGGTGTTGCGGAGAGGACTGGCCAAATTGTATGCCTGCATGCACCATGAACAGGTCTTACAACTGCGCAGTAAAACTAGTCACCTTGCGATAGGCTGTGTGTGTAAGTGTCATGAGCTGCGTTTCAGTCTTTTTTTCTCTCCTGTTACTCATTCGTACTACTGAACACTAACCCGCAGGGAATTTTCGTGCGCGGCGCGCTACAAAAACAGAATAACATAATGTGTGTAGGCGGGAGCGAACGCATTTGGAAATGCTGTTTCCTTCGAGCAAACGCAGGTGATTCCGCGCATCCGCATTCTCGTACTATATATATTAGAAGGACAATGTTATAGAATTGTTTTTATATATATGGCATCCCAGCTAACGTTAGCCAAGCCGTTAAAAGAAAGAAAAATATTTAACGACGCGATACAATAGATTATAAGGCCTATACGACGTTCGCTTGTCAAAGGTCTGATGACCGAACACCTTAGGCCATGTAAACTTATCAGGAAGGAGTAGCCGTCAATCGGCACACGGTGTAATTCTCACTTCAATAGTGACAAAACGAGAAAAAGAAAATTGTGTAGCTGCTGTCGAAAGCAGAGCTTGTAACATAAAGCAGCGAATGTCGACCTATGGTGTTCGGACGTCGTCAGAGTCAGACCTTTGATAACCGAACATCGTAGGTGTTATAATGGCCCCTTGCACCGTGCTTTCTTTTTATCCTTTTTTTTCTTCTTTTAACTGCTTCGATAACGTTAACTAAGACACACGGTACACTTTCCGGCACTACCGCAAACAATGTGACGTGGATCGAGCAGAATTTAACGTATGTTCTCGTTCTCCTCGGGGATTTTAGGGCCCCAAACATCCTGCTCACAGCCAGGCGCTGGCACGGCAGGCCCGAGTACAATTTCGTCACTCGCCGGGTTCACAGCCCACGGCCGTCGAAAGCCGCACGTCGAGAAGCGGTGCAATTGCTTGAGCGTTTCCGAGAGGGCAGCCGCGTATACTCGGCTAGCTTAATTATAGTATAATGCGCTTGGTGCACTCCTGCGGGACACACCGTTTTTAAGAACCGGTGAAGAAAGTGCACCGTGTGGCACTGAGCTCAACAATGTGATATATATATATATATATATACGGTGTCACAGTGGCACATATTCATTGTGGAAGATTGGGCAATATTAAGGAATAACCACATACCCAGCGGCACACACCGCATGGCTATATAAATAAAAAAATCAAGGCCTGTGTGGTATATGTGCGCCCGCAGCCATTCTCTTCTGCGCATTCACGTATGTGGAGCCACGTAACCCTCTCATACACCGAACTCCAGTGCTCCTGTGCTCCTTTCACTCGTTATTCTTCGTGTAAACTTATCAGAAAGGAGTAGCCGTCAATTCACACACGGTGTAATTCTCGCTTCAATAGGAACAAAAATAAAAGAAAAAAGTGAGTGAAAATGATGTAGCTGCTGTCGAAAGCAGAGTTTGTAATATGAATCAGCGAATGTATAGATGGGACGCCACTAATATACACTCAGCAGAAAATCCATCTCGCGGTGCTTTTTTTAACAGTGAAGCTGTGTTTAGGCTAGCCGTAAGAAGTGCGCGTTCCACGAAATTATCATCATCAGCATTAGCTCGAGCGTCGTCGTCTTCTTCCGCAGCTGGCTCTCGGAGGTGCTGCTCGGTTAGCGCTCGTACTCGTGCTCGGCCCGCGCTCGTGCCACTGCCCCCGCGTCCGTCGTCGTCGTCTTCTTCCACAGCTGGCTGCGCGGCCGCTAATCATTCCAGCGTGCAATTTCACTTCTCTTCTGTCGTCGTAATGGGGAGGCAAAGCTTGCACTAGGCCGCGCAAAGCTCGAGACACAACGAAGCTGCGTCTCCTGGTATAGTAGCTTGCGACTCCTGGTAGTAGCTAGGTTGAACTTGGCTATGTCGACGTTGAACTTGGTTGTATCTAGGTTGAACTTGATAGCAGTAGGTTCGGCCTTGGCTATGCCTGAGTTGAGCTGGGTTATGCCATGTATCTCTTAGGTTATGACGCAATCGATCGGCCAGCTTCGCTGTGTCTCGAGCTTTGCGCGGCCTAGTGCAAGCTTTGCCTTCTTTTTTTTTTTAGGGGTGTGCAAATATTCGAAACCTTCGAATAACGAATCGAATAGTGTCCTATTCAATTCAGTCTTTGAATCGAATAGTCACAATTTGTAATCAACTGCGCCCAAATGAACATAAAATTGGAGCTAAAGTACGGTAAATTCTCACCCCCGCGGGCATAGTATAGACATAAACCATGAGAACTTGCGTAGTGGAGCAGGCTATGCCACTTTTTAGGCAGCCATACTTTACAGGATGCAGAACTATCATTCGCACTCTGTGAATAGCCGTGCGCATGCGAATAAACTACTTATTTGCTTCTATTGCTCCATTTGTGCTTTTAGTAAACAGCGCTTCAGAACGTACCATGTAATGAAAGAAACTTGCTAACTTTAAGAATACTGGGGTGTGAATATCGTGTAACGGCGGTTCAGTATTAGAAAGGTATTCGATATTCGATTTGATTCGATTCGCTCCGGCACTATTCGATTCGGTGTCAAAAAATCACTATTGGCACACCCCTACTTTTTTTTCCCCTCTCCTTTTGCTGCTTTTATCGCAACGACCCAGGTGAAAGCTCAGTCGTCATGCGAGGCTAGTGCTGCTGCTGCTGCTCACAGTGCGGAAGTTGAAGTGCGCTGCTCGTAAACATGGCGCAGCTGTTCTCGCGAAGCCCGCAGTTCTCGCTGTTTCGGCATTGTTCGCACACGTGGATTCATTGTCACTGATGCCGCGGAAACTGGAGCAGCTACGCACAACGCGCGCACTGTAATCGGCCCGCGAGCCGCAAAGCGTCATCTTTGAAATACGATCCCTGCGTGCAGATTACGACGCGGTGCATGCGCATGCACCTGCACCATGCCCGCGCAGCCAGCCGTATGCAGAGTGTACAGCGCGAGGGCAATACGAGATGATACCAAAATGCAAAACATATGACGCAAGGAAGCGCCCGAGCTTCCGACTATTTATTTAAAACGACTCTCTCGATCCACTCAAATGTTTTCATTTCGCTCAGCATGCGCGACTGTATACGCTCCGTCTCAACTAAGTCCGTGCAGTACAGAGAAACCTAATGTAGGCCGCGTCAGGCAACCAGAAAACAAAACCGTGCAGAAGTGTTCCTCCCATTGTCCGCCTTCTAATCACACTTCGCGCGATGCAGACTGAATAAAAGCGTCATAAAAGGGATTAGTAAGGCACAATAGGCAAGCCCCTCTCAGGAACACTGGACGAAAGTTGTTATAGAGCGGCATGATGCGACGAGCCCTAGCCTTCGTCACATGCACTGCACAGAGTTGGTGGGGCGGAGAGAAATTGAGAGAGAAAAGAAGGAAAGGCAGGGAGGTTAAACAAGTTCTCGCCCGGTTGGCTACCCTACGCGTGAGGAAGGAGGGAAGAAAGAAGGAGAGAAGTAAGCATGCAGATCCAACGCACAAGTTGAAATATGTGTGAAGCGAAGCTTTGGCGAAGCGATTAATTGAGTGATTTACAACTAACGGCGATGAGTACGATTTCGTTTACTTTCATCCTATGCAACACGTAGTCACATGCCATGTTTATGTTACCTTGTGTCACCTCTTGGTGTCACAGTGGCGCATATTCATTGTGAAAGATTGGGCAAGAATAATCACATACCCAGCGGCTCATCATCATCATCAGCCTATATTTATGTCCACTGCAGGACCAATGCCTCTCCCTGCGATCTCCAATTACCCCTGTCTTGCGCTAGCTGATTCCAATTTTGCGCCTGCAAACTTCCGAACTTCATCACTCCACCTAGTTTTTCTGCCGTCCTCGACTGCGCTTCCCTTCTCTTGGTATCCATTCTGTAACTCTAATGGTCCACCGGTTATCCATCATACGCATTACGTGGCCTGCCCAGCTCCATTTCTTCCGCTTAATGTCAACTAGAATATCGGCTATCCCCGTTTGTTCTCTGATCCACACCGCTCTCTTCCCGTCTCTTAACGTTAGGCCTAACATTTTTCGTTCCATCGCTCTTTGTGCGGTCCTTAACATGTTCTCAAGCTTCTTTGTTAACCTCCAAGTTTCTGCCCCATATTTTAGCACCGGTAGAATGCAATGATTGTACACAGTGCCAGCGGCACGTGCCGCATGGCTATATATATATATATATATATATATATATATATATATATATATATATATACATATAAATCAAAAGAAATCAAGTAAACCAATGAATTCATGAAGTATATAATGCGCTATTTCATTAACAGGTCGTTGTGCTTTAGATAAACCTGCGAGTCGACAATATATATTCAGGAATTTTTTTTTTTTTGTTACGCAAGACAGGGAGGTGCGCTCACTTAAACTCCTTTTTCGGCCAGCATACAAGGGTTATACAAGCCTGTTCGGTGGTACTTTCACTAGACGAGCATAGAACCATCGTATACAGGGTGGACATCAAGCGGAAGAAATGGAGCTGGGCTGGCCATGTAATGCGGAGGATGGATAACCGGTGGACCATTAGAGTTACAGAATGGATACCAAGAGAAGGGAAGCGCAGTCGAGGACTGCAGAAAACTAGGTGGGGCGATGAAGCTAGGAAATTTGCAGGCGCAAGTTGGAATCAGCTAGCGCAAGACAAGGGTAATTGGAGATCACAGGGAGAGGCCTTCGTCCTGCAGTGGACATAAATATAGGTTGATGATGATGATGATGATACAGGGTGTCCAAGCTAACTTTATCCAGAGTTTTAAAATATGCCGATGCACTCTAAGACGACGCGACCAAATGCACGTTGCTGACTATTGTGTAAGTCACACTATTTTTCGTATTCTGCTTAATTGCATAATTAGTACCTTATCGGAATGGCCCCAAGTTCAGATTGTGAAACTTGCGGGTGCAAAGAGACGATGGCGCCTCTTCTGTGTGAACGTCGTCGGTTTAATGCACAAAGGAAAGTCCTCAGCGCCACGCTCGACAAGATTGACAGCCGTCCCCTTACGGAAGCCAGAATTCTCGGTCCCTGGTCCCAGCCGACGTCGGCACGAACTGCTTTAAAAGCGCTAGTACGCTTTTTAAAAGAGACTGGACTTATTGAAAAACTATAAAATGTGCGAATTTATTAATTTTTTTCTATCTTCTCTCGTTTTCTTATCTTTTCTGCCCTTACCCCATCCCCCTGTGTAGAGTAGCCAACCGGACACTTAACCTGGTTAACCTCTCTGCCTTTAACCTCTCATTTTCCTTCCTTCCTTCCTAGTCAAGATTAATTAGCCAACTTCTGAAGCAACGAAGTTGGGCAAAAAATTCCAATTAGAAAATTGTAGAACGTTTTGCAAGACGTCCTATTAAACAGTTGTAACTTTGTTTCTATTAAGCATTACTTTTTTTTTCGCTTACTATAAAGATGCCCGCGGAATACAAAAAAAAAAAAAAGACCACGTGACATGTCCGCTTGCGCACCGTGATTGCAGTGCTCCCAAACGTTCACCGTACAAACGACCATAGCATTTAGCCGCGAGTGCTTCCGCTTAAAAGGCGTCAGGGCAGCGACGCAGGCGTTGGCTGTGCTATTTACCCCAGCAACCGTTATAGCTCGCGCTGCGGTAACGGTTGCCTCGAGCCTCGAGCGGCCAGTCGCGCGGCAATATTGCGTGTATTCGCGTGCTTCGGTCACGCTCGTAACAACACTTTTATCTAGCACGTATTGAGCAACAGAAAGTTGTATCGGAAGTTTTTCATGTTGCTCCTCCCCCACCAGCAACCTTCGGTCCTCCCTTTTGTTAATAAAAGAATTCATTCATTAATGTTGCTCTACAATTTTCTCATAGCCGCTTTTCATCTAATTATAATATTCGAGAAGTTGATTAATTAATTAAGACTAGTTGTGTAATGAGGCGGAATGCGAAAAATAATACGAATATCTCCGAACGACGGCAAACAACATTATCTTCGCTCTGTCCAGCTACGTGTCATTTGCATGTTTTTGAAGTCTGCCTAAAGTTACGTGGGACACACGTGTATAAGCCACACCAAACTCAGGAGGGTAGACAAGAAAAGTGCCGCCTTAAAAATCATTGTGCGTGTACACGCAGATGAATGTTCCCTCACGTGTACAGCCATAAGTACTCGTCAAGTACGGTTTTCTTACGGAAGCGAATTAACGCTTTGGTGGCCTTGTGCATACCAGAGGTGTGCGGCCAAGGTCCGAGGACCTTTGCTTCCGAGAAAGGTCGGTCGTCTGCGCGGCGGAGACCTATTTGTACGCAGAGCATACCGCTGAGAGTCGTAGCTTGGTTAGTGGAACATAATGTGCTCTATGTGAAAAGACTACCTTAGGGATGCATTTCAGTGCCGCCATTCTGGGCTATAATTTTCTGTCGGTAACAAGCAAATGCGCGGTGCTCTACTGAAGTTCATGTGCATGAAAATGGTTGCACAGGTGCGTTCGGTGTTTCATGACCATGTTAATTTGACGTCACTGCAGTTCTCTAAGCATCGTGTGTTTCTTTTATTTTTCTCAACTGCCCTCTCTTCCGAAGACCTTCGTTCCCCCTGCTTCCGTGCACCTGCGTAGTAACATGCTGGCAAGCGTCAGCTCGCATTAACCTCGCTTTCCTTCTTTCCTGTTTCTTTTTTTATTTTTTTACATAGTTATACGGGTGTCTCCAGCACCTGGCGGTCGCGTACACTAAACAGCAAACTCTTGTTTAAACTTTTCTAAGCAAACTTGTGTGTTAGGCAGCGCTTGCGATAATGCCCAACGGTTGTACGAAATCAAACTGATTTTATTCGAGGCGCTCTATTTGCATACGGTATACATCAACTTACACCTTGTATAATATGTCATAAGCTTCTCAAAAGGTGCAAGAGAGCATGCCGAAGTGTTTCGATCGGTTTCTTTCAAGCAGTGTGCGACTTCAAGGAGAAGGAAACTTGTCGTACACAACGAACTCACATCAAAACAATAATAAATAACTCAGCAAGAGCTAAATCTTTAATATCCTGTTTATTTTCATATATATACAATGTCCATCGTAGCGCGGCCATCGTAGTTACAAATCGAAGTCTTGACGTCGTATTCAACAGCTGAAAACCGCAAACACTGAGCCACGGCCGCTGGTAGAGTCATGGTACAAATAGTTGCCGTGCACTATTTCTATACAACACTAAAAAGACATAGTGACATCGCGAATTCTCAGGCATATCATTTTTCGTTATTTACCCTCCTTCTTGCCTAGCTGTAGCGTTTCCGTCTTGAATGTCCCAATGCCCAAGCACAGAAATATATCTAAACGCGCTCTTCTAGCGCGCGAACTCAGCGGATTTCGATAGTTTCACTCCATCGCTCTTTCCGCGTGTCTCTTTAACGGCAGCGTGAGGTCAGCTTGAGCAACGTAACGTTTACACCTCTCCGTACGACGACATACAGTCTCCACACAGGCGCATTGCGCGAACAATCGCCACCCCGTATCGAGTTCCACCCCGCGGTTATAACCCCGCTTGCGTAAAAGAGATAAACGTTCCAAGCCCCGTTGGGTCAACGCTATACGCCCACGGCGCGCATCTGCCGGAGGCGGCCCGCCGGCTTTGGTCGGCTACGAGCGGCACCAGCTGCACGTGCCGAGGCAAGCACGTGCATCCGACCCATCGCCTCTGCTTTATGCGCACCGCACTCCACTTTTTCCCATCGGAAGGAGGGGACCGAAAGGGGCTAAGCTGCGCCAGCGAAAACGGCCCTCAGCAGTGCGTGGCGCTATGCTCCTCGCGAGCACCAAATCGCAGCCAGAGAGAACAGCGGCGGGGCCCGCGTGTGGCACGCGCCAGTTCCGTCTCTTTCTGCCGTCTTTTATTCTGCCCTCCTCCTCCTCCTCCCGTGTGTTGCGGCTGCTGAGGCAAGCGGCTCAACGAGTGCGTGTTGTCTGCCGACGTCCCCTCACTCTCCGCACGCGAGCGGCGTTCTTAATTTCCCTTCACCTTCGCCGCCGCCGCCGCCGAGCCATCGCCGTGCCTCTCTTCCTTCTTTCGGCGCGCGCGAGCGGCGGACTTCTCTCCGAGCGCGCAGCCTCCGGGCATCCCTCCTCCCGAGCCTCCCGGGTGAAGGATGTCGATCGCTCAAGCGGCGCGCCTGTCGAGAGCGAGGGAAGGACGCCGCGGGTTGAGGGAGGGTGAGAGTGCGTGAGTATATTGCACCGTTGAGCGAAGAGAGAAAGAGAGGGGGGGGTGCAGTCCGTGAGGACTGTAAGGACAGAGAGAGGGCAAGGTTGAACCCCCCCCCCTCCCCTCAATAGGAAGGAGAGATCGCGGAGAGGAGTGTAAAATGAAGCCAGTGTGGCTAGTGAGCGGAACGCGCTCTTCGCCACGGCAGAGGGAGAGAGAGAAAGCGAAAGCTCGGCCAGGTTTTTGCCACCCCGTCCAAATATGGTCGCGGAGCAAACGAGAGGGGGGGGGGGGGGGGCGTAGAGGAGGAAGGGAGAGGACGGAGGTATAGGGACCGGGACGGGATTTGTGGTGGTGGCCGGAGCTGGGGCCACGCGCCTCACGGCAGCCCCCAACGGTGTTTTCTCTCACTTTTTTTTTTTCTTGTCCGTTTTTTTTTTTTTTTTGTCCTTTTTCTTCCGCCTTGTTCCCCGCCCCCGCATCTGCTGAAACATACGGTTTTCACCAGCCTTCCTGCTG
The DNA here is from genome assembly GCF_013339745.2 of Dermacentor silvarum. NCBI lineage: Eukaryota > Metazoa > Arthropoda > Arachnida > Ixodida > Ixodidae > Dermacentor > Dermacentor silvarum. Next base: position 211,686,444 of record NC_051155.1, on the reverse strand, counting down.
AGGTCTCACTGTCGGGGAACGCTGTTGCTTCTTTCGCTGCCCCGCCACCGGCCGAAACCCCCACTCCCACCGCGTCGCCGCGACGGCCAGCCTTGCGATCCCCGTCATTCCATCACTGCGCGTCGGGGCAGCTGGGAGAAGAAAGAAGCTTAACGCTGACCCTTACACAACGAATACCAAACGAACTGGTTGAAAGAATCTGTCTGACTTCTTGGTGCGACAGAACACACGCGATAGAAAGGCGAGCACGCGCACGACACCCTTGTGTTTGCGTGTGTGTCATCTTATTTCTGTCCTGCGTGATCTGTACCTCTAAAAGGTTAAGAAGGATTACCTACTAACCCGAGCCGTTAAGCAACTGAGTTGTATTTCAAACTGCTCTTGAAGTTTTCGGTGGACATATATAGCGCAATGCTAGCTGTTTACGCAGAGTTGTAGTGGTTCTTCTCCTTCATCCGCTTCCTCTTTTTCTTTTCTTCCTCTTCTACATAAAAAATCGCGGTGCGCGTTTTTTTTTTTCTTTTTTTATGGCAATAGATTTTTACACGTTTTATTATTTTCCAGCCTCCACGTTTTGAGACGATAGCGCAGTTCTCGGTTCTAAATTTTAACCCGTGCGCACTTCGCCTACAACGATATTTCCGTGGTCCAAAAAACTTTTGTCCGCTACTGTGTGTTTTGGCCAAACCAAAACAAACACTTCACAGTGTTTGTTTAGTGCAGTCTTCTTAATGTTCATTTATCGTGATTTCTACGTCAAATTTCTTACTGCCGCAGAACTGGAGTGTGACACGGTGAACACTTCCAATGCGGCATGATCGGCGTGGGCAGAGCGCGTGGACAGCTCACGCTCAGCACCGCGCACCACCAACACCCATTTCAGGGACCCTACCTCCGTATTAGTCTTGCTTGATGAATGCTGGTCCCAGCAGCAAAGTGCAGTGGCCCTTCACTCCAGCAATTCTCATTGATTGGTTGATTGATTGATTGATTGATTGATTGATTGATTGATTGATTGATTGATTGATTGATTGATTGAAATTTTCTCTCATAGCCTAATTGCAGCCTCAATTGAGGTTTGAAACCCACACGATTCTTCTTTCCAGATCTTTCACTTACTTTCCGCCACGCTTACAAATTTTTGCGGTCGCGTCAATTCAGATGACAGACTCGTAAATGGCCACGTGCGTTGTCATCAGCGCATTGACGCGCGTTGCCTGTTGAGCAATGTCATGCACTTGGAACGCGGATAGCAATTTCAGTGCTAGACGTTTAATGAAAAGATGGACATCCTTTTAGGGGCACAAAGGCATATTCATACGCTTGCGTATCCTTGCAGTCTCGCATGCAGTCGCCGGCGCTGGCTCGCCACTGTTCACGCGAGACAGCTTTCGCAGAATTATAAGTAATCATTTGTGTTATTGTCGTTCTTATGCGTGAATTTCTGTGTAAATCTGCCGTTGCTGCTTTTTCACGCTCCACATGACCATCCAATAATGTCCGCACTGAACCATACTTCAAGGATCGCACCTTGAGCTACGACATGTCCTTGGATTGGGGGCTATATACATATAGTGTCGCATGTGTTTACTGCACTACGAAGACGCTTTTAACTGTGCTGCGGAACCTGGTTTCAACTAGACGCTTTAATTCTACATTTTTCTGTGTTCTGGTGTGTTTTGTGCACCTCATGTGTCCGTCATGTGCCCTGTGCGTACCATTTCATTTCTCATCGTTCGCATCTGGAGCTACGTGCTAGAAGTGTTCGCCAGGCAAAGCTCTCAGGTTTTCATTAAATTATCTCTCTCTCTCTCTCTCTCTCTCTATATATATATATATATATATATATATATATATATATATAATCTCTCTCTTTCTTTCTCTCTCTCTCGTACTGTATTGGTATTGAACGGTGACATAAAATTCGAAATTACGCAAATTGTGGCTCCCTCTTTCGCAAACCAAAAGGATGACTTTGAACGAGAAAGCACGTGCGTATCCATTCCTTGCTGCTGCTGCAAAATGCAAGAACGCCCGTGTGCTTGCGTTGTAGTGCACGTTAAAGAACCCCAGGTGGTCAAATTTTATCCGGAGCCCTCCACTGCGGATGTGCCTCATAATCAGAACTGGTTTTGGCACGTAAAACCCGAGAAAGAAGAAGAAAAAGAAGAAGTATGCCCCATGGAGTACTACAACTACAGACTCCACAATGTAGAGATTTCGCGCACCTTAACTGCCGCGTAAAGTACTCTGCAGTAAAATCGATAGTTAGACGCTAATTCGCCTGGTCGGGAGGAGGCATAATGAAAGAAAACAGTGAAACGCCGTCCAAAAATGAAAAGGTCTGAAAAACGTTAAGACATTTCGGCTTCCACGGTGAAACGCCGTCCAAAAATGAAAAGGTAGGCGTTTGGACGGCGTTTCATTGTTTCCTTTCAAATTACTTTGCACTGTACAACATTTTTAGTGATGTGGGGGCACGTGCAGCTTCCCCGCAAGGTATGGGCAGCAATGTTATAGGTAACACGGCTTCTGGGTAATTCTCTTACGCTTTCGTAAAGCTCCTGATTGACATTCACGCTATCTACCGTATACTGCCGACACTTTTATTCAATCACAGGTATACAATAGGAAAGGTTTGAGTGAACTCGTGTGCGAGATGACAACTAAGTGTTACTGCATGAAGGTGAGCAGTCACACGTGGCAATGGAAGCGAGTGTTTACATGCGCAGCGAAGTAAACTGCAACTGCGTAAAGCATTTCTTGCGAGTGTAGTTAGACACTGGATAATTAGTCGTTCATCACATCAGTATAATTTACGGCAATTCATTTTGACTGCCCGCTCCTCACCCGCTCCTCCGCCTTGTAGAGCCAGTTCATGCGCTCATCAAAGGTTTGCGTACAATGCGAGAAGCTTTGCATTCACTGCTGTTTTCTGCCATCCTAAAATGTATTTCATAGGCGGAACAAAGGACAGCCTTATAGCTGGTGTAGGATTCCTGTCATACTACAGTTAATTCATCCTGGACGATTCCTGAAAACAACGAGATTTCTTCTATGTTCGCATTAATTAAAGACCCTAGAAATACCTGGAAGTTAGATTATGATAGCCGACGCTTTAATACATAAAACAATGGTTCGAATCCGCAAGTACGCGAGACCGCATATATATGGAACGTATAGAGTAACTAAGTTCTTTTTTTTTTTCGCCATGTTAACGTTCGTCATCAACGTGCCTCTAATTGCCACCCGCATAGCGAACGCTGCTCAGTACCGCAGATTTTTTTTCCCCCCCATTTTTCTGCCTAACCTTCCTAGAAGTCGCTCCGGCAGTAGTGCGATGTATCCGTCCGACTGCTGGCGCCGAATGCGCCACCGATAGTGCAGTTCAACGGACTCTGAGCACGCACCAGGAACGTTGGCTTGGCTCGGCTACACGCGCGTGGCGTGGCGCCGGCTGTGACTTCGCTGCGCTGGCGGCGAGGTTGCCAAGATCCTCCATCGATGTCCACGTCGTCTGCTAGCTGCGCGGCGGCGCAGACGATGCGCCGTCGCCAGGTGACGCAGAAAGCGCGCAACTCTGGCAACGTCGGCGCCAACACTGACCAACCACGCCAACCTTAAAACTTCTTGCGTGGCACTTAACGCCGCTGCTCCCTTGCGACTTCCACCTACCTCTTCTCATCTCCCTTCTTTATCATTATTTTTTCTCGCTTGATCCCCTCGGCAAGCAAAGGGGCCCTCGTCGTCTTGTTCTTTACTGTCTGTGTTCATTTTATTTTTTTTCTTTCGCTTAGCTAGTAAGTTTCGACGGACGGACCCGCCATCGCTCCCTCGAGCATCACACGCCATGAGCGGCTAAATTTAGCGTTCCGACCCCGGGCCGCGGCGGCGGGCGGCCAGCAAGCGGCAAACTTCTGCGGCGCGGTCTGAACCCCGTGCAGCCAAGCAAGAGACTCCGCAGCGCTCGGGCAAAGCGAGGGGGTACACTTGAAGTTCCTTCTCGCCCCCCAGCTCACCGCCTTTTGCAACCTTCGACGCCCTCCTCCTCTTCCTCGCACGCGGGCCTTGCACCACGGCAGCACAGGCCTCGATCTTTGTCTTCTCGCTCTTTCTCGCTTTCTCTCGTGGTGCGGTTACACGGTTCTGCCGTGGCAGCGCTGCCACCACCGCGAGGCCTTCGAGCGCCGACGGCGCGGCTCCGTCAGTCTTTCGAACTCCGGGTTGGCACGCCACGAGTCACTGTTCTCTGTTCGACCCCCCGATGCCAGCCCCCGTGGCCCCTTGATTTTGCCGCGCACGCAGCCTTTATACAATGGACGCTCTTTTCATCTGCGCTTCAGTTTCTTCGTCTGTCGAGAACCCTGACACGCACGCGAGGACTTCGACAAGCGGGACGGGCGCTCGTCGCGGTGTTCTATAGCGTCACGCGCCCACGTGACTATATCTTTTTTTTTTTTTTTTCAAGTGAAGCTTTGTATGTCTAGGCGAAATCGCCTGTGCACAGAAAACTATCATCATCAGCATTGGCTAGAGCGTCGTCGTATTCTTCCGCAGCTGGCTCGTTGGCGCCCCTCGGGTTGCGCTCGTGCTCGTGCTCGGCACGCGCTCGTGCCCCTGCTCCCGCGTTCGTCGTCGTCGTCTTCTTCCACAGCTGGCTGCGTTGCCGCTCATCATTCTAGCGTCGAATTTCACTTCTCTTCCGTCGTCGTAATGGGGAGCCCGCGTTTACGGGGGTATGAGCCGTTGCTTAAGGGGGTGTGAGCCATTCACTGTCTTACGTTTCTGGTACGGGCGAGCGAATGCTGTTAACCACGCCGCCGAGCAAACTCGAGACATCGAACGCAAGCGACAACGGCAGACTGCGGGCATACCGCACGTGACGTCGTTCTCTCCGTCGCAGCCGAACGTGTGTGTAACCTCATAATTGAGAAATACGTTAATGAACCGTCGGCGTTAACCCAGTGATAAACACCGGGGCCACACGTTTCAGCTTCGCTGGTTAATCCTCTTCACGGAGCGGAAGGGCCGACGAAGTTTTTTAAGATTGTTATCTTTTCTTTTTTTTTTTTTTTTTTTTCTTTCTTGGTTTGAATGGTTCGAGGCAGTCTGATGAGACGGGTGACACTCGTTTACGCTCTGTATGCACACCGCAGTCATAACCACTATATCTTTCCTACGACGTGACCGGACCTTTTTGGGTCGGATACCTTGCAAGGCTTGTTACGTCTACTGAATGAACATAGAGCATAGAAACGCGGAAGTCTGTTGCGTTTGCGAAGCGAGTAGGGATGCAGGGACGAGCGTTGGCGTGTTGTTCGCAGGAAACACGTAGCGGTGTGCTATGCCTGCAAGTTTGTAGCCACTATCTCCAATTGACTAACGCAGACCGTACTTGCGGAGCCTAGCTATAGATGACCGGGTAGCGAACAGGGCAGTTAACCTTAAAACGAAAGTTATAAAGCACGGTTTATAATATTTCGAAGAGAGAGAGAGAGAGATAAATGAGATGCGAAAGACGGGAAGGTTAACCAGAGAATAGATATCCAGTTTGCTACATTGCACTGGGGAAGGGTTAAGGGGAGACAGAAGGGTTAAAAAAAAGAATCCGCCAGGTATAGACTAAAAAACGAGAACGAGAGAAAAGAAACCCACACACGCATAACGCACCAGCAACGGAAACTCAAGGTTGCTTAAGGAATCTGGCTGATGAATGTATAATGAAAGAATGCTATGATAGGCTTAATTGCGTCTTTCTGTTGATGTTCATAGCCTAGCTGCACTCGGGTAGTTTCGAAAGAACCTACCTGCTCAACATGATCACCATTTCCCCCTGTGAAAAGGTGACGGAAGAAATCAATGCAGGTGTACAGAACGATTCTGTTGGCGTACCTGAATCGCTGGCTTTCTTATCTAACACCAACGCGTACTCCCAATCTGGAGTTCGGTTCACGTGATCCCTTGACACCTGGGATTTTTGTTTACAAATGATGTGTCAAACTCGAGACATTGCAAGAGTGAGTACAAAAAAGGGAGACAATACATGAAGAAACACCAACGAATTAAATGGTTGGGCAATTTCTTCGCAAACTCGGGAGGTGATAGCTTCCGCAGGGAACCACCTATATAGGTTGTTCCATACTTCAATTGTGAGTGGAAAAAGATGAGAACCTGAAACAATCCAGGTGACACTTGAAATGATGAATGCTAAGCGCGTCTGTTCTATATATATATATATATATATATATATATATATATATATATATATATATATATATATAGGTAGAACGTGCACAATTTGTGCAGCATGAAGGTGAGAATTTACGATCATATTGATTGAAAATGAACCGCACTGCCTACTTTTGGCCAGATTCGAGACTACATACGCCGGGTGCACAACGAAGTGACAAAACAACTGACGCGTATTCAAGAACACGCCTCATAAGAGATTTATACGCTGCTAGTTGAGTCACCGTATGCACTAAACAAATTGAGCTTACTCCTGCTGTACGAGAGATACAGTAGCCACGTACACGTCTATACTGACGGATTGACACCATCGACCAGTTCAGAGGTGCTGTGTTTATACCGACGAGAGGAATAACACTGTGATTCAAGACGTCACATGTCCCCGATGTCCACGGCTGCAGAACTCACAGTTCTGCGCAGTGCACTTCAATTCATTGACTCGGAGAGCCCTGGTACACGGGCCGTGTTTTCCGACTCGAGAGCGGCCTTGCACAGTATGCAGTCAGTTCTCCTACGTGGAGCTCACGAACAGCTAACGTACGAAATGAAGCTAACGTCAAGCTTCACCACGACTTCAAATAGAAAGGCCACGAAATTATTTTCCAGTGGCTACCTGGCCAATGCGGAATCAGTGGAAATGATCACGCTTACAAAGCTGCCCTTGAGTCACAACAAGAACAACACAGCGTGCCCATTCCTCGTTCCAGGTCAGATGCTGCAATGCAGCTTCGTCACAGCTGGCACTCTAGCTCTCTTTAACAGAGTGGAACACCCCAAATATAAGGCGCACCAGGTTACACGAACTGAATCCTTTGCTCCAACTTCGACCTCCACCCGGCCTTCACCGACGTGAGACATCGATTCCTATACCGGCTGTGGTTGGGAGTCGCTTTCACGAAGGCGTACACTACTTTGATTGGAATGACCGACAGTGCTGCGTGCTACGTCTGCGGCGGGGTAGAGAACACCGAACACTTATTGTGTCACTGCGATCTATTTCAGTCGGAAAGACAAACATTATCTATCGCATTGCGCGACTAGACCACCGGCCGTTGTCCGTGCAGGTGCTGCTTGAAGACGCACCGTCTCCATGGCTCGTCGGCCCACAAGGCTGTGAAGGCAATTTTGTCTTTCTTGAGGACGACTGGCCTATGTGAACGCCTTTGACTTGCTCGGGTCCTCCGTGTGCGTGCGCGAGCTCACCGTGTCCTTCCTCCCCCCCCCCCCCCTCCTCTCTCTATCTCATCTATCTATTCCCTCTTTCCCGTCCCCCAGAGTAGGGTAGCCAACCAGACGCATTTCTGGTTAACATCCCTGCCTTCTCTCTCTCTCTTTCCTCCTCCTCCTAGTTTACGTTCCTTAGTTGCGTCTTTAGAGTTCGCTTTAAGTAACCCAATTTTCCAAGTGATTCTGAATATACTGAGTCAACATGTTTGTGTCATTTCAGGTCGGGGGAAAATGTTGCGCCAAGATATTTGAACTGACTGACGCAGTCTGAGCTGTGTTAAGAACTTCCATATGCGAATGTCAATGGTTGCTTTTTTTTTTTTTTTTTTGTAATATATCTTTACTGCGTTCAAGTGGATTTCCATCTGCCACGTCTTGCTCCACTCACAGAAAGACAGTTGTTGCCGCTGTTGCCAGATTTTAATTTATCCGTATCTCTAAGCAAACTTCTATTTCTCTTGTAAGTGAAATGGAGTAGTCGGTTGTCCACTGCCAACAACCTCTCAAGTTTGACCCCATTTAACCCTACCTACCTGCTATGCTAGAAGCGCCTTAGTAGCCATAGGGACCATAGTAGCGTGCAGTGTGGAGGCAGCACACCGCCACGGTTCAAAAATGCCCCTCAGCTCCAGACACGTGTCGTGGCGCACCGTTAGTGTCATTTAAAACAACCCTCGGGAATGTAACGCGTCTGAAAATGCAAACGCTTCATGTGAAGCTTCATAATGAAGCTTTACAAGTTCATGCGTCTATTCGATTGACTGATGTCTCAATTAAAACACAGTGACTGTGAGAGACGCTGTAATGAAGAGTGCGTGATTAATTTGACCGCCCATGATTCTTTGAACTGCACTTAGTGTCCTGTATACACGACGATTCTAGCATTCCGCCACCATCTGAATGCGCCTGTCACGACTGAGAATCGAACGCACGACCTCGAGCTCAGAAGCACAGCACCATTGCCACCGAGCCGGCGCTGCGGGTCACGTGGAGATAACACCTCATTAAATATTTACTCACGGCTGCTTCTTCAGCGAGTAGAGCTACACGAAAGCGCCTCGCTTTTCTGGAACAAACACTTCACCACCAGTCGGGACAGCAAGCGGAAGCGGATCCGTTGGCCCTGCGACGTGAGTCATCGCCTTGGGCGTCGCGCTGGCCAAAGGACCACCGCTGAGCGCGAGCGAACAGCCCTCGGAGCGCACGGTGCAAAGTTGGCTTCGCGTGTGCAACGATCTCGTCAGCCAGGCGTCGCTAAGCCGCTGCGGGTGCTCGGATCGGCGGTGTTGCGCGCGAGCGATCAACCCGACGTCGACCGCGAACCCTCGTCTCCGCACGTCTCAGCGTTGAAAGCCCCGAGCGCAGTCGTCGCGAATCGGGGCCATCCCGTGCATGCCCCAGACGCCGTCCACGTGGGACGGCCGCTGATGCTCCGGCGTTCTCCGCATGGTCCGGCAGCAGCTGCCGGAAACTGCGAGCGGCGAGATGTATTCAAAAAACGTTTGTCGGCACACCGCGGAGAAGGACACCCGGCCCGGATGTGGATGGTGTAGTAGTATTTTACGTGCACCGTGCAGCATTGCGGTAGCTATACAGAACGTGAGGCGGTAGCATCAGTGTGCGGCTGAATGTAGTGCCAAGTTTCGTCAAAGCTTGCGGTATTCTCCGCAACTACCGGCGTAACAGGTGCTTGTTCTCGGAGATGGTCTAGATATGCGTTTGTGACGTAGTGCGTTGCACGAACACCACTTTGAGTGCGCGCGGAGCATTGCGGCTGCTACAGAACGAGCTGTGAGGCTGTCCCAACAGTCCACGAGAGAATGTATAGTGCCAAGTCTCGTCAGTTTTCGGCGTCCTTCGCAAGCGTAGCAAGTGCTTGCTCTTGGAAATGAGCTAATTTCTTTGAGGACTCGTGACATTAATGTGCAAGACATTTGCAGTGTGCTTGTTTATAATAGTCGGGCAATCCTGGCTGAGTTGAGTCAGCATTTCTTTCCTATCATGTCAGTATAGATAATCTCTGCTCCTACTTCTCACACGCACTTTCTTTCACCACCTTCTGCAACTGAAGAACCTGCACGTGGCCTCAATCCCTCCGATGCAGTAGAGTGTACTAGACTAGTACACTCTAGATACAGTCTACCTAGAAGAGAACAGAATTCGTGCTTTATGTTTGCGGCCCTTCGCGGGACACATGCACGCTCATCAATATCAGTTCAACCTATTGCCGCCCATGGCACACCGTCGTCTGGTCACCGTCGTCTGGTTAAAAAAAAAAGAAAAAGATGAATATAGGTATGGCATTAGACAAAATAAGAACAAGAGGTTGGTGGCACAACCCACCGCACCGTTTCAAAGGGGACGCTCATAACATCCATCTATCCATCCCCGACAGCATGCAAACTACGAGGCCGCGAACGTTTGCGTTTGTGTGTGACTTGGAGGCTACGCAGAGAGTGCACGTTCGTCAGCGTGACTGGCTTATGCCCGACTCCCTCGCAAGAGTTTGTGTTTCTTTCTTGCAACAAAACGCGAAGATAGTCAGACAGACAAATAGCAGAAAATAAAATAAAATGGTGTTTTCTTATTGTCTACGTGTGTTAGCGCAATTGTTTCAAAGATGAATGCATATACCAACATGCCAAAAATTCTGTTTTTCAGCATACAGACACCAATCTGCATGCGGCTCCTCATAGTACGTAGAAAGTCAATGACCTATGATCTAGACAGCTTATAAAGTTATACGTCAATTTACGGTAACAAAGCCCAGCTGCTGTCTTAGTTAAATTCCCTCCCTAGATTCCTATGCCTCTGTCTGTAGACCGCATATAGGCAGTCGATGAACTTCTGCCCTTGTACGCTATTAAACTTTGACAATACAATACATTTTGTCATGTATATAGACAATGAAAAAGCTTATAGATGCAAAGTACTTTATAAAACGTATCAATGCAGTATGCAAGGCCTTATAATATATTTATGCAAGGGCTTCGAGAGCTGGGAATCTACTAAAATATAACACGAATAATTGGAGCCTTTTCATTGTTTAATCATTCGATTAATCGCATTTGTAAATTTACATACGAGAGCAACAAAAAAATCTACTCTCTGGACTCTCAAAAAATACTCTCTGGACCCAACCCTAAGCCTTCGAGTACCATCAAGGCTTCGCCGAGGAGACGCAACCCTTTTGTGACGATTATGGTTGGGCGTTGCGTTTACCAACGCCTATGCGTTTCCGCTTAGGAATAAAGTCCCTAAAAAAAATTTTTTAGGGACTTTACTTAGGAATGGCCGACAGCGCAGCCTGTGACCACTGCGGCAATGATGAATCGATCGAAGATATTTTGTGCGACTTCCCGCAGTACAGTGCACAGAGACAATCTCTCAACAACGCGTTCAACCAATTGGACGACCGGCCTCTGTCGGAAGAAAGAATTCTCAACCACAGACTAGACTTAACGTCACAGAAGAAAGCCGTGCAGGCGCTTCTGCGCTTCTTGCGAGCCACCAGCTTATCTGAACGACTGTGATCAGAACGCTCTTCCAGCGTGTGCGGTTTTTTTTTTTTTTCACTCTCTCTCTGTCTCTGTCCTTTTTCTAACCCTTATGCTCCCTATCCCAGTGCAGGGTAGCAAACCGGATTCTAACATCTGGCTAACCTCCCTGCCTTCTCTCTCTCTCTTCGAGAAGGTTGACACTTTGCTTGAGATGTACGGTTGTATCGTCACCGACAACGAAATATAAATGTGTATAGTTCCATTTAAAGCACCACCAGATAACGCGGTAAGCCAGAATACGAAGTGAACGCGAGGAACCGTCATGTGGTGTTAAACCTCTACCTATGTGTTCAGGAAAACAAGGGCGCTTGTGTGTGAACTGGTGTGAACAAACTGGATTAGACTATCTGCCCACATACATAGTAGAGGTGCTGATGTGAGCGTGTGCTCGTGCCATCTTTTTTCAGGTTCGTAAGAGAATGGTTGACAATAAGAACTGACCTTCAAAGGTATTGTCACAATGATGTAAAGCCAGCAGACAATGAAACCAGAAAAGCATAGGGTAAATTTCTTTTTATTTTGTTCATTGAAATGTACAAACTATAAAGCAAAGCCAACTGAAGGTGGAGGAAAAAAAAAAGACTTGCCGCAAGCGGGAACCGAACACACGTCTTTTGATTGATTGATTGATTGGTTGATTGATTTAGTTTTATTGGTTTTTCTTTCTTTTACACAAAGTTTGTAAACACTGACTACAGCGCACGAAGATGTGGGTGCGGTTTGAAATGTAACTACACATTTATTTTTCGCGGGGCTTCCTCTTCTTGTCGCTCATTAAAAGGTCCTGTGTCACTTGGAGTTTGCCGGGCCTGAGGAGACTGAAGCATTCATCGGTTGATCAGAAGGCTAATCGAATATTCGCCCAGCCCCATACTCTATAACCACAGCGCGCTTCTCACTCTGGTCGTTCACACTCGCGGCTCGCGAATTCACGGCAACATCGCAAAGAAACGGATCGCAGGCCAACGCACTGTTCGCATTCAACGCGGCCCGCATTGCCCTCTGCACCGACGCCTCGCGATGCTTCGTCAGCGGCACGTCACACTGCACGCGAGGGAAACGTTTCCGAGGCCGGCAGAAAAGCGGGGGGTCCCGCTAGGAGAAACGGTTTTTGTGTTTACGCTCTTCTCCCCCGTCCCAATACCGCGTGCGCTGCTTTCCTCGGCAGCAGAGAGGCGTGCATGAATATCCTAGATTCTAGGTCGAACTCGTAAAAACGACAACCGCCTCCCCCCCTGCTTCGACCGCGGTCGAACAGCCGCTACACCGCAGCCCCGAGCCGCGTAGCACGTCCTGCCCCGCTCCGTAGTATGCACGGGAAACAGAAAACACAAACAAAAATACGAAACTCTGGCTTGTGGATGACTGACAAGCGGTGGAGCAGCTGAGAAGCAGGAGTTGATGAAAGGAGAGGGGCATCCGCTTCTACTCGACTTTCTTTCTTTCTTTCTTTCTTTCTTTCTTTCTTTCTTTCTTTCTTTCTTTCTTTCTTTCTTTCTTTCTTTCTTTCTTTCTTTCTCGCTTTCTTTTTTTCTTTCGCATTTACGTTCTGTTCCCCACTTGGCCTGCAAACAGTGTACTTTAATTTCGCTTTCTTGATGGTCGTTGTTTGTTCGCCTTTAATGGTTTTCTTCATTCTTGAGAGAGAGAGAGAGAGAGATTGAAGCACAGGAAAGGCAGGGATGTTAACCAGAATAAAGTACGGTTTGCTACCCTGCACGGAGGGAAATGGCAAAATATATTTAAAGAGATATGAAGGCGGAAAAACGAGTAGCGAAACGGACATGGTGGGACAAGGTATGCGAAGGGGAGCGGAGCACTATGACAACGAGAAATCAGTGCGAGATCTTGCGCGGGCTGATCTTTTTTTTTTAATATTTGCTGTCTCGCGGCTCAATCCTTTATTCGTAAACCTGGGAACGATGCTCTGTATGTGAAAAAATAACAGTCTTGAATACATCGTGTTGCGTTGTCACTGGGCGCCGTATATTCGAAGTTGACCTCCTCACCCCGCACACGACACCCTGCAGTCTGTTTGCGTCTGTTTCATCTTGTAATACAGGGTGACTGTGCGAGCATGCAGCTTCCCTCGGGCAAACGAAAACGAAGCAGTTGTCATAATGCACATGCATTAAGCGGTACTGAACGTTCATTCTGAGAAAGGAACATTCTTAATAGCAGCATCTGCGCCGAAAGCGAGAGGCACCATAAAAAAGAAGGCACTCTAAATAGATGTCATGGAAACCTGAAGAAAAGATGAAACGCGTCATTGTGGAATTTCCCGAAAATGGTCATCTCGCTTCATCAATTCTGTCGACTAACGCTCGCCCATCCGGAATCTTTGTGTTATTCATTTGTCATTCTGGCTTTGTCGATCGTTTTGGAAGCACCGGGTGATCCTATGTTGCCGGAAGTCGGTACAGTCCTTGTCGCAACTACGCAGGACACTTAACGTCTCATCAATCGCCAGAGTGCACACGACGCGGCCCAACGACCCGACTCCCACAATACGCCAGTAGAAATACTAATAAGATAATACATTTGAGTGTTGATATGCTCGTGTATTCATACGAAATATTTTCAACCACGTAATGCGACACGCACGGCGCTTCATGCAATTGGCAAGGTATTTATACAAACCGCAAGGCGGTGATACAGTCATCGGCGAGACACTAGACAGTTTTAATGTAGCGTAAATTAATATACGAAGGTCGCACCCGAACCGTCATTCCCCTGATACTATTCTTTTTTAGAACACTTCGTCGGGATCTTCACCATCGTCGTCGTCACCGGCCAACTGACACCATCTTATGCGTGCAATTCCTGTTACTTCATCTCATCCTTCTGTCCCCTCTTTCCCGTCCCCCAGAGTAGGGTAGCCAACCAGACGCATTTCTGGTTAACATCCCTGCCTCGCCTCTTTCTCTCCTCCTCATCCCACACCCTAGTCATCTGCCGTACCCGACAACGCTTCCATTATCTTCGTTGCAGATGTGCGGAATTCGTAACGAAAGAAGCTGCTCATATCTCTTTCACCGCACGTTGTCTCTCAATGCGGGCTCAATCGGGCTTCATGTCCTTGCGTCATCGCACAACTAAAGCATGCTGCTGGCCCGGTATGAGCTTGCGTTTTGCACATCAAACCATGCTCGCGCTATGTAATGGCCGTAAAGTTAGTGGTGGTGGTGGTGGTGGTGGAAAACTTTTATTGAGAAGGCCCGAAGTAATGAAAATTAAAAAGCAGCGTTGTGGGCGGCCTTCAGGCTGCCGGTTGTGGCGTCCAGGCCGTGCCTAGTCGCGACGTCCTCTGCCCAGGTCACCAGCCGGAGTTGGAGATCCGGCTCGGTGCTGGACAAAGCAGCCTCCCACTGCTGCGGACTGGTTAGGTGCCAAGAGGCAGGGGGCAAGTGTGCCGGGCAGGAGAATAAGATGTGATCGTAATCGGCGCGGGAGCTGTCACATAAGCGGCAGGCCGGCGAGTACGTCCCGGGGTGGAAGAGGGCAAGACGTGCAGGAGTAAGAAAGGTGTGGGCCTGAAGGTGGCGCCACAAGTGTTGGTGGTGCTGGGAAAGGGATTTGTGCGGTGGGGGGAAGGTGAGACGAGATAGGCGGTAGTTCAAGGTGATATCGTGGTACGTGAGGAGCGCATCGCGCGTATCCATTCCCGGCGGGGGCGGGCTTGCTCGGTCAGTCGAATCGCGAGCGATGGAATTGGCCACCTCGTTGCCAGGATGGGCCGCGTGAGCGGGCACCCAGATGATTTGGATTGGGCGAGAGGGAACAGTGTCGGAACGCAAGATACCGGAGGCCGGGGATGCCACCCGTCCAACCGCGTAGTTGTAGACTGCAGGCTTGGAATCACTGAAAATGTATTCCGCGGAGGTTTGCGTGATGGCAAGGGCAATAGCTGCCTCTTCGGCCTCGACCGAGGTCGAAGTGTATACTGAGGCAGTAAGAGTGGGTCGAAAAGAGTTGTCAGTGACTGCAAGGGCATGGGCTGGGTAGTGGCGGTACGGGGCGGCATCCACGTAAGCCACGGCGGGTTGCCGTTCGTACTGACGCCAGAGCGCGGAGGCTCGCGCTGCTCTACGGGACGGGTGGTGTTCAGGGTGCATATTCTTAGGGAGGGATTAACGGTTAGCAGGGAGTAGACGTGGGAAGGGATGGGCAGTGAGATGGGAAGAGGGGTAAGAGGGGAGAGTTTAAGGGTAGAGAGAAGTGCGCGACCAGGCCGAGTGCGGGAGAGACGGAGGAGCTGGGCCGTGCGATGGGCCTCCGTCAGCTCTGTAAAGGAGTTGTGGACGCCCATCGACAGTAACCGAGCCGTTGAAGTAGATGTGGGAAGAGACAGGGCCGACTTATATGCCTGACGAATGAGGCTGTTGACTTTGTCTTCCTCGGTGCGTGAAAGGAAAATATACGGAAGAGAATAGATGAAGCGGCTGAGAACGAAGGCCTGGACTAGGCGGCGGAGGTCGTGTTCGCGCATGCCGTGGTGACGGTTGGCAATGCGGCGTATTAGGCGGATGGTCTGGTGTACAGTGTTTGTGAGTCGAGTGATGAGGGTGGTGTGCTTGCCATTGGACTGAAGAAAGAGTCCGAGAATGCGGAGAGTAGAGACGAGGGGAATGGGTGTGCCGTCAAGGGAGACTGTGAGTGGAGAAGGCGACAGGGGGGCCATCCCCCGAGGCAGAAAGAGCAAAAGCTCCGATTTGGCCGGGGAGCAGCTCAACCCGACAGACCGGGCGTGAGTCGCCACCGCGTCCACGCCCGCCTGGAGAGTGGTCTCCATGTCGCCAAGATTGCCGGTGGTCACCCATGGTGATGTCC